>NC_082596.1:84924918-85227246 GCF_030936135.1 Gavia stellata
TCCAGTGTTTGCATAAGATTGTGCAATTAAGGGATGTAACTAGCTAATAGTCTTGAAAAAATGGGCCTTTGTTTAGACGGCTAAGTAGATGAAGACTATATACTTAATATTAGACCATCTCTTCAGAAAAAATACTGTCCAAATGTCTCACTCACTTCTACATATATCTAGAAACAACACCGCATGGCTCGGAAGCTGTGTAGAGACAAAGATACACAACTACTTGGTGGTCTAATCCTTGCCTCCTGATAGCTAGAGTAATTTGGAGAGTTGGTAATCAAAATAATTTCTACACTGCTTCCATTCAGAAATTTTTATTCAGATAAATATGAGGAATAAAAAAGTAGATGAACAGACCTAAAAGTAAAACCACAGTCATATAAGTTAATTAAATACCACTTGTAATTTGCCAGAGTTTTAAAAATTAACATTTTAAAAAACTCTGGCAAATTATTTCCTTTATACAAAAGGATGCCTGTGGTTTTTCCTGGGGAAAAACCAACCAACCAACCCACCAAGCAAAACCCAACCACTTTTCCCTTTATAACAGCTTTATAGACTGCAAAGTCCTGAGTGGTGCAAAATTGGTAAGATGGATGCCTTTAAAAAAATGAAAAGCTAAGAGCACACAAATGCAGTCAGAGTGATTGTTGTATAATTTTAATAAAATTTTGGATAATTCTTCAATGAATTTAAAGAAATTAACCAAAAAAAAAAGAAACCATAAACATAAGATGAAACAGAAGATTTCTAGCAGAGAAAAAAATTTTCAAGTTGTAGAGACAATTGAAGTGGGATTACAAATGCTCAGCTGGATAATGGTATAAATTAATGGCATTATGTTCTGTTTGTTGGCTGAGAACTTCAGTAGCAGAGAATGTTTTAGAAGGTGTTACAAAAACAAGCTATGCGGAAAAGATTGGTGAATGAGATTAAGAGAAACTCATGTACTTCTATGTATGCTTTTTTAATTTCTTTTTATATTTATATTTTCAAAATTTTACTCCGAGTTCCAAGATTTATTATGTTTAAGCTTTTCCTTAATGCAAATCTGATATTTAACTAAACCCAGAATGATAGAACATTTAAACTACAATACAAAGAAAGATACAGAAACTTGAAAAAAATCTCTCAGTTAAATGTCAGGACCCTGAGTGCACCACGAGACCTTAATTGTCCTCAGTAGCCTCCCCTGGGTCCACTTCACCCTCCGTGTGTGGGCCCAGGACCCCATTTCAGGTCAGGCCAGGCCCCGCTTCTTGTCAGAGCCACGCTGGAGGTGTGCCTCTCTTAAGTTTTGTCTCTGGCTCCAGCTCCTGGATGAACCTTGGACCTATGTTTTATCTTTGTTTCCAGTCCAGCTTCTGAGCCCATCTCCTGACTGGACTCACTGGATGGACTCTGGAACTAGTTCATTGCTTTGATTTGTCTGGGACTGTCAGTGCAGCGTGTTACCTGCACCTTGCTCTGCCCACGTTCGGATATTGTGCTATTGTGTCCTGGCTAATGAGGGCACTGTCTGAGTTGGGATCACCCATGACTTCCACCTCATCCTCCCACATGGAGAAGTGCCACTCCCTGATATTTAAGTTCTAATGAATATGGTATCATTTTTAGCTTTAATACATGTGCAACATTTTAACTATATAGTTTTGTTACTGAGGGTTTTAATGTAATGTATCATACAGCAATTTTGTTTTTAAAAAAATATCTGTAACCTACTGGAAGTTCTATTTTGGAAAAAAAGTGGTAAAAAGCAAGAGGTTTTTCTTTTTAATTATGGTCTGATAATTTCAATATCAGAGAAGGCTTATAAGCCACAGCAATATAAAGACCAGCTGTTTAAAAAAGAATTGGGAATGAGAAAATCAGTTGCCAACAAGGGTTTACAAAGAACAGGTCTTGTCAAAGTCTCTGACAGGAGTTTTTGAAAGCTTTACAAAAATAAATCTGAGGGAGAGAGAAGAATGTAGTCTAATTTTTCTTAAAGACTCATTTAAGTGTCGCTTCACCTAATCTAAAAGGTCAAAAGTATGAGTATTAATTTTCAGATGGAGTCTTTGGTCAACAGCTGACTAGAAGAAAGAATCTAGAGTATTATAATTAGCCACATCAAGCTGCGTTCTGCAAAGCTGAGCACTGGCAGTAGTTTTACTGAACAGCTTTGTTGAAATGATTTTTCAACCTGGTGCAAGCTGTCATATGCACTCACAGATAGCATTTTAAAAAAATGAACAGCCTACAGAGTAACATACATCAAAGTTATGTAAAGGATCAAGTATAGAATGAAACAATTTCAAAACATAAAGCCATTCATGTTGGCAGCATCCAAGAACAAGTGAAAAGAGTAGAATGAAAGGAAGTAAAAACACTTCCTGGGGAATTAGATTCATATTGTACATAATGTGTTATGAAAAGTATGGTTTGTGTCAAGTGCAGGAAGTACAGGTAAAGGAATTGCATTGAACTTTAGTCAACTGCAGCCTTCAAGATTGTTATTTATGGATTCTGTTGATCAACTAGGTATATGGCCTGTGGGATAAGAGGCAGAAGTGAAAAAAGTGTGGATTCAGAGAAGCTAGAATTACAGTAACTTAATTTGGAGGAAAACAAAAAAGATAAATTTCAGTAAGTAACAGTAAGTGCATGTACATTGTCAGGTCTATAAAATTATACTTAAAAAATTATTTTGTTTGTGCATCAGGGATAGTAGACTGAAAGCCACCCTGTGGTTTCACTCTAACCAGATTGCAAAGGAGAATCGGTTGAGGCCAGAAGGTGATTATAGGCTGTCTTGCCCATGTTCTGTTTACAGGGCTAATAGTTTTATGGAAATGTGAAGATGCAAGTGATGTGGATTTTTTCCAGAGAAAACTGATGAATTATTTTGGGCATACTAAGTATATTTAACTTTCACTAAGTAGAATGGAAAGCTTACTGAAATTAAGATTCTTTCTATTTGGATTTTTCAGTTTGCCTGCGTCTCAAACATACCCACATAGAACTTCACCATGTCTCTTGCATCTGTTTGTGATCGTAGAATTGCTCTTGATGGAAAGAGTGAACTCTCACTGCAAGAATCAACAATTGTTTTCACCAAGTTGAGTGAATAAGTTTACAACTTGGCAAAAATAACACTGGCAATGATTAAGTGCATATATATGTGTTTTATCGTCTTTGTTGATGAACTAAGCTGCAATGTGTTACATAAAAGGTTAATTTCTGAATATTCAATATGTCTTCTCTGCCTACTGAAGTAAAAATAAGAAAATAAATCATATGTATTTTGTTGGCATATATTACTACTGACAATAATGATAGCAAAGGAAAGAAATTGAACTGTATTATCTGTAGAAATTAATTCAGTCAGTGAAGAGACTTACTTTGGTTCTTCCTTTGGTCAATTACAGAACATTAAGATATTAAAAGGGAGAAGGCATCAAAGGGTAACCAAACTCATGCAATGGACTATTTCAAAAGGTTGAATCAACTAAAATGGATTTTTTTTTTTTTCATTGGAAAGGGAGAAGATGAATGGTCTAAGGTGTGTTTTAATCCAGTGTTAAATATAAGATCAAGGATGCATTCATATTGAGGTAGGACAGGGCATTAATGAGTTTTATATCACATTACTTATTGGATCAGCTTGGACATATAAATTCAACCTCAAATCTTAAAAGATATGGAAGTAAATGCTACAAATCAAATATATCAGAGACATCATGTCAGATTCTCCTCTTCTACTATTTCTTCTGGTTTTGACCAACCTAAATTTAACAGATGCAATCTGGTCATCCATAAAGCATCTGGTATAGTGTCAATTGGGAAGTAATGGATTAAACTGAAGAATTAGCACTTACTCAATTGCTGTGCAAGTCTCAGTTTGAAGAATTGCCTGTATGAGACAACAAGGGTTTGCACCTGAAAGGAAAATAGTGGGGAAGGTTTCTAATGGATATCTTTAAAAAGCTTACTCTTTGGGAAGTGTGTTTTCAGTTTAAAATCTTCATAGAAGGAAAAGTAGAAATGGGCTAAAGATACCTGCAGGCACAGAGGTGAGAAGCTTTACCAAAGCAGGGAGATAATAATATCAGCTAGGAGGAACTGAATAGCCTGAAGAATTATGATAGTACAAGTGGCATAACATTGGGACTATAGCACTTACAGGGGAATAACAAGAGTAATGACTGCAGACTGGGACCTTGAGGTGTTTAATAAGGAGGAAAAAAAATCTGGGTTCTTGTGTACCACATCATAGATCTAGGTCATCAACGTGATGCTGCCATGAAAAGAATAAGAATGCAGTCTTGGTCTGTGTAAAACATTTACATAGATACAGGAAAGTGTTAATACATTGAAGAAGGGACTAGAATATCCTGGCGTAGAAGGAATACCATGAAAAATTTTTGTGACATGAATTCTTAAAAGAAGAGGTTCATAGAATATAAGTGTGTCCATATATATCTATGCATATATGTATGTATGAATAAAAGTCCTACTGGGTAAAGCCAGTGATCTTGTTGCTCTGTGTTCTGGCATCTATTAGCAAAATGAGATGAAAGGTGCATGTTTAGTTAACTCATCAGACTGTGACATATCATACCAGTAATGTACCAGACTATGAGGAAATTTCTATTATTAAATCAGTGATGAAGGGTAAGGGAGTGGAATGCCAGAGAGAAAAGCTTTTTAACTAAAGGAAAAGAGTGACATGCAAGTTGGTAGGACATTCTAGTGGCCATGGACATTCTAGAGAAAGCTTGAAGGTATTTGATTAACAGTACACTATGTTTCTGATGGAATTTTCTGCTAGGAACTTGGAGGTAAATAGCAAACATGGTGCATATATAAGAGGAAATATGCAATGAATGCCTTTGATAGTGGTAGATGGAGTTGATCCAGGGTGTTTTCTTCTGCCATGGTGTTAATGCATATATGCATATGTCTAGGGAAGAGAGGACAGAATTTAAATGGAATCTTGGATTAAAAAAGTCTAGATTACACAGCCATCTAGTCACCCTCTAGAGACAATGCAGGAGCAGGGAGTGTCTGTTGAAAATCGGTTTTCTTTGTGTCTGGATAAATTAAAATAGGACTCTGTAAAAAAACCAAAGCAAAACAAAAAAAGAATCAGCTGCTCAGAGACAGATTGTCTGAGATGGAATAGGAATGTTTTGAAAACAATAGGAATACACTTGACATGCAAGTGAGGAAAAGAGGATATATGCAAGTATAGATTGTGCTAGAAAAGGGAATCAGACGACATAAATAATAGCTGTACTGTTCATTTCTATGTGAACAAAATAGATTGCATCCAGTATAGTAACAACTCTGCTTTTTATGTTAAACAGTGGCTTTATTCAGAATATGAATCTCACTTCAGGAGTCTACAGACATGTGCGTCTTACATGATATAAGAACTGACAAAGCTGAAGTCCTGGATTCAAAGAATTGTCACTGTTATATTAATTTTCAGCAGTTGAAAACTAATTATTTTAGATTCATTCCTCCTAGAATGAACATGAATGGTTTATACTATAAGGCAAAAAAATGTGGGTTTTTTTGAAGGGAAAGTTTTAAATGTACTTCTGCGTGAAGATCTTGTGTTTTGTATTTTAAGTCACTACATCCTTGTGTGAACAAATTTTCTACCCTCTTTGCTTAATTATATCCTATAATCCAATATTATACATCAGTGCCATTTTTGACCAAACAATTTGAGGTAGTTGCTTCAGGCCTTTGTTTTTCATTGACTCAAAGATAATAAACTGTCAATGATTCAACTGCCTCTGCCTGCCTTGTTAGGCTCAGCTACTGGCTCCCTGTCCCTTACAGAAGCAGCCTGCCCTTGCTGTTGCCTGATAGTCTCCTGATATTTTGTGCAGAGGAAAAATAAGTATAAGTTTATTTAGCATGGTTCCTTTATGATCCAGAGAAGGAAATAAGCCATCCTGAATGTCTGGTTAGTCTTAAGTAGGACTAAGGAGGTTACTGGTAAATACAAAACACCTGAATTTGTTGAACACGTGAATACTGCAGGCACAAGAAGCTCTGAGCTCACATAATACAGCAGTGCAAGGAGATTCATTTTCAGGAGAAGGTTAGAGTTGAGTTCTCACCATAAAATGATTCACACAACTTAGAAATCAAGAGAGTACTAAGGCCTACACAACCTTCTGCTGGGATCCCAGAACCAGCCCTATGCAGGACTTGACTTTCTGATATATCAACAGGGAGAACTTCAAAGTGGTGTGTAGGATACTCTGAGTCCCTTTAAAACAAAGAAACAACCAAAAACCTCTTAGGTTTTTACTTCTTAAGCAGCTGCTTTGCAACTTTACATGACGTATGGGAAAAGATCAGACAAGTAAGTGTAAGTCTCCAATGTGACATGTACAGCTGTTGGAAGGAAAACAAAAGAGCAGAGTGACATCTAAAAGGCTTAAGCGAGTTAAGGGGAAGCTTTTTTACAAGCTTATCAGGAGAAATATAGTATGATAAAGTGGCCTGATTGATAAATGGGAAATTAAACTAATTATAACTAAAAAAAAAAAGAAAAAAGACTGAGTTTAGTTAACTATCTTTAATAAGAAGAAAAGATGACTGGATAATTAGAAAGTAATGAAATTTTCTAAAATAGCTATGAATATGCAGTTATATTAAGTAATACTTGAAGATGTTGAGAATATAAAAAGTTAGCTTACTTTCAATGATGTATAACTTGGAGCGTTACGGGAAATAAAAAAATGCTCAAGTAGATTTCAATAGATGTTAAGAGTTGACATTGCTGATTTTAATGACAGAATGATTTGAATAAGATAAACTCTGGAAAATTAGTTTTAGAACCTTGCAAAAACAGAAGAAATCTAACAAAACTAGAGAAATACAGAAGTCTTTATGAAGATGGAAAAAATTACTTAGTATTAAGTCCTAATAAGCTAAAGAAAAAGAGGAAAGAATCAAAGTATTTAGGTTAGAGATGCATACACAGAACTATTATAACCAGGGGAGTAAATCCAGTTGCTTAATACTTACTTCCCTGTTCTTAATGTCATATCTCTTGAAATAACCTAAATTGTGCAAAAGTACAGTGAAAATAGACATATAATTGAAATAGAATAAATTTATCATTCAGCTTCTGCAATCATTCTTTTGTAAAATGGATGATAAATATATCTGATTTCAATTATCAAAGTATTCTTTTCATGACAATATATTCTTTATATATACTAGGAACAGAAAATATTTCCCACAACCACTGTTTTTGACAGATTATTGGGAGATATGTTCAGTTGGGGACTACCAAAATATTGCTATCAAAATATTTCATTTACCATTTTGGTGATTCAGGAGCAAGAGTAAACATTATGTTAATGAAATTCAGAGATGATACTAAACTTACGATGTTGAATAACAGTTATAACAAAAACTTACTTTTGGTTATAAAGATGTGACAGGACAATCAACAGAATAGGACTGTATTAGAAAAACAATCTAGTAAATCTCTTAAAAAAAAAAAAAAAGGAATATTTTCTGTAGAAAAAATGAACCTAAACCATAGTTTTTAAAAGGCTGTGGTAATGTGAACAATAGATTGAACATAAGTGTGCAATGAAATATGGCCAACACAATTACCAGTATCATTTACTTGGCTTTACTGGATAACTACTCAGCTATAATGATATTTATGGTCTCATCTAGCATAGGAAATGGAGTATGATATTAGTATTTATTGGGTAGTCCATTAGATACTATGTTATAATAATATAATTGTACTAAGGTCTTTGCTATGTTAAGTTGTTGGAATCATTAATATACAGTACCTAGAAAATGCAGAATTACTACCTACTCCCAGTTTCTTGCAAACTAAGCTTGTCCTTTCATGTTTTGCATGTGCTGCAGTTGCTTGAATTATAATCAGAACCCTCATGAGGCAGATTAGATTATAAATCTCAAGAAATGTAGTGTTCAAAATACCCCAGTGGTTAAACATGGGAATAACTTGAGGAAGAACTTTAATTGGAAGGCTTAAAATAAGTTGTGGCATGGTCCTTTAATAAAAAGTTTCCACCTCATCTGCAGAAACTTCCACAATGATGTTGTTCTGGAGACATTGCTGGCCCTTTTTTTAGAGGTTTCTGGTTTTGATAACAGCAGTGTTACCTTTTAATGAATTTCTAGGGGTTTAAAAGTCTATTTAGAAAAGAGAAAACATGTCATGCATAATCTGTGTATATTCTACATTTCATGGCTGGTGATATCCAAATACAGAAGTCATAGAACAGAGTAAGGATAAATGACATACTATCTTGCAAAAACCATACTTCCAGTAGTAATCATATTGCTGGTACAGTGTATTAGATGGCTACTGATTCTAGCAGAAGAACCACTTCTTGGTAAATGTAATGACTTCATTTATGCAGAACTTTTCATAATTAAATGAACACAGCCTTTCTTCTAGTCTAAGCAAGACCAGAAATGTGCTTGTGTGTTAAGAATATGGATGAGGACACACAGTCCAGGATACCTGTTCAAACTGTGTGAGATTCAGAACATTTAAGAGCCCCTGCCTAGACATTGAGATCCTGAAGCTAAGAAATGGCATGGAATCCAGGAAAAAATCTCACTTCTGAGTGCTTTTATAGGTTTTCCAGATACCCTAACTTCCATATTTTGAAAAACTTTATTTCAGGAACTTTTCTCCCGTACTTAAAATTGTTCTGTTTGCATGCCAAGAAGAGGTCAGCAGAGTTTAGGTGGGAGGTTGTCTTTTTGTCACTTTACTAGTAAAATCAGTGTGTTGTTAGTTACTCAAGATCAGTATTGCAGGCCTAAAGTTAGAATCTTTTATGGTCTTCCATTACTACATATTGTTTCTAAGTTTAAAATGAATCTGTTCATGCTGATTAGCTAAAAACTTTGGAGGCTGAAGTAATTTTACAGAGATCACATCTTCTGAAATTTTGTTTCCTAGAGCTCAATACAAAAAGATGTTGTTAGCTTCTTGTATTATTACTGCCATGTGATAGTTCACTTTGCAAATCAGTATTCATTTTCCGCATAATTTTTCAGAAACATGCTTACTGTAAATGACTTTTTTTTTAATGAAAGGGCATTTCCATATTGGGAAATAGTAATGACGCAAAGATTTTTTCATGAATTTTAATGATAAAATTTTAAATGTCCCTTTTAAAATAATTTGGCTTAGGAATTGTCTAAAAATTATATTCCCAATGGAATTGTCTTCTGTTAAAGAACAAATTGTTATAATTGAATCTTTCCATTCCTAAGATAATGTTCTCATACTGCTACTCACAGTGGTTATTTCTGGCAATATTTTGAATTGCAAAATAGTTATGTACTTCATGTCTATTGGCTCCTAAAGGGCTATTATTTATACCATTTTGTGATTTTCTAGATTTTGTATTAATGTAACTATAGTAATTATTGCTATAATACAGTTAAACCATAGCCATTTTGAAATCAAACCTGTGTCTAACTAATAGAATAATTATTAACTAAAGCCCCCTCACCTTCATGACATAAATATGCAATTAATGTACACTCCCCTGCCAAGAGACAACTTTTATTTTTTAATTCTCTAGTCTGGCTAGATTGCTAACACATTACTGTTGGAGTTCTGAGTCCTGGTCTTGTATTCTTCTAGTTGACCTGGTCTCACAACTTGGAAGGATAAATTTATTCTAATCCAGTTACTGTATATTTGTCTTTTGTAATCTTTTGATATGTAATCAGCTGAACTGGAACTTTGTTGTCTCAGAAAATCTAAATCTCTTCTCAGTAATTTACCGTGAGTCAGGCAACACTAGAAATCACACAACATATACAAAACAGTTATCTGCTCTTCATTTCATCCGCAAAACAGCTTCAGAGCTTCTTAGGTGAACTTCTGTCATCCTCTTCTTCTCTGCTCAGCAAATGATCACATAACATTTTTCTAGAAGCGTTCCTCCTCAGTACCTCAGTACCTGAGTGCACTTATTGGAAGTGCAGGGTAATAGAACAAGAGTCAACAAACACAAGTTGCAGCAAGGGAAATTCCCATTAGATATATAGAAAGAATTCTTCCAATGAGGGTAATCATTAAGATGTTAAGAAAGACAGTGGACTGTCCGTCCATGGAGATGTTGAAAACTGAACTGAACAAGGCCTTGGACAACCAAGCAAGGAATTGAACTAGATGGCTTCCAGTGGTCCCTTCCAACTTAAATAATTCTATAATACCATTGAATGTTAAGAGAAATTGCTTAAAGCAAAATTTGGTAGAGGGACAGTCCTACTCAGTCCTGCATCATTCAAGCAGATTTTTTTTCTGACTTGAACAAGAATATAATGAAAACCTTTCTTTTCTTAAAACACCTGGGATATAATTAGCATAGGTACGGAGTAATCACAGCTTCCACTGAGACCGAGAGCTGTGAATGACCAATAATTCTGAAAAAATCTATACTTTTTGAATTTGGAATTTAGTCCTCATGGCCTTCAAATAACATATTTTCAACTAAGTGCAAAAAGACCCCATCTGTGAGGTGGGAATAATAATCCCTTCTTGCTTAATGGGTGTGTTGTGAACATTAAACTCCTTAAATGATTATCTAGATATGGCAATTAGCAGTACTATAGAAAAGCCCACAGGAAATTATTAATTCTACTCTTGGTCCTGCATTAGTATGGGAAATAGTAAGATCTCGTTGTACATATTGAATGATGCAAATACAAAATAAAATTGAAGACATGCTTCATTCCCTAAGCAGTTTGTAGCCTATAGACAGAATCAAGTAGAAGACAAGAGATAAGAAAATATTGCTTGAAATACTGTATAGCTTGCCTACCTAATATGCCATTTTCTAAATCTGAATTCTTCACTAGGTGCTCTTAAGCATAATGTGAGCATAGAATTTTTCCAGTGTAACAGGTATTTCTGGAAAATCAAATTAAGATGCTATTGCTAATAGTATGCATAGGTAATTTAAGATTTAAAAAACCCTTAATGTTATGCACACTCCAAAACTAGGTAATATGAACTCAATAAATTAAAAGGTAAGTTTTAAAAGGAATCATATTAGATTAAGAAAAATAATGCTTGGCGTAGGCAACTATCCAATCTCAAACCTCTGTTGTGGTGAGACTGTTGAATTAAGGAATGTTGGTGCTTTTAACCTCAGTTTCAAGTAATTTGAATTTGCAGGTATAATTGAACACCTTTTGGGGACCAAAACTAAAGCAAAATTAAGGTTGTATGGTTATTTTCACCAAATACTCTTTCTCTGGAAATCTGTTTCCTTAGTATGGACTATGCTGCCCTTAGAATCCTTGGATAAGCCTCCATTAACTTCCAGTGACTGAGCAGCACAAAGACTGACAGAAGCAATATAATTACACCTGCTAAGGAATGCCATAGATGTTTCCAGGACCTCAGGCCAAGCAAAACCGGAATACCCCAAAGCTGAATGAGTTGTGGTGTTAACATCCAGAACAAAGAGCCTGCATGGAAATTGTCACTTGGTCATCTTTCCTGGAGCAGTCTGACTCTTAAACTGCACCCAGGAGCTGGTTTGGAGAATGCTGGTTGACATGGGGCCAAAATCATACCAGGGAGTGCTCTAATCATCTACTAATACAGACAATTGCATTTCTATTTAGTTTTCCTTTTATGGTCATAACACAATTGTCCAAATGGTCAGTAGTTTAGTTGGTGAAAACATTCATAGATTTAATTCCGCAACTAAAAGAAAGGATATGGCTACGTTGTGCAATACAGAGCTGTACCAAAAATAGTTTGCTCAGAGTCAGATGCAGGGCTCTCATGGTAAAAGCAGTTTAACTCTTTTATAGTGTGGTATTCAAGTCTGGTGGCAGGCTCCTGTTTCTTAAAGAGCTAAACCAGTCAAGGCAGAGCTCCATACTGTTTTCACTGCCTAATCTATCTTGGGTATCTTTGCAGTATGCCCTGAGATGAACTACTCGCAGTACTCAACAGATACAGTGTAAATATAGAAGGCAGCGGATTACTGCAAATAAAGAATAGGTGTGGTTTCTTTGGACTGGCCAGATTGGGATTGCCATTAATTTGTATAAAAAGTGAGGATGAAACACTCATTTTGCATGCTTTTCCAGAGGTTTAAAGATTATATTGCATTAGAAGAAATTAAACAGAATGGAGTGAAATGGAGGTTCCAGGAAGCAGAGAATCGTTCCGATTTTAACGACATTCAGGGGCAGTGTAGGCAGTTGTAGGCACAGGCATAGTCACTATGATCTGCATTGGCTTTAAATCTGCTATTGAGAACAAAGGTGCTGGGGTGGAAGGAAAATCTTCAGAAATCGAAACACAAACCAGATGAACGATTTTACAGCTTTTAAGGAAAAATTATTTTCCTCATAACAAGTATTAGAACAGGTAATCCCCAGAAGTGAATTATGGATGGTTGTGTGAGTATATGCCACAATACATCTTTAACTTGTAGCTGTGTGAGTGAGCAAATCATTTTACACTGCTCTCTATTCTCCCTACTCTATTTTTTCTTGCTTATTTATGTAATGATACATCTTTAGGGTAAGGACTTTTTCTCTTAGTGTGTACAATATCCAGTATAAATCTTAAGCCTTTGGGGGCTACCATTCTACGAGTTAAATAAATAAATAATGATAAGGCTTACATGGTACATATAATAACAGTGGGTTGAATTTTTCACAAGATGAACACATTTTATGTTCACATATGATTCACATATACTACATACACTCACATACATTTTCACAGTATATTCACATATACTGCATTCTGAAGAAGAAGGGTAAGTATGTTCCTAAAATTTTATTTTGGAGAAAAAGGAAAAATGGAAGCTTATAGAAAATAACATGACCATTGAGATGATGCATACTATGTTAGGTACAAGCAGACTTCTTCGTGAATCTTAGTCTTAGAATATTTATTTCACACTGTCTTCTCCTTTTCAATTTAGATTTGCACTTCAGCATTTAATGAATTCGTCTATTCTTCCAGCCCTGTAAATTTTGAAACTGGTTTTCATCAGTTTGGCTAACATGCTTTGGAAATTTGGTGTGAATAAAACCACTGAAATGTCTGTAACCTTTGGTGCAGTTTCAAGGTGTATATATTTATATTTTCAAGGACAAGTACAAATATTGAGAATGCACATTGATATTAATGGTTTATTTTGCAAAAGACAATCCTTAAAAAACCTACCAGTTCAATTTCAAGATTACCTAATGGTGAAGTGTTTGGATTTTTTTAACAGATTACACAGAGTAATGTAACAGCTCTTTGTAGCAGTTTTTGTTTCTATTTTGGTTTTACGCTTGTGTGTAAATTTTTGACATAAGACATAAAAGCTTTTTTAATTTTTCAAACTTCTGTATTTCTGGTAATCAACAGCTGAATCTGCAGTTCTTCGTCTTCCTTCTGCCCTTTGCATGTTCTTATCTAGTCTTGCATGAATTGATTCAAAAAACTTTGAACTTTACAACAAATGTTCTACATAGCTTGATATATGTAGATTCGTTTTAAATGTTAATATGACCATTCAGAAGGTCAAAATTGTGTATTCCTATCTGCAAAGATACTAGTGCAATTAAATAAATCTGCTTGACATTTTAAAATGTTAACTGGTGTACATTATTGTCCAGTGTAATGAATTAACTTGCCAAGAAATATAAGTAGATTGTATTTTTGTTTATTTAAGTGTGAATAGGACTGCATGAATGATAGCGTTTTACTGAAATTTACAATGTTGAAGACTATTAAGTGAAAAGATTGCCTAATATTAAAATTTACAAACAAGAAGGCCATAGACAGCATTAAAGATCTAAGCAAGCAAAACTGGTTGCATTAAAGGGAAAAGATATGTATTTTTTTGCCTTCTAATGCAACTTACAATTTTCTGTTATGTAAGTAAGAAATGGTGGAGTGTAGCCCCAGTTGCCTTTTGGAATTTCTTGAGGTTTTAGGAATTTTGTTTGTAGTCTGGCTTTGAATCACAAATTGCATCATAGAATTTTTAGTGCCTTCTTCTTTTGCTGGTGTTATTCTTAGCCCTCCAGTGCTCCTATGGTTCTAAGGTTGACAGCTTCAAGTCTTCTTTAGGAAGTGGGATTCTTTTTAATTGCTTCATAACACTACGTTATTTCTTAATGTACTATCTATGCATACATTGGAGAGTTGTTCTTTGTTATCCCTAAAACCAGTTTTACCCAGTTCCCTAAGTTGTATTCCTAGAATCATTTGTAATTGTTAGTAATTGACCACCTGTAATCAGTGTGTAAAGTCCTAGAGTGTCTGTGTCATCTTCTGCTTGTACTTTTGAGTGGTTTTGTTAAAACGCCCAGTTCTGGAGCTTTCAAGCTGTAGTCTCCTGACAGCTGAACTAATACTGTAATAGCCAAATCTATTCTCACATACACCCTTGTTCTAAGATCACTAATAGTTCAATCTAAATATCTACTAGTTATGACAAGATCACTGGTATGTTCTCAAAATTTGCACACTTTACACAAGTGTATGAGGCTGTTTCTTTCTACCACATAAAAATGCAGCTGCCATGTAAAGCATCTGGAGATAGGTTCACCTGAGGCAGGATATCTTATGTATTACTAAAATTTAAAGGTCTCAGCACACCACATTGCATAGATATGGGAAATACCCTGAAAAAAGACTTTTGTTAAAAAAGGATATGAAATTGTGCATGATAGTTGCAGTCTTTTGTTAACATATGGGTAGTTAAAATACAGAGTTATGGGTAGAAATCCAGTTCTATCCCTCACTACGTTTTTATAAAGAGGAGTTATGAAACAGTGCACTATATAAACACATATGTGATGCATAACCTTACTTCTACAACACAAGTCAGTAAACTACTGCTAGGCTACCTAGACTGCTTTGTCAAATCTTAGTGGGCCATTCAAAAACTCTGGGTTTTGTTCTATCTTGCTGAGCGTTTCAAAGCACAAAATCTGAATTTTTTAACAACATCATGTATTTTGAGTGACAGTTCCCTATATCACGCATAACCCTAGAGTATTAGGTAGGTAGGACTTACAAGAACACTAAGGTGTACAATTAATTGCTTGCATTTCACCTGTCTGATATTATTAATATTTCTTCCCTCAGAGGGAATGGTATTATTAAATAATTATTATCCATTAATAGAAATCACATTGCACAAAAGAGCTTTTAAGTAGGACAATAGTTTTCTGCAAACAGATTTTGCAAGAGATTGGAATGTTTCATTGAGTAACCATGTTAACATTTGTACTGTAAATTGCACATAAAACCTTAAAAATTGTCAGTCTTATTGTATTGTGTTACATTTTATCTTCTGTATAAATTGGAAGAAAATTACCTGAAAAATTTCTTGTACAACCAAAACTGCAATCACTGCCACTAAAACTATGAGGTTTTTTTTTTACAAAATCCATTTATCCATTGCCATCACAGCAGAATGCATTGATTCCTTTTTTTTCTCAGTCAGCAGTTCTTAGTGTGGAAAAACATACAGCTTCATTTATCTTTGAATGTTGGTGGGAAATAAAAGTGTTGACAAAACGACAGAAATAGTTTGTGTCTATTTTGTATTTTAGAAGGGGTTTTTTCCACCAGTTTTCAATTGCCCCTTGTACAGCTTCACTATTCAGCCACAGTAGGTGGGTCTGATTGATTCCATTTTCTTACAATGCTGAAGTATACAGCTAAATCAAGGTGGAATTCAGTGCCTGAGAAGACTCAGACAACCTGAGTCTGGGAATTAATACCAATGCATGCAATTTAAGTTCTCTACATAGAAGCTTATTTATGGCTTTCCTAGTTCCCAGAATCTTCCCACTGAACATAAACCATACTTTAATAGTCTTCTTTCTCCACACTGCAGAACCAGCTCTATGCATTACTCTCTCGTAGATGAATTTCAGTATTTGCCCCAATTCCACTTTACCATCCATTCTTCTTTTTTAATTTTATAAAGAATTTTACTGGAATCGATTCTGTAACATCTTGGCATTTTAGTTTTCTGCTAAAGAAGATGCTTCCAAAACCTACATCTACTGGGTCTCCATTATGCCTGTATTTCCTTCTCTGTTTCTCCAGCAATCTTTTATTCTTAAATAGTTGAGAGTGTATCTTTTTTTCTCATTGTTTATTAATTTCCCCAGTGTTTGTTTGTTTTCTCTTTTCTTTAATTTGTTACATTCTCATGCTCCTTTACTATTGTCTTGGGTTTGTGTTTTGCCTTGGGTTTAGATTATCTTTTAAATTTTGTCATGTAAGTTTCACTTTCTCCAAATTCCTCCAGTGTCATTTCTTCCTGTATCCTCTCTTTTTTTTTCCTAAGAGATCTAATGTCTGCCTGCTTTCTTTATTCTTCCACCATTCTTTCATGCCTGACCTTGTGTGATATGAATTCCTGTTAAATTCAGTACCGTCACTACTGGTTAGTGTAAGTAGGAGTGACAAAAGATTTTAAGATATGAATAGGGGCTGATCCCAAAGTAGGCTGCCCACATATGGACTATAGCTACAGACTTTAAAAATCTTATTTAAAAATATTATTTATTTTTTTTTCAATAGGAACATGGTAGCTTCCTGGGAGAAATAATACTACTTCTGCTAGCTGACAGTGGTTTTCAGAAGAGTTACATGAGTTGCCTGCTTCTGGGTTTTTTGGTGGTTTTTGTGTTTTGTTTTGTTTTTTCTGCAAATGGATTTTTTACCAAGTTTTCAAAAGAAATGGGTAGTCAGTATAGTATATGCAGGCGTTTCATTCACAAATATAATTGCTTTAGTAATGATGTCATGAATTGAAGTAAACCTTTCAGTCAGTAAAACATACTTTTTTATAATTCCTGTGTAAGTCCTTTACTATAATTATATGTTTATGTATTTTTTCCTGATTTTGATGTAAGGCACCATCTTACAGTTGAAGCTTTGTTACATGTGAACAATATATCTGGTCTTGTAAATCAGTTTCTTTTTTGAAAGGCCTGAACATAATACACTTTGGCTAGCATTTCATACAACTAAAGCTCCAATTATTCTTAAAATGCAAAGATTCATAAACTTTGGTATATGATACAACAATGTCCCTGTATGTCCCTATCATTAAAACCAAGAAAAGCTGAATTCTTTGTTTTGCATACTCTCCTGGACAGTCAAGACAATAAATTATGTTCCATCTCTTAACATTTCCACATCTGATATTTGCTCCTGACTGTCAAGCTAAATGAAATTTGCTATGATAAATGTTTTATCTTCTTTCTTCATAAGTCAGTCCCAAATCTCTGACTAGTTTCCTTATTGAGCCCTGGAGACTTATAACAATTATTGTTATCATATTTTTTTCCTGTCAGTTTGATCTATCCTCCCAGCTTGGACCGAGTCTACCTTTCTGTTCATTTTGTACAACAGATATTTCTGAATCAAGGAGCTACATTAGATATTATTTCTTTCTCTTTATTGTTCCTTTCATCCAAACTGTGCATTGGGCTAAAGTGTATCTTTTACAAAGAGCTTGCTGTCAAGAGCAGCTTCTAGAAACACCTCATCTCACAGAGGCATCATGCCTACTGCAGTTCACACACAGACTACCCACTGCAACTTATTGAGAATGTGACGGAACTCATACTGGGTCAGACCAGAAAATCAGTTTCCCAAATATTTTCTCTTATCAGTGGCCAAGCCCACCCAGTCCCAATTACTGTGAGAGTAGGGAACATAAAAAGAAGGAGCTGCTTCTGCAAACTTTTCTCCAAGATGATTACTGTCACTTACCAACACCATGCTGTCATCATCTTAGGACAGCCAAAGCCCAACTGGAATTGAATCTGGTGAGGGACATGGAGGGCAACAAGAAGGGCTTCTGCAAGTACCACAAAAGCAAAAGGAAAACCAAGAAAAACCTGCTGCTTGTGGGGCAAAGGCCAGGGTGTCAAAGGACATGGAAAAGGCTGAAGTTCACAATGACCTCTTTGTGTCAGTCTGGAGCAAGAAAAACAGCCTTGGTGGAAGAGGATCCAGTTAGGGAACATTTAAACAAATTGGTCATGCATAAGTTCATGGCATGTGACAGGAAGCACCCACAGTGCCAAGGGAGCTGGTTGATGTGATTGCAAGGCCACTCTCAATTATGTCTGAAAGGTCATGGCAATAATAAGAGGTTCCTTAAGACTGGAAGAAAGCAAATGTCACTGCTATCTTCAAGAAGGGCAAAAATGAGAATCTGGGGAACTACAGGGCAGTCAGGCTCACCTCAATCCCTAAAAGGGTGGACAAGAAAGTGATTGGGAGTAGTCAGCATGGATTTACAAAGGGGAAATCATGCTTAACCAATCTGATAGCCTTCTCCAATTATTATTATTTGTTAATAATAATAATAATAATAAAAATAGTAATAAAAATTATTATTATTATTGTTATTATTATTATTATTATTATTATTATTATTATTATTATTATTATTATTATTAAAAAGACCATATCTGGCATATCAAAATAAAATAACTAGTGGCCAACCACTGTTAACTTTGCCACATCAGCAACGTCTGTTCCTGCTCCCTATTCCCTTCCCCAGGAGGAGAGGGAGAAACAGCCAATGTCATCACTGTTGCTGAATGTTACTGTGCTGTCACCATTGTCACTATCACCTTTACTTCCAAGGTCATTCCTTCCAACTTTGCTCTCATCTGCAAGTGGCCGTTATAGCTCGTACCTCTTAACTGTATCAGCTATATATATTAACAATGTCTATGTCCCACTCTATCCCCTCTCAGGGACCCTTCCCTGGCTTTGGCTAAAGTTCAGTTCTTGCTGAAGGTGTCATGGACAAGCAAAAAAAAAAAAACAGCTGGGAAAAGCCCTTTGTGTCCTGTAGTCCAACAAATAAAACACTATAATCGTTAGTAACAGGTCACAGGCATCGTACTCACTTTGCAAGTCCTCAGGACTGAGGTTTGCCAGGATTGCTTTATCTGAACTCATCATGGCCTGCCTGGAGCTTTGTTTTAGCTTGTTGAGCTGTAACAGCAGTTTACCTAATGACTAGGTGGTTATGCCTAATTTGTTTTACTTTTGCTTAGCTTTGCATGGTGTAACCACAGGTTTTATATAGATAGTAGTAACAAATAGTCCTGTGTAAAAGTAAATGTTTACAACATAGTGAGGTAGAGGAATACATGCTTGATATGATAGCAAAGGTCTTAAAATTGGGGGGGACAGTGTAGAGGTGTACAGATGTAGGATGATGAGAAAAGGGACCCATGCTTACATTGGAGAAGCTGGGGCTGTACAATATTCAGTAAAGATCAGTCAAAAAATTTAGATCTGGGAGCAAGAGTAAACCAGTTAGAGGGGTAACAATGAAGAACAAGTTTTTAACATACTTAAATGTTGCATAAATGGTAAATTTCAATGCAACATGGACTTGCAGACAATGAAGAAAACAAAGTGTTGAATGTGTTAGCAAACATATAATAATCACCCCAAGCAGATCCTATAGAGAGGAGGAGGAAACCATCAACATGATAAACAAACATTAACCTCCCAGCAAAGGACTAAGGACATAAGGTGTTTTGGCTTTACGTCCTCCCCCCAGTCCATGCTGAAGACATCAACCTTAGGGCCTGGCAGGAGAGCAGAAAAGTGACCATAACATTGGAAAAAGGGGTAGCTACTGGGAAATATGTGTAGTTTTAACTGTATTATTATTGAGACTTTTTCATGGAATAGTATTCTTTTCTTTTAGATTGTTTTTTCTATAATTAGATCTGGACTATTAGTAATTCATTGATCCAACTGTTAGGATTTCTATTATACTAACTAAATCTTGGCTTTACATAAGAGATGTGTTTCTTTTTTGTCCATACTGGTTGTTTTGAGTATAACTCTTTCCATTAACTACTTCCCTGTTATTAAAGAACCATTTCAGGTCTGAGCAACCTGAACCACATGTACTGAAAAATTCAGTTTCAGGATAGTGACTTTGTGGGGATAATCCCCTTGGTCCAGAAGAAAGACTGGTTCCCATTTCTCAATCTGAAGCTTATTTCCAGGTCTCTACCAGCTCTTTATACTGTAAGTGCCTTAGATTCACAATAGGCCAGGATCATTATCCATTCATGCTTCTGGCCTTTGGTCTTCACATGGCACTGAATGGATTTAATGAATAGGTGTTTACTGACATTCCTAGTTCCAGTGATAGCATGCTGTAACCTTCAACCTGTCACTTCAGACCTCATTTGGTGCAACACAGTAGTGTGATCTTGACTCAATTTCATTATGAAGACTGTTGCTAAGGTATGAGAAGGGACGTGAGCTACAGTCATGTATGACAATAAAAGGAAGAACACAGACAGGACTGAAATCATTGAGACGGTGACAGCAGCTCAAGGATTCAAAAGAATATATGAGACAATGAGGAAAAATCAGGGAGCCTGAAGGTAGCAATTTGGGAAGACTGAGGATCAGCCCATTCTGAGAAGCGGTGGAGGCCACCTTTCTCTAGTTGTCTGAGACTGGCTGGCCACCAGGGACACTGTATATATCCTGATAGCAGAGTTTTGCTGCTTGATGTGGCAGATGCCCGAACAAAAGTGACACAGTGGGTAAGATTATGATTCCTAAATGTCAGATGTTGAAGCTACAACCCTAGTAAAGTAAACCTAGAAAAGCTAGCTAGTGAAGGATGAGGTTTTTTTTTTTCCCAAAACAGTGAATTCCATGAATGAAACCATAGGAATCCTGAGTTCTCTGAACTGCAGGATGAACGTTCAAAAATCACGTCTAGCGCGCTCAGCAGATAGAACTCCTAGGAGCATTGTTGAAGCCTGCAGCAGCCACCATACATTGCCAAAAGACTCTCCTGTCTCTTGTCTACATGGCAGCATGTAGTTTCATGATGCCTTTGGTGCAGGAAAGTGACCATTCAAACTTGGCTCTAGTTTAAACATCAGATACTTGCTCCACAGACATGTGAATTCATGCATAAATCCATACACTGGGAGGAAAGACCTAAGCAATGTATGGAAAGTATGTCCTTTCATGGAATCTTCTCTAACTACAGGGTAACATTTCATTCACCCATACTTGGGCAGGGAGCACAGTCAGAAGAATGTGTAGCCCAAGATCTCTGTACTGCAAAGACTTGTCAATCATATGTTAGTAGTGTTCAGGAACTCAGACCGGTCAGGTACATGTATCCCACATTTCTTCCAGACATTGCAATTTCAAGTACTCATGACAATTAGCATTGCTATTGCCTATTACTGCAGCAGTAAATGAAGTGACCCCTTGTTCTGCAACTAAAGAGCCACTCTTTGGAATTGGTGTGTGTGCTATATCATCCATGATCCAAATCTACCTCTTGGGCTTTTAGCAGTCCAGCAGCTATCCTCAGCTGATGCAGACTCCAGTAAATGATGTACAGAGAAATGTCCTGACACTGATAGCTTGAGACTAAGGTATCACTGGAATCACACTCTTCATGTCAGAGCCCATCAAATAGCATTATGTTTTCTGGCTCTAAAATCCATTTGGAATGATTAGTTGCTTTGAATACATACTGATAGTGAATAGGAACTATCCACTGACAACATGTGTTGTTACTGAATGTCAATCCAGTGTTTTGAAGTATGAAAGTGACCTGATTGTTCAGTCTTTTAAACACTGTCAACACTGCAATCTAACTCCCTCATGGATAAATATTTTTTACAATACATTTATTTGTGACACCAGCAAAATATTTCACTTGAATTTCAGTGATTTTCATCTAAGTGACAGGATGTTGATGCTTCCTAGCATTAGACAGTAGCTCTTCCTGCATGGTAAGAAACTGTTTTTAATAGCAAAAAAGGAGTTTGTCAGATTGATCTAGCAAAGCCAATGGAAGACATTTGTAGCTGGGTTTTCTCATGATTTAATTTCCTCACAATCAAGCTCTTTCCCACTTCTAGAATAAAGATTTCAGTCCTGGCAAGGTTACAGAACAGTATTCTGTTTCCTCATTGCAAGTGTTTTTTTCAAGTCTAACTAGGGTTCACCTTTTACTTTGGGACCCTATTCCTTACCAGCACTTGGATATCCTTCCTGATCAGCATAGTCTTCGCATTTATGAGCACTTTTTTGCTGCCATACTTTTCTCTGAATGCAACATTCCTGTACTTATTATTTCTGCAAGACATCTTTTGTAAGATTCAGGCTTACTGATGATTAGTTTCAAAATGTTTTACATAACAGAATCATTTTATGACTTCTATCAGATTAGAAATTTGCTTTTCTTCTTCCCTCTCCCCTAAGTCCCAGTCTGCTTCTTTAAAGTCATCCTGTCACGTATTAGATGCTTGCTATTTACTATATTACTGTATGCTATATTCAAAAGTAATTATTAGAATGGGAGTTGCAATTTAATTCCAACTACTCGATTTTATTTCAGAGCCTTTTGGGGAAAATAAGTAAACAGAAAACATGAAAACTTCAATTAGAAAGGGAAGCCTCTTGAACATTCTCAGTGAATTATTTTATCCTCTTCATCTGAAGTTCATGTTGATCATCTGTGTTTGCAATTTTTAAAAAATGGTATATACTTAAAAACTATAGAATGATACTGTGTTTTCAGATATTTGGTTGTTGGTTAGCCATTAGCATTTGTCCTGTTAGGATAAGTTATATAATTGTCATCAAAGTTGTGTTTGTTATTGTCAATGATGTATCCTGGAAGAGCCGAGTTTAGAACCTCTTCCACTTCATTACTGATACGTTTGTGTGTATATTCAACACAACTTAAGTCCTTAGTGGAATAAGAGTCCCATCAGACTTTGTTTTAATATAATAGAGAAAAGTTGACACCTGTCATCTTTGCATAGTCATTCTCATAGTCATAATCATATGTTTAACATGTGGTCCAGTGCCTCTTATTCGTTTATTTATTTGTTCACGTTAGGCAGTGCCGGGGATAAAGCAGCATGCTAGGAAAAGCTTGATTTAAAAAAAAATATTTTTAAGTCAAGTTGTGAAAATATAAATATAGATGGAACCTATAATTTTTTTAGTAATAAGATGAAAGAAAAAGCAGCTAGAAAAACAGTTCAGAAATGCATCTTGATTTTAATCTTGATTTTTTGTTGGCTTCAAATATTTTACGTTAGTAAATCTCATTAATCTTAATAGTGTGTTATAAAAAACACAGTGTTACCAGTCTATAAGCTTTAATGTGTATTACTGGCACAGGGATGAGTATATGTCATCGTATTTTCTCTATATACTTATTTTTTCTTCCTCACTTTTAAGTATCCAGTTCTTGATAATTTTTTGGGGAAAGCTTAGTACCCAGTATTGCCCTTAGAAGAAGCATAGCAAAACTCAGCATCAGTTGAAGGGGAAGTTGAAGATTGTAGACAGGAACTTACACCTCAAAAGAGAAAATCTTTAAAAAAACCAAAGCAACAAACCAACTAAACTCCTGTTCTGACAGCTGCTCTGAGTATGTCTTTGTCTGCCTCTGAGTATGGCTTTGTCTGTATTCCTTCCCAGCTCTGCCCTATGCTGATGTGCTGGGGTGGCCAATGGCCCAGGCACCTCTACCTGGGTGCAGCCAGCCAGAGAGAGGAGTGTCCTCAGAGCTCCCTGGCTTTGGGGAGTTTTCGCTTTCCCACTGGGTATCTGATGGCAGTGTGGCAATTTACAGGTACTCTGAGGCAAATCAGTGCTGCAGTACTCTGTGTTTGGTACGTGCGCATAGTTATTGC
This sequence comes from Gavia stellata, assembly GCF_030936135.1. Classification (NCBI taxonomy): domain Eukaryota; kingdom Metazoa; phylum Chordata; class Aves; order Gaviiformes; family Gaviidae; genus Gavia; species Gavia stellata. Next base: position 84,948,688 of record NC_082596.1, read on the forward strand.
TGTTTCAAAGAGTAATTTTGCTTTGACTTTTAAACAACTTCTGGGCACCTGATTAGTTTTACTCTTTGAGAAAACTAAATTTCACGAAGTACTAAAACCATAGAGGTTACACTTTAACAGAAAAATAAGGTGCTTAAACAGAAAGTGCACTTCAGCAGATTCCAGCCTGAATTCAATGCCGGACAGGGAATATCTCCTAAGTGCACCCAGGTGCTTTTTTCCTGCATCTGACCATAAGGACAGCAAAGACCGTTGTGTCCTGTGTACAGGAAGGCTCGGCAGAAGTGGTCACTATGAGGACCTGCGAGTTAGCAGGAGTTTCTCAATGCACTTTATAAGAGATGCTCTGGCCTGATGATAGTCTGCCTTACATGTATTCTCAGGACAAAGCAGTTAATTCTGTTTTGAATTTCATTTGTGGAAAAGCTTGTTTGGCATGATTTTACAGCCTGATTTTTTGTTTCTAAAAATGATAGCTTCCTAGGCTTGCCCTTTTTTCTTTTTCCTTCTGTCCTCCCTCCAGCTTTGCTTATTTTGTAAATTACTACCTCTTTCTAACTGTTAGCTGTGCAGAACTATATTCCAAACCTTAAAAGACTTATTTTCCTTTCCAAACCCTACAGCTTTATCCACAGTAGTGACAGAAAGCCTCGTTGTAAGGTTGGGATGCGAGATGAAGATACAAGAGAATTGAATGTGTTATATGCTCTGACATAGTTTTTTTGTGGGATCTTGGGCAAATCTCTTTAATTCCTTGTTTCTTGCTTCCTTATCTTTAAATAGGGAGGTAGAACTGGAGTTATTTTGAAGATTACTGTAGCTTATATACAACAGTTTGAAAGTGGTAATCTCTTCCATAGAACTAAACCTGTCTCTGACTTGGTAGCAATGTACAAAAACATATTATAAGTTAGAAATCCTTACTCAGGTGCAGAGATATGAACAAATTCAAACAGGCTGAGCTGCTGAATAACTGGGCAGTATGTGCTACTTTAATCACTGAAGCCTAAAACCAATAAGATTAATCTAGAGTTCCATAAAGTCTCCTGAAGAAAATTACTTTGGGAGTTAGAAGGCATTGCAGAAAACTACAAACACTGCAAGTTTTTTATCAAAGTTATTTCAGAAGAAACTTCATCACTAATCTAGGCATATATTAGATTTCTCCTTTGTTCCACTAAAGCTTAAAAGATGGAATAACATTATATGCAACTAAATATATATTAATTGAGCTTGTGTAATACAGTGTTGGGATGTTGCATTTTCTGTGCCATTTAATCAACAAAGCCTAGTTGCATTCAAAGTATGAACCATCCTAAAATAGATTTATCCATTAAAACTTTGTGCAAGTTTGGCACTGATATCATGTAAAAGTCTACACGGTTTTAAAAAGATAACATTTTATATGTAATGTGGAGAGGGGTGATTGCAGAGCAGAACAAAGAACTTCCTGCTGAAGTTTGAATTGGATTTGGATTGCTAATCTGCTAAGAAAGCGTAAAGAAAAAGACGAAACCATTTAGCATACTCTTTTCACAAGAACAACTCAGTCGCCAAAAGAGGTATATGCCTTATGGTGGATCATATTCCTATAATCCTTTATTTACATAAAAATCACCACCTTTATAATAATTATTTATTAATATTTATATTCATAAACTTTATCTGTTATTATGGGTTTCTTTTAAGTGAACCCCATGTGCCCTGCAGGTAAACCATAATTTCTCTGAGATTTAGCTGTTTTAGATTATTTTATTTAGCTGATCTTTTAATTCATAAGGACATTGGTAAAGAGAAAATTTTTGGGTGATCTAGGGGGATGCACAAAAACCCTCCCAACCCTGGCATGAGAGGCTGATGATGTAACAGCCTGTTTGCTATTATTGCTTTTTGTAGGCATGTTCCAGATAATTCTTGTGAAATCCATTTTGAATAAATTTGAAAAATAAATGCAGTACTCTTAGTGATGCCTTAAAAAGTTCCTGTGCTGCCTTCAGCAACAGAAATTATTTAAATAGAATCTGATTTTTAAATCATAATATGTGTTTGATTGATCACAATATCACGAGATGGATGTGATTATGAAATGTCATCAAAACTTATGTGGACTTTTTTTATTTTTATTTTAACTCTTAAGACTGATGTTTCATAAGGGCCTATATAATTATTTGTTTGATTACTTTATTGTGTTCCCACCGTACACCCTGTTGGGGTAGATAATCACTTGCTGATGTTAATAGCATATATCTTTTGGACTGTTTTAGTTATGAACGTAGCCAGAAACTTTAGTTTTCAGTTATTTATTATAAGCAGACTGTGCATTACCAGCTTGTGTATGTGCATATGGATTTGTAGAAAAAGGAGACAAACTGTTTCAGCTGTGAAAAGCTGACTGCGTAACAGCATGGTTGTTGAGGACATGAAAGAGCAGGGAGAGTTTTTTACTTGTATTTCTGTCTTGAAATATGGTGTCAACCTAGCTTGTGACACTGTGTGTATAGGTAAAGCTGTGCAATAATGGGTTCTTTTCATTCAAAGTGTGAATTAGGATATAACTGCAGAGAAAGAAGTATTGCATTTGCTTGATGAGAAATGAAAGTTTTTCATGGTGCATGAACAAACCTGGGGGGGAAAGGGTTAAATTTGACTTGAAATGAAACACTGAACTTGCTTCAAATTTGTATTTTATTTGTTACCCTTAAAAATTTATGTGATGTTGTACTAAAACAATTCCAGGATTGAGTTTGAAACTTTTTGAAAAATTACATTTGCAAAATATCACCACAGAAATGTTTTTGGTTTTTCATATAAATAGAATTCACCAAAAATGATTCAGTTACCTTTTCATATGGTTATGAAACTGCACGTTTAGCTAATAATACATTTGCCAAACCTTACTGAAAAAGGAATTGCTCTCAGCAAGCGTATGTCTCTTAGTGAAAGTAAGAGACATCTTACTTCTTTGTTGCAGGAGATTACAGAGCCATCCTAAATTCTTCTAGAAGCTGCAAGAAGGGCTCTTGTAGCTCTTTTAAGCGGGACACTTTACAGAGACTATTTCATTCAAGGCAGGGTCGTTTTCAGCACTCAGGTGTTGGTGAATAGGTAAACTGGAGGTGGCACAGAGGGCAGCTGAAAGCAAGACCCCGAGATAAGATCAGCCCCCCCCAGCCCTGTTCAAGTCCAGACTGCAACTCATTTGCAAAAGGACTTCTCCCTTGCAAAAGACTTGAGCATGGAGGAGACTGGGGATCAGGTGGTTAGAGCGGCTCACCTTAACTAAACATCTAAATGGAAACAGACCTTAAGTCCCTGAGCACAGCAGGAGACTGCTCTGCAACCCCTTCTCCAATACCATCTCCCAGGAGCTTTGGGCACCTGTACCCACAGCTAGCTGGAAGACGCAGGGGGACCTTGCGGGGACTCCCGCAGTAGCCTGGGAGCTGCACTGAGCCTTGGGCTCTTGCCTTGCCTTTACCTGAGCCATACCGTAGGCTTGCCAGTATGTTGCTGGTCTTGATTTTCCCTCTTCCCCTGACCACCTGGAAGCCACCTTGTCGCTGTGGCCTTGTCACTGCAGCCTCGCCCAGCTGTCCCACAGCTGAACCCGGGACCCCAGCCCCAACCCTGACCCTGCTCAGCTCGTTGGGAGGGACTGCACCTCTGGAAAATGTGTTTCTTCTTACAGGAAACGTCGCATGAAAATCTGGCTCTAAACCAAAGGGTTGCTGTAAGTTGCCACATGTGCCCTCCAAAAACTTAAAGGTGAGGGAATGGTAATTCCCAAGAGCATGCAATTTGCTGCCAGTTGTGATCCAAGTTAGCTCCAGTTGCTTGACCTCCCAATGGTGCTGCAACTCAAGGAGAATTCATGATAGGAGGTCAGGGAGAGCTTTATGCTATCTGTACTAAGCATACTTCTGGGAACAGTTGCACCAAAACTGCAGCTGGCTATTGATAAATCAATACTTCATGAGGCAAGCCCAGAAGATACAAAATGCATGTTCCCATTGAGAGGGTGGTGATAGCCGTCCCATTCACATTGGGTAGTGCATGATTTGAACACGTAATATGAGAAACGCTTGATTTTTCTTCTCTGTTGTGGCACTGCATTTCAGTGAGAGAGAACTAGTTTCGGTTTGTACTTTTGTGACCGATTGCACTATCATCTGTAATGCTACTATATTTAAAGTCCTTCAGTAAAATTATTTTAATCTTGTCTTTTAATCATTTACATTCTCTGTAATTTTTTTTCAAAATAATGTGTAAACCAGTTCATCTAAGGGTTAGAAACATACCAAGTCCTGGTTCTAATACTGTTGAGAATACTTTTTCTTTTCCCATATGACACCAGATAAGATAAATAATCTCTGCTGTACTGTGTAGGTTTAATGTGAAATTGCAACTGTTGCTGATTTGTGTGCTTTACCACAGCTTGAAATTACATGGGGAGCTAGTACAGTAGCTACATATTACTACCTACTTTGTAGCAGCTAAAACTGATCATGGTTTATTACTAACATAGCAAACTGGAAAATAGATGTACTTACCAGCTATATCTCTGCAGTTTTTTAACAAACAAATACTACAGTACATAAAATATTTCCAAAAGGTCTGATTTACTAGTCTTGGGACTTGTACTTACCTAAAAGACTTAGGTGAAAGCCTTGGAGATACTTCGTTGCAAATATTTTATCAGAAGACGGATAACCTGTCAAATTCAGTTGTGTTTAAAATATAGGGGGGTACTAAAACAAATGGACAACATCAAACTGACGAGTAAGTACAGCCATGTGCATGGGAACTAAAACAGTAAAAATCAAGAGGGATTTTCAGAATATACCATGTAAAAATATTCAGCAAATAGAAGGTTTCAGTAAAGCATTCTATTGCGTTGCACCTTGCAAAATCCTTGAAATCTAGCTACTCTTTTTCATGATGTTTATTTACATTTTTAAATGTGACTGTAGCTGGTAAAAATTTACTGAAGTGACTAGAAGAACTTGTACCTCATCAGAATAGACTGCAGTTTTCTGAAATATGAACATATGTTCTCAAACCAGCAAATTATGAAACTAGATTTTTAATTTTGTACAGAAAGTACTTCCTCCTATTTAGTCCAGTGCTATGGAGATAATTGGGAGTCTTTCTGTAATAGAAGATTGCCACAATTACAGTTAAAGTTTTATCAATATCATTATTTATCTGCAATAAGATAATTATATGATAGATAAATCTGAAGACAGTCTTGCCATAAGAAGTTATAATCAAATCAAACCAGATGAGCAATATGGATTATACTAATAAACAGACAAAACAGTGTGATTGAGCTGCATAATATTAGTATAAAATCTCATATATTGACCATTTTGCTAAAGGCTTCTTTTTCTAATTACTTTCTTGAAATTTTATCTCAATTTTAAGGAAGGATTCAAATTATACCTTTTTTTTTAAAAAAAACCCAATAGAGTGAGGAAGGACTTAAATGAGAAACTGGAAACAATAGATAACATCAGGAGACAAATCTACCAGCAAACAAAAGTACAGGCAATTCAAATATTAAGGAGTGAAAGAAAAAGACATGAGAAAAGCAGGTGTGGGAACACTTCAATAAATTGCCAAGTGAGTTTCTTCATTTTGCATTCTGTTTTCTCCTTTTGGGCATTCATTAAGAGAGCAGGTCTCCCAGGCTTAATCAATTACAATTAATTATGCTTTATTTTGTCAAATGCTTTGGTCTCAGTACAGACCCCTGTAGTATTTCACTTGTTACAAGCCTCCAGTAGAGTACAACTCATTAACCATGATCCTCTGAGTCTAATCATCCACCCTTTTTTTGTCCATCTAGCAGTTTAACCACCAGACCTTAATGTGGGATTGAAAGCCTTGTTACAGTCAAGTAGTTGGCATCCACGGCTTTCCCCTTGTCTACAATCTAGTCGTTTTATTATAGAAGCATAATATGGGCCTTTAGGAAGGCATTTGAAGTCCAGGACACCTTTAGTAGCATTCTCTTAAATTCTGATAGTACTCTGTTGCTTTGGAAACTGGCTGAAAGGCAGATTTTTAGTGCCTGGGTGTTGAAGGGGCTGTAAGCAGGAATTCAGATTCTTCAGAGACTGAGGATGCCTCTGTAATAAAGAAAGCCTATAGAGAAGAGGTGAACTTAATTTGATTGAAGAACTAGGTCTTTTGAAATTGAAAACTGACTAGCTTATATATAAATTTAAGAGCATGGTAAAGTCAGCAGCAGAGAAAGAGAGCATTATTCAGCATAGAATATCTGTTGTTGATGAAATCACAGAAATTCTCTATTCTTGAGCAAAGATGCAACAGTTCTGAAATCTTCAGTTATAGGGCTTCTCTATAACAATAAGCATGTTGAGTTTATATTCAACGTCCCTGCAGATTCAATCAAAAATCACTGCATCTCTGTTCAGTTTCAAAAAGGGAAACTGCATGAAAACAAGATGAGCAAAAGAATCCCTACAATGACAGTAAATAGCTATTCCAGCTTACAATAATGATCCCAAGTACAAATACAGTGACTCATTATGTCACTAGTCACCTAATGTGCAATTTATTATCAGCAGCTACAGAATATAAGAAGTATGTTAAAATAACATCTGTTACAAATAACAGCATGGTTAGGTGAGATCTGATCTGATCTTATGCAGCATGTAGAGGACTGAAAATTATTATGTTTTTTCTTGAGTTCTGGAGGTCCTTCTTGGATGCAAATAGATCAAGATCTTTCATTACTCTCTCCACTTTGCTCATCCCATCAAGGATTTCTACAAGCCCCTGGGTGCTTTTTAAACTGCATGGGACTGGCTACCTGGGATGTTTTGGACACTGAAGGACGGTGTGAATAACTTTGCATCCCATAGCTTATGTAAAGTGCATTGCAACTGGTGGTGTGCTGCAAAAGACTTTTGTGAATCTGTCTAAAATGAAACCTTGGTTGTGAGACAAGGTCCATCTGTGATGAACTGTAGAAAAAACTTATGAGACTAAGTGACCAGATAATAATGGATTTCAGTATACATAAATGTAAAGTGATGCTGATGGCAAAGAGAGCAGAAGAACGTAACTTGCCATTTAAAATAGTTTCCCAATAATTGCAATCAGATGGTAGATTTCAGTTAGGAATGAGTGAGCCTCAAAAATGTAAGCTTGCTCATCACTGGCAGTCACAAAAGAATTGTTAGGGGTTATTAGGAAAGCAATAGAGATCAGAGCAGAGAAAATTATTAACCCACTGTAAATTGCATGCTTTTCCAGAGGATGTATACTTTGTACAGTTCTCCCTTAGCATGAGAGAAGAGAATGATACAAAGTTGGAAAATTTAGAGAAGTATAGTAGTGGTGATCAAAGATATGGAAAAAGCTTCCACCTGAAAAAAAGTAGGTTAGTACTCTTCAGTTTTAAAAAGAGATGTCTCAGAAAGGATATGACCAAGAGGTTTACTGAGATTTCATATGGGTTAAATGAAAAGAGCAGAAAGGAATGATTATGATACAAGAACCTGGGCTATCAATTTACACTAATAGGAGTCACATTCACAATAAAGGAAAGAAAGCAACTCTTCATGTATTGGTTAGTCTAGCAGTGGAACTGGTAGCCACAGGACATTGTGGCTCCTAAAGATATACAAAGACTTGAGATAAGACCAAAGCAATTACAAAACATTTTCTAATGTGTTTTTTGATTTCTGGCATTCAAATCAAATGGAATGATTTTAAAACAAGCTAAGCATTTGTAACTCATTGACTATTCAGACTGATTTCAGAACTGAGCTCTGATTTGAAAAGTATAATTGATTTTCTAAATAGGATTTGAAGTGAGCATTGAGAACAAGCCTTTGCAAATTGTTTGCTTTTGCAAATTACTTATTACGGACTTTTGCAAACTATTAGAGCATTCTTAGGTAACCAAACAAAACCAATTTTTTTATGTTTCTTTCTGCAAGCTTTACCTTCACAAAATGCACACAGAAAAGCCTATGCAATTCTCTGACTGCATTTTCCATCTTTTAACAGTTCTAGTAACCTAAATTTAAACATAGCACAGAAACCATTGTTATTACCTGTTTCAAATACCTAACAAATGTGATGACATATTTCAGTTTTGGGCTTTTCTTGGAAAAATAAACATGCTCTGAGGTCTGCATTTTCTATTTTATGTGTATTAAGGTCTTTCTTGATAATCGTTCTCAAACACAATAAGATTGCCAAAAATCTGAGTGAAAAGAAACTCTGATGAAAAGCAAACAAAATAAAATTCGTTTGCAACAGTTGAAGTTTAGCATATACAAGGCGGGAAAATACAGCCAAATGTAACCAAATAAAAGAAATAGTCAGGGAAACATGGATTTGACAGAGAGACAAGTTTTGCTAGTTTATTTAATCTAAATGCTTTTTTTCCTTAGTTCATTCCAAAATGCAGCTGTTACTATCTTTGATGTGAAAAAATATGGTCGTTAATTAACATGTGTTGTAAGCCATAACATCACTTCTTCATTTAAAAGAAGAAATTCTTCTAAATTACACAATGGATTATAAAGTCATTATGAAGCACTGGTGATTCAAAGCAGTGTTTCTATAGGTAAGAATATTAATAATTTGTAGATTTCAATAAAATTATTCCTTCAAACATATTGTTTTGGTTAGCAACCTCTTCTGATTCTGGTCTACAAAGTTATTTTTTGCTTTCCCCTTCATTACTGCGCCTGTATTTTATCCTCTGAGTTCAGTAATTGTTTCACCTAGTCAAAAAATCCTTAAAAAAACATATTTGAGGTAAAATAAAATCTTGAGTTTCAAGACTGTAGTTTATTACCGTTAAGATGATAGTGTGGCAGAAGTAGTCATTGCTGCTTTGACTGATGAGTCATGCTCTTTACTTTAAATTCATGCTTATGATTTTAAATTGCCACAAATCATTTAATTAAACCCATATTCAGAGTTGTATGTACCTATAGTAACGTCTTGTTCAGTCAAGTGTCTTTTTATACTCTCGTAATGAATAATGTCAGAGCCAAACACTGTGTTGTAACTTAGTAATAACTATTTTTTCCTGGAATTCAAAATTCAAGGACATATTTTTTTATAAAGATTTGCATACACTTCCCTTTCTTGCCTGGCATTAGTAAGCTATCCAGGAATATGCAAATCAAAAAAATATTAAAAACTGTTGGGGTTTACAGTTTTTGGGGGTTTTTTTGCAGAACTGTGGAGAACAGAATTGAGAAGGCAGAAGTAAAAAAAAAAGAAGTCAAATACTACAGGCATTTTAATGTTACAGTGTGAAATTATTTTTGTGGGCATTTATTTTAATAAACATTGGAACTTGGTTTAAGTACTGTGGAATAAAACAAAGAAAAAATATTTAATTAGTAAAAATAGACATATAAAACATTTTTTCTGAAACTTTGCTCATTGGTAAATTTCAAAGGACATCTGCTTTTCTGGTTCAGTATAAAAAATGATGTGAAACAGCAGAATTTCTTGTGAAGTGGAAATTTTTGTTTCCAGCCTGTTTGATAGTGAATGTACTGAAGATGGAAAACTACAACTCCATCCAATTTCCCAAAACACTGGAAACTGGACTATCACTTGTGTCTCCTGTTTGGTCTTTGAGTGTAGGTTATTCAGTCCAATGAAGACTATATTGTTATAATAACCCATACAAACATTTATTAAAAGCTAAGAAAGGGGCACAAGGATTTAGCCAGTATTTTTTCTGCCTGATTATGTCCTCACCTATTTTGAGATAGGTCACTCTGCATTTGGTCTGACTTAATTTTGCATGTTAGGTTGTGCTAAGGTAGTCTATTTCTGTGTTAATATCGTGGTGGGGATCTGTCGCATTTTTATTGTTTTGTTTGATTTGTTGCTGCCAGCAACATCTATGTTGTCATTTCAGGTGCCAGTCTGGCCTGCTGAGCATTAAGGGGTTTTGTAATTTGCTCTGCTAGTCAGGGGTGGAAGCTGCTGCTGCTGAGCCTGGGGAACAACATTGCATGTGTGAAAGGATACGCGTGAGTGGATTGTGCTTTCATTTTAATTTAGTTCTTGGTTCTGTCATTTTTTGAAGTAGAAAGCATGCTTGATGCCTGGTTGAGGTGGCTTGTGAAGCTGAATATTCCTTTTTCTCAGTTGCTGAGCTTTGGGAATTGACCTGGTACTAGCCTGTAACAGTTACTGCTTGAGTTTTTACGCATACAAAACATTTGTTCCTGGAACTGCAAATTTAGCATTTATCTGAGGGATTTGTTCCAGTCATATTAACCTGTTGTTAAAACTGGATCTTAGGTTTCACTCTGTGGTGGGTTGACCTTGGCTGGATGCCAGGTGCCCACCACGCTGCTCTGCCACGCCTGCTCTTCAACTGGACAGGGGGAGAAAAATGCAATGAAAGCCTCATGGGTTGAGATAAGGGCAGGGAGATCACTCAGCAATTACCATCACAGGCAAAACAGACTCGACTTGGGGAAATTAATTGAATTATTGCCAATCGAATCAGAGTAGGATAACGAGAAATAAAACCAAACCTTAAAAACACCTTCCCCACAACCCTCCATTCTTCCTGGGCTCAACTTTACTCCCGATTTTCTCTACCTCCTTCCCCTGAGTGGCACAGAGTGATGGGGAACGGAAGTTGTAGTCAGTTCATCACACGTTGTCTCTGCCACTCTTTCCTCCTCACACTCTTCCCCTGCTCCAGCATGGGGTCCCTTCCACAGGAGAAGGTCCTCCACAAACTTCTCCAACGTGGGTCCTTCCCATTGGCTGCAGTTCTTCACAAACTGCTCCAGTGTGTGTCCTTTCCACAAGGTGCAGTCCTTCAGGAACAGACTGCTCCAGCGTGGGTCCCCCGCGGGGTCACAAGTCCTGCCAGCAAACCTGCTCCAGCGTGGGCTCCTCTCTCCACAGGGTCACAGGTCCTACCAGGAGCTTGCTCCAGTGCATGCTCTCCACGGGGTGACAGCCTCCTTCAGGCACCCACCTGCTCTGGCGTGGGGTCCTCCACGGGCTGCAGGTGGATATCTGCTCCACCGTGGACCTCCCTGGGCTGCAGGGGCACAGCCTGCCTCACCACGGTCTTCACCACGGGCTGCAGGGGAACCTCTGCTCCGGCGCCTGGAGCACCTCCTCCCCCCTCCTTCTTCACTGACCTTGGTGTCTGCAGAGTTTCTCTCATATTCTCACTCCTCTTTTCCAGCTGCTGTTCCATAGCAGGTTTTTTTCCTCTTCTTAAATATGTTATCACAGAGGCTCTACCACTGTCGCTGATTGGCTCGGTGTTGGCCAGTGGCAGGTCTGTCTTGGAGCCGGCTGGCATCAGCTCTGTCGGACATGGGGGCAGCTTCAGGCATCTTCTCACAGCAGAAGGTAACCCCCTGCTACCAAAATCTTGCCACACAATCCCAATACATACTCACAGCACATACTTATTCTTGCTTATTGAGAGATTTTTGGTAGCTTTTTGGAGAAAGGGGTGATCGTGGGGGAAGCAAAATCAATGAGGACGCTGTCCTTTTGTGTCTTGGGAGGTTTCTGCTTGGTTTTCTGTTTTCCTATGACTTAACAGAAAGCTTGTATAATGTTTCAATGAGGACATGTATTTTCCCACCAGTTTCACTTTCTAGCACTCTGAAGTTGTCTTGGATAAATAAAGATTGAATAAAGAGGCTTTTTTTGATATCTGAGACCTGGGACATGTTTGTGTATTTCCTTTTTTTTTATGTATTTGTTAATTAAGTGTTTTCGCAGCAAGGACATGTGGGATCTGATGTGGTATTCTTCACTCTTATGTTTTTCATTTATTTCAAGGAAACACAAAGTAGTTGTAAATGTTACTGCTAATGCAGATATATCTGATGATGGATATCTTTGCATGTGGTAATTTTGTAATCATTTCCTATATTTTATATCAAGATAGTGTCCAGATTTAGAATAAAAATTACATAACTTTAGAGGAGTAATGTGATGTTTTCTTTCGGCATTATATATTGTATGTCAGGATTGTTCTTTGGAATCCAGTGCATAGAGTTAGGCAATACTGTGTTCCCATTGTACTCTCATTAGAAGCTGGACTGCGTTATACTTGTTGACTTAGAAGTACAGGTAAAGGACATAGACAATTTAATAGGACCCCAAAGACTTCAATTTCAGATGTATGCGTTGGAGAACAAGGCATACATTTTAACCAGTAAGTGATGAAGATTTTTTTTGACTCCCAGATAATTGCCCAGTCAAAGTGGGGATTTTATGGGGATGGAGGAGGAAGTGTGATCAGTGTGAGCAGAAAGCATCTGTCCTGTCCCTTTGCTGGGCAGCAAGACTGGTTAATCCAACAAGGTCTTCGGTGAAGGCTCAGCCTCAGTTGTTGTTTGTAAATGAGCTCCCTGTTGTCTTGTTCCCATCTCTTTTACCACTGAAGTAAGTCCTGAATGTTGCCTACTGGGACTGAGGTACACAGTGTATCTCAGGTGTGACATTTTTATGATGTTAACCCTCAGGTTATCTGACTGTTCCATGGAGGCTATGGAGTAGCCCATCTGTCCCATGCAAAGGAATCTTTTCTTGATCCTGGCTAATCCACATGATCACAGCAAGTGTTCAGGTCCCTGCAACTGAATTCCCAGCAGATGTGTAAAAAGGAAGCTTCTTTCTCATCTTGATGTGAGTGAAAAATAGCAGTCTCAGGAACATCTGGCTCATAACATCTGTAGCTGCCTCATATGGCCAAGCAGGACCATACCAGCTTCCCCTGAGCCGGAAGCAGCAATAGCGACTTGGTGATGATTACCACTGCTCTCTTTCCCTATGACTTTAATAACTTTAAATTTTTTTTTAACTTACAGTTGAAGGAACTGACATCTATCATATTTAATTTGTATTTCATTATTTTCATTAATTACTGCAAGTTATCGTCTGTAGAATATAGATTGGTAATTATACAGTGAAGCAGTAAAACCACACACCCTTCTATATAAAATAATATGCGTCTCTCTGGTTTGCAAATTTCGCTTAGTATTTTTAGCACATAGAAATCTTTATGTAACACTTTTTGGTTTAGGATGCCTATAATTTTTGCTCTTTTGAATTGTGAATAACTGCTTTGTAGTTCACTGACTATTTTATGGAAGTCTGTTTCATTTACTGTGCTAAATGATGATCGCTACAGTTCAAAAAAAATGTAACTGGATTAGGTTCCAGGTTTTGTGGATGTAACAGGTCAGATGATCTTATAAGTTCCTTCTGAAATTAGATCTAATGTAGCACTGTTAAAATCACTAAATACCAAAATGGACTGGTGTGTCTCTCACTGTCTCCTTTCCCATCAGCACTGTGTACGGTGCTATGCAAACCAGCTCTCTGTGCCTGATGCAATAGCAGTTGCACATCATGCCCCCTTGCAGTCCTGTTTGCTTCCCCTTATCCAGCCTGGACTGCATCCTCTCTTAGGTTTCACTGCTTGAACACGTTCATTTAGAAACTTTATTAGATTTAACAGGTTATTTTTGTAGTGTCTCCTTTTTGCTGTTATTAAGGGTGACCAGTAAAAGAACAGTCAAGTGCAAATAATTTATGCATTCTGATGAACAAGTTCCCTGAGGTTTAAAAGAAACTTCAGCATTTTCACTGCAGCACTGTGACAATGAATCATTAGCAATGCCCAGTGTGCCAAAGTCCCAAGTGCACAGATTTCAAAAACAACAGACACAAAACCAGCAGTATTTTTTTTCTCATTCATCAGTTTTGTGAAGCCAAATTGGCTTTCTGGAATCCCCACTGCAATTTGCAAATAATGTATGAAATCAAATATTCCTACCTGCACAGTGCACAGGAAAAAGAAAAAAAAAACCCTAGCTTTCTTATTAGTCCTCTGACATGCTATTTCAGTGATACTTGATATCCAGTCAGACACTGCTAGAAATAAGATACTAGTTCCAGACACTGAGAAAAATACCATTTACAAAAATCTTCTGCACATTTTTTTCTTCAGTTTTCCTCTTTGCTCTCTCAGCACCATTAACCTTGATAGTTTTGTCTTTTAGAAAACACATTTGTTCATGCAAGTCCATATCAATAGTTTTCAGAAATGTTGGAGTGATTTTTCTCTTCTTTTTCTAATGGATTGTGGCTTGGGGAAGTGTATGAACTAGATAACCTCTTAAGGTCCATTGCTCTCTCCTGTAATTCATTAAGATTACCCATGCATATTTTTTCTCCTCTGTTTTGCTTATACAGTATTTAATTCCCTAGATATTTGCCAGCTGTGTCTGCATGCAGAGTAAAAACCTTTTTCAGTGTTAATTTGTCTTGTTTTTTATTGTTCTTATAATTTTAATAGTAAAATTATAGTTTTTCCTTTCTATTTAAAATGGAATATTCACTGTATTTGTATACCATCTCAGATTATGTAAAATTTTGCATATTATTAATCTCTTTTGTACTTAGAAAAAATATTTTCTGTTTTGATCACCTGCATCAAAGGTGACACTGTAGACGTTAAATAGGTGATAGATTACTTAACATATGATAGGTCTCCAGAATTTCTTATCAGTGCAGATGCTGTTAATAAAGACTGTTTATTTTGAGTTCAAATTTGAAAAATGAAAAAAAACCCTTTCAAATGGAATATAAGTAATATTTGATACTGCTTGTCAAAGATAACTGAAGGGTAAGACTTGAGCCTGAAAAAAAGATACATATGTGTACACATACATAGGAGACAGGTGGCTATGGTTAGAATGACTTTTGGAAGAGCTGTAAACTTTAATGTTGTCAAGTGAAAACACATTTTTTCATTCGAGGTTTGAAAATAATTCTTTTATTACATGTTAACTCTCTTAATTTTTTTGTGCACCTGTTTGCCAAGTGAGTGCCTTTGGAAAGAAGTGCCAATGTAATGCATTAATGAAATGAGGCAATTCCTATATCTCATGAAATTGCCAAAGTCATTGGGCACCAGTGGATGCTTTCTCTCCTTCCAAAAATTTGGGAAGTACTGTCTAGAGGTTAGTGGGGTCAGTGAACTACTAAAGAAATACTCCTTCCAGGTATTCATAATGTTCAACTGCAGCCACCAACTGTATAGATCTGTGCCACTGAGAAACATGGTAAATTATTTGCGCAGACCTTCACACAAGCATAGCTATATTACTTTTGATACCTCAGAAAGGTTCTTTCAACTTTTCTCAGGTAATTCTTCATGGCACCACATCATACAGTGTAGCAGAAAAAAAAGGACTGTGATTATTTTCTTCTTGGGAAGTCCCTTTTGACCTTGCAGTATCTTTATCTCTTTTACTTTTGCATTCAGCATTGAGGGAGATGAAACATCTTCAGGAAGGAAAGATTTTGTTGTTTGTCCTTTTTCTTCAAGGTTAAACATATTTACCCACGCCCCCTAAGATTTTAGTGACAGAACTGTGTGTTATCAGGATTTTATGATTTTATAGCAAGAACTTCAAAACCTGAAAATAAATTAACAATATGCATAAGTAAGAACTCTATCATTAGTGGTGGGACTTACCAGACCCACTATCCTTTAGAAATAAAGCATGACTACATGTCCTAATATCTGATAAGGCGCAGTGCTGTATTAAACATGGTTTTAGGCAATTCTACTCTTTCCTGGATGTGCTTTTTGGCAAATAGTGCAAATTTTCCATAGGAAAACAAGCTAAAAATGTTTGCAGGTTAAACTTTGATTATAAGCTATTTAAAAATGTCTCATCACAGATATTTATGCCCTGTTTTCCAAAACTCCTTTTTTTTTTTTCTGTTGATGCTCTAATTATTCATGTCCATGCAAAGTAGGTATCCCTTTAACCTGAATCCCAAAACGGATCTTCAATTTGAACTCAGTCGACCATGGTTAGTGCAATTTAGTTTACCACCTTCTTGGTAGTAAACTTACCCTTCCACTGTGTGTATGTGTAATGGACTTTGTTTAAGGTGAGATTTCATATACCTGACAGATCAGTAACTCAGATCAAATTAACCGTGTATCTTGAAATTTGATTTCCAAGGACTAGAGTATCTTTCTTTACCAAAGTCACAAAGACATCTCTGAAACACTATGTATAGTGTACCTCACCTATATCTCATTTGTCCCAAGCTCACAATGCCTGTTTGAGCACTCTCTGCACTAAGCAAACGGCAAACAAAATTGTACAAACAATGTGTATATGGTCTCTAAGTTGATTATTTTCAGATCACCTGTTATATTCAGGTGGAAAAAGTCCTGACTCTCTCTGCATCATCAAACTCTTCTCTCCACCCTTTGTGGAGCAGTTAGGGAGAAACCTGCTGAGAATTAATCCATTAAAATTCAGTTATTACTTAATGAGGTATGTGTAGCCCACATACATACGAAAAAATGGTAGTTCAGGTTTTGATTGTCTTTAGTGTGGATCAAGTGTGTGCAGGAAACATACTGTTATAGTAAGGAAATTTATTTGCCACAGATACTGAAATGAGTTCCTGCTGTGATCTTCATGAAGGAGTAACCTTAACAGACTATAAATAGATGCATTTATATAAAATCCCCCATAGATGAACCTCATGGACCTCTTGGGGAGAAGAAAGAAAAAAAAGGATGCTTATCATGCTACAGTGGCTTGAATTAGCTCCCATTTGGTGGCAGCTGCTCCTTAACTTCCTCTCTTTCTTCCAAAGCAAAAACTAAGTCCTTATTGTAACCACAAATCAGTTGTTCACAAGAGGCTGGTTGTTGTACTGGTACTTTTTGTCTTAACAGTTGCATATAGAACTAGATTCAGCTTGGTTTTGTCATCTGCTTTGTTATCCACCGGATCCTGTGTTATCTTTCAGCTTTCTATCTCTATGCAGACTGAGATTTCTTTTATACACACACCTACACCCGCTGTATGAATTCTTTTAGCTGGCAAGCCCTTTCAGGTGAGGAACTATCCTTTAGTGTATATATGCACATTATATAGTACAATAGGATTCCATTGTCTTTGCGTAAGAAAAAACTAAAGGTTAGAAAAGTATACTAAGGCAACCCTACACTCATTAGAAAGTGTATCTGGTAAAACAGTAATTTCTGAGCTGTGAGTGTGTGGGGATTTCTTGTTTTGTTTCATTAATGCAATGGTAAAGAGAGGAAATTCTCACATGGCAGATGTAATGTGAACTTTGAATAGTCAATGTTGACTTTCCTCAACTAAAATTTAAGAGCACAAAGGTGATGCATTAGCTGAGGTTCAGAAAATGGTATTAATATAAGAGAAAAAAAGTTATTGTGAGTCAGACCAAAGATTCATCTAGCCTACTAACCTGTCCCCATCAGAGCTTATAAAGCAAACGTCTAATAATAAGCACAGGGCACGTAACGGTATTCATTTGAACTATTCTCAATTTTGAACTGGTTTTGGCTCACAAGACTTTTTGAACCAAATGTGGTTTCAGTGTGTTTTGCTTCCACGTAATTTTACCCTGGAGGATCTGTAAACTTTTAGTATTCACAACATCTTGTTGCACTCTTGCATTGTCTGAGCAACTGCCTCCTTCGTTATGAATCTGGCTTATACTAGTTTCGTATTATGTCCCCAGTTCTTACATTGGAAGAGACAGTGTGCAATTTCTCAATATCTACTGTCTCTCTGTCAGTTCGATTTTACAGTCCTCTGTTATCTCTCTTTTCAAGAGATGAGAGTCTTTTGAAGATGTCAAGCCAGTCTGTTGTTTTTCATACAGGAAGAGTCCAATGCCACTGAGCATTCTTATCAACATGCTCTGGACCTTTTCCTGCCTTATTAGAACTTACTTTGGAGGACTTAAATAGCAGCATAATGATATTCTCGTTTCCTTCTCTATGCCTTTCCTAATAATTCCTAATGTTTCGTTTGGATTTTTGACTGCTATTGAGTATTGAGTTGCTGTTTTTACAGAGCTATCATAATCCCACAGTCCCCACCTAGTCAGCTCAGGGCCCATCATTTCATTTGTCCATCATTTACTTATGCACATTTCCCTTGTGCTTCACTTCACATTTACCTGTGTGTATGCATTTCTGCTGCTGCTCTCTCTGTTCCAGATGAGTAAGACCTATTTACTTGTCATGGATAGACTAGAGCAGAGAAATCATGAACCTGGGCAGCTTGTTTATTTTTTCCCCTCTTAACAGGCAGTTAGCTTCCCTAGGATTTGAAAATGCTGATTTGTCTGCTAGTACACAGGCAACAGACACATTTGTGTAAGGAACTGATGCTGAAACTTGAGGTTTGTCAGTTCCAAACACACAAGCTTCAGACACCTGGCCTAATGTTTCTTCCATCAATCTTTCCTGTCCCTGGCAAATCCACAGAGCAATATCATGTATTATATAAACCTACTACCCGGCTCTGGTTGTCATAAATGCTCCACATAAGCAGTATACACCTGTCTCACTGCGGTACCTTATTATTTGTCTTTTAATTATAGATTTTTTCCATATTGTTATGGTGTTTATCTTTATTTGTAGTATTAATATCTTCAGTAAGATTTAATCAATTTCATTCATGATACATTATTTTACTCATTTTTTTCCCTCTTTTTCATTCTCTTCTTTTCTCTTGGAATAGCTTACCACTAATACTGTCTAAGGAATTCTGGCCAGCTCTTAGCTGAGACTTTTATCACTGTCATTCTAGCAAATTTTTTACAAATTGGTCTTAAGAGTAGAAATTATTTAGACTTCCCTGCTAGCTCACATCAGTGCATTTTGAACTCATATTTACAGCTTCCCTGAAGGCACAGAAAGGTCTTAGTGGTGTTTACCACCCTATTAAACTTCTCAACTGCCACAATAGTGTGTGTGTTTTACAATGTCTTCATGAAGGGGGAAAGAATGATTTATCAAGGTCAGGTCTTATAGTCATTGATTGAGTTTTAGTCTGGGTATTATAAAAGTTGCATCTGTTTGAGGAAGAAGCTGAATAGACGTCTGATTCAAAAGTCTCTGATTCAAAACCACATTTATTATGGCAAATGGTATCATCTCATATAAAGTGTTTACAAGCTATTTATTATATCTATTAAATTTTAAAAAATGTATACCACAACTCTAAATATTATATGCAATTATTTGTTTGTTTTCTCCCATTGTACTTTGGAAATTACTTCAAAAGATATTTCTTTAGAGCTCTGATTTAGCAGATTTAATTTCTTTGCACAGCTGTAGAGGGTATCAGAACCCCCTTTCATCCAGCAATGCACACACAAAGTGTTTTCAAATAAGGAAAATAATTTTATTTGCACAATATTCTTTCTGTTATATTGTAAAGTTGTCATCAAACTTATTTTTTCCTCATTTCCTTGCACAAATTTCTAGAATTACAGAATAATTAAGACTGGAAAGGACCTCAAGAGGTCTCTAGTCCCACCCCCTGTGCAAAACAGGGTCAGCTACAAGGTCAGATGAGGTTGATCAGGGCTTTATTCAGTTGAGTCTTAAAAACCTCCAAGGATGGAGACTACACAGCCTCTTTGGGCAGCCCACTTTACTGCTAGAGTGTCCTCAGGTGGAATTTTTTTCTCTTATGTCCGCACCTTACTAGGCATGACTCTTGTCTTTCTGCCAGGCACTGCTGTGAAGAGTCCACCTCCATCTTTTCAGTAACCACCACACAGATATGAGCAAGCTACTGTCAGGTCACCCTAAAGCCACTTCTTCTCCAGGCCGAACAAGCCTCACTCCCTCAGTCTCTCTTCACAGGATAAATGCACCAGCCTTTGATTACCCTAAGGGTTCTCTGCTGAACTCGCTTCAGTTAATTGACATCCTTCCTCTGCTAGGGGGTCCAAAACTGAAAGCAGTTACTAGACATGCTCTCATGAGTGCTGAGTAGAGGGGGATAATCTCTCCCTTTGACATCCTGGATGTGCCCCTGTGAATACCACCCCGGGCACGCTGATGGCTCGTGCTCAGCATTTACCTTTTTTGAGTCACTGCTAACTTCCCCTGATCTTCACTACTTTTCCAACATGATAATGGCCTCTCTATGAAATTGTCCAGCTCTCTCAGCACTTTGGATGCAGTCTGTTAAGTCACAAGGACTTCTGTGGGTTGAGTTCCCACACATGATCCTCATTCACTGCTGGTAGTTCCTCTCCTCCTTGAACATTTTCACTATGCGCAGAGGCCTGAGGGACCTTGTTGGTGAAGACACAAGTGAGGCATCAGGTAAGTCAGCCTTATTTGTGTCTGCTGTCACACCAGCCAACTGCCCCATAGAACAATACAACCATGTTTTTATTTGCTAGACTTTTGCTATTAATATAGCACTAGAAGCTCTTGTTGTCCTTGATACCCCTTGCAAGTATCAACTATAGGTAAGCCCTAACTTCCCTCACCCCATCCCTGTGTGTCTAGGCAATATTACTATAGTGCTCCCTTGTAGCTTGTTCCTGCTTCCCCTTCCTGTGTACTGCACTTTTGCTGTGAAACATAGTCATGAGTTCCCTATTAAACTGATCTGCTGACCTGTTTCTTTTCCTTGTTATTGGGAGGGAACATTCTTGAGTTAAGAAGAGATTGCTCTTAAAGACTACCAGCTTTTACAAGCTCCTTTGCCCTCCACAGCTGCCTCTCATTGGGTCATTCCTAGCAGTTTCTTGAATAAGCTAAATTCTGCTTTCCTAGAGCCCAGGGTCTGTAGTCTGCTACTTGCCTTCTTCCCTCCCCCGGGGGATCTTGAACTCTTCTGTTTCATGGTCACTACAGCTAAAGCTGCTATTGATTATCATCTCCTCAGTCAGTTCCTCTTTATTAGTGAACAGCAGATCCACCTTTGCATCACCCAAAATTGCCTCAGCCATTACTTGCATCACAGAGTTATCCCTAATACCTCCCCAAAACTCTGTTCAGTTGCTTGGCTGTAGCTGTGTTGCTATTCCAGTAGAGTTCAGGAAGATGAAAATCCCTCCTAAGAATGGTGGTCTATGATCCAGAGATCTTCTTATGTTGTTTAAAGAAGAAGCATTCTACAAATGGCTGGAAAAAGTCTCACAATTGCAAGCTCTTGTTCTTGTAGGGGACTTCAACTTACAGGACATCTGCTGGAAATATGACACAGCAGAGGGGAAACACTCCAGGAGGTTCCTGGAGTGTGTGGAAGATAACTTCCTGACACAGCTGGTAAGGGAGCCTACCATGGGAGGTGCCCTGCTTGACCTGCTGTTTACAAACAGAGAAGGACTGGTGGGAGAAGTGAAGGTCAGAGGCCGTCTTGGGCTTAGCGACCATGAAATGATAGAATTCTCAGTTCTTGGTGAAGTAAGGAGCGGGGTCAGCAACACCACTACCATGGACTTCCGGAGGGCAGACTTTGCCCTGTTCAGGACACTGGTTGAGAGGGTCCCTTGGGAGACGGTCCTGAAGGGCAAAGGGGTCCAGGAAGGCGGGATCTTCTTCAAGAAGGAAATCTTGAAGGCTCAGGAGCAGGCAGTCCCCATGTGCTGTAAGAAGAGCCATCAGGGAAGATGACCAGCCTGGCTGAACAGGGAGCTTTTGCTGGGACTCAGGGAAAAAAGGAGAGTTTGTCACCTTTGGAAAAAGGGGCAGGCAACTGAAGAAGAGTACAAGGATCTCATTAGGTCATGCAGAGAGGGAATTAGAAAGGCAAAAGCCCAGCTAGAGCTCAGTCTGGGCATGGTCTTAAGGGTAACAAAAAATGTTTTTTCAAATACATTAACAACAAAAAGAGAGCCAAGGAGAATCTCCATCCTTTACTGGATGCGGGCGGGAACATTGTCACCAAGGATGAGGAAAAGGCTGAGGTACTTAATGCCTTCTTTGCCTCAGTCTTTAATAGCCAGACCAGGTATCCTCAGGGTATCCAGCTCCCTGAGCTGGAAGACAAGGATGGAGAGCTAAATAAACTCCCCATGATCCAGGAGGAAGCAGTTAATGATCTGCTAAGCCACCTGGACACTCACAAGTCTATGGGGCCTGATGGCAACCACCCAAGGGTACTGAGGGAGCTGGCAGAGAAGCTTGCCAAGCTGCTCTCCATCATTTATCAACAGTCCTGGTTAACAGGGGAGGTCCCAGATGACTGGAGGCTTGCCAATGTTACACCCATCTACAAGAAGGGCCAGAAGGAGGATCCGGGGAACTACAGGCCTATCAGCCTGACCTCAGTGCCTGGGAATATTATGGAGAGGTTCATCTTGAGGGCGCTCACAGGGCGTGTGCAGGACAACCAAGGGATCAGGCCCCGCCAGCATGGGTTCATGAAAGGCAGGTCCTGCTTGACCAACCTGATCTCCTTCTATGACCAGGTGACCCACCTAGTGGATGAGGGAAAGGCTGTGGATGTTGTCTACCTGGACTTTAGTAAAGCCTGTGACACTGTCTCCCATAGTATCCTCCTGGAAAAGCTGGGGGCTTGTGGCTTAGACAGGTGTACTCTTTGGTGGGTAAAAAACTGGCTGGATGGCCGAGCCCAGAGAATTGTAGTGAATGGGGTGAAATCCAGTTGTCGGCCGGTCACAGGTGGAGTCCCCCAGGGCTCAGTTTTGGGGTCAGTCTTGTTTAATATCTTTATAATGATCTGGATGAGGGGATTGAGTGCTCCCTTAGTAAGTTTGCAGATGACACCAAGTTGGGTGGGAGTGTTGATCTGCTTGAGGGTCAGAAGGCTGTGCAGAGGGATCTGGACAGGCTGGATCGATGGGCTGAGGCCAATTGTATGAGGTTTAATAAGGCCAAGTGCCAGGTCCTGCACTTGGGTTACAACAACCCCATGCAATGCTACAGGCTTGGGGACGAGTAGCTGGAAAGCTGCCCCGCAGAAAAGGACCTGGGGGTGTTGATTGACAGCCGGCTGAAGATGAGCCAGCAGTGTGCCCAGGTGGCCAAGAAGGCCAACGGCATCCTGGCCTGTATCAGAAATATTGTGGCCAGCAGGAGCAGGGAGGCGATCGTGCCCCTGTACTCGGCTCTGGTGAGGCCACACCTCAAATACTGTGTTCGGTTTTGGGCCCCTCACTACAAGAAGGACATTGAGGTGCTGGAGCATGTCTAGAGAAGGGTGACGAAGCTGGTGAGGGGTCTGGAGCACACGTCTTATGAGGAGCGGCTGAGGGAACTGGGGTTGTTCAGCCTGGAGAAGAGGAGGCTGAGGGGAGATCTTATCGCTCTCTACAATTCCCTGAAAGGAGGTTGCAGAGAGGTGGGTGTTGGTCTCTTCTCCCAAGTGACTAGTGACAGGACAAGAGGAAATGGCCTCAAGTTATGCCAGGGGAGGGTTAGGCTGGATATTAGGAAAAATTTCTTTACTGAGAGAGTGGTCAAGCATTGGAACAGGCTGCCCAGGGAAGTGGTGGAGTCACCCTTCCTGCAGGTGTTTTAGGAACGTGTGGATGTGGCATTGTGGGACATGGTTTAATGGGCATGGTGGTGTTGGGTTGATGGTTGGACTTGATGATCTTACAAGTCTTTTCCAACCTTAATGATTCTGTGATTATGTGAAGTTATTTGAAGATAGTATGAAGCAGCACTGAGAAAAATGTTTTCAAGTTTCTCCTTATGCAAGATTTTACTCTTGGATTCTCAACATTGTCAAATCATCTAATTCACGTAACACAGCACTCATCATGCCTTGCTATTTCTATTTGAATCATCAGCACTTTCTTATACTTCACATTTTAGTTCATCTTTTCTTGGTGATCTTTCCAAAAATCAAGAAGTCACTTATTTACAGAGTGGGTTTTCACATGACATCTTGGTCTTCTCTTCCATACATAGAGTGAGAGCAGGAGTAACAGTAGTTGTAGTCTTCCTTTATAGAACAGAAAAAGCTAATTTATTAACAGTTCTTGGGTTTGTTTATAGCAGTGAATTAGCATTTTGTTCCATGCAGTGCTATTTAAATCCACTTTTCTGTAATTCTCCTTTTTATAGTTGCAAATAATTGCTATACGAAAAATGAACACATAGTAGAAAATTGTTAAATGAATAATCTCATTTTAAACACATTTATTCTATTAGCTACCATTTATTTGAGAGGACTACACTGTGTTATGGCGTATACCCTGGGGCACTAGAAATCCGTTGGCATAGAGTTTTTGCACAATCCATTTATTTAGTGTCACCATGAATTTTAGCAGATCCTGGTGTTTCAGAACTATGTAAGCCTGTTTTATGGGAAGAACTTGATTGCCCAACTGCCTTGTGATTTAGTCATTCCTTAGCAGATGAGATGAGAGAAGTTAACCTTCTTGAAACAAACAGCCTGAAACTGTAAGTTTCAAGAACAGTAGACAACAGAGGTCTGAAATTGAGCTGTTCTTAACAGTCTTAACAGAAGTGTGATACCAACAAATACACAGATGGATGTAATTAACTATTTCCCTGTTGTTCATTTTAGTAAACCTTTAGTCATAAAAGACATTGTGTGAACTTGAGTTGTGTGGTTGGTGTGTGGCATTCATCAAGCGGATTTAATGAGAAAAGATGGGCTTATATATTATCTTCTTACACCTTGGAGGAAGGAGGGATAGATAGTAAGGTGATATTACAGTTAGCCACCAAAGTTGTTTTTTATGTCTGATGGCCTTTTTAACGTCTTTCTTCAGCTGCACTGGTAGAAAGGAGTGTTATACTGTGAGTTTTGTGTGCTGGCCCCTTCACTAGTGCTTTCCTACACTTCCACAGTCCTTTCAGGGTCCTGACAAACAACATTGCACTACCTTCTCCTACTGGAGTATCTGAACCTGAGGAACTGATTTCGAACATTTTTCCCTGTACACAGCTGTACCACAAGTTGCAGTTACATCAGCATTGCCATCTTGGTAACAGTATTTATGTTCCTACAGTTGAAGTTATCTTAAGATATATATTAAGATGGATTAAATTCACAAATTAAGCTTAAATGAGGAAAAGTGTTTCTATCTAAACATAACCTGGTATGCTGAAGAACAGTAATGGTCAGTACAGGCGGTATAGCTTGGCTTGATGTACCATTCCAACAATAAAAACAAAGTAAAACTTAGCCAAGTAGAGATGAGAGGTTTGCAGGGTTAAAGTCCTGTTGGGTATTGATGAAATCTGCCAGAAGAGGAGGCAATACATTTATAAAGAAAAACCTGTAACTAGTGTTGTCATATTTAATTTTGATTTACAGACATTATTAAGGAATTTTAACTCAGTGATGCCACAGTTTAATATCTCCTTGAGATATTAAGCCTGTGGTTTTGTCTCTGCTGAGTCTTCTACTGTTTCTTGTAAAGTTCATACTTTGTGTCAAGAAAAAAAGAAATGTTTTATTTTAATGAGTCTGCAAGGTCATATTATTGCGAAGTTCCTTTTCTTAAGAAGAATTTCTTTTTCTTAAAGACCAACTTCTTGTATAAGTGTTTCTTTTTTGAGAACACAGCTGTGGGTTCACATTTGTGGCTGTTTTGCAAATTAGCCATACTAATAAAGTGATAATGTTGTTAACAAACCAGGAAATTTAAAATTAAACAAGTACACCTGAATATGTGTAATAAGCAGAACAAAAGCTATTCCACCTTCTTCCTAATATCCTCTGGTAGATTTTACATTTGCTTTACCAAAGCAGGATTTGGGCTAAAAGAATTGCCACTATTTCTTTTAATTTTGCTTGAACTAATGACCGTGTAGGAATTAAACAGAAGCCTACAAGATATGAATGATATCTTCATTTTAGAAAAATCTGAAAGTTTGCTTTTTATTTTTTTGTTTTAATACAAAAGTATAATCTCTTTGTACAGTTGCTATTTTTCAGTTATGTGTTTATTTTGGGGAATTTGATACAATGTTTTGCATTCATCAGTAGTATTGTGTTCAGACACAGTGGTGGTAGATTGTTTATTGAAATTGCCTGATCCTTTCTAGGTTACTTACACCATGGTAGACACTAAAGAACCGATCTGTCCTTGACCCTCACCATTTGCACATGTGTGCTTACTCTGTCTCACGTTCCTAGCTACATGATGGGAAGAGGGCATTTCACCTGGGGGCCTCAAGCAAAAAAAAAAAAAACCCCATCGTTTGTTTATTTGTGGGTTGGGGTTTTATCTGTCCTGCCTCTTCCTGCTGCTACAGAGAGAGGAGGATCTCTAGCTTTAGTACTCTACATACAGATTCTGAATGTGTTATTTTTGGAGTAGAAGAGGATCAGAAAAGTATTTCAGGTTAGAAAAATTTACTGAGATTCTGGTTTTCTTTTTTTTTAAGCTTTGCATCTTGGAAAGGTAAGTACATTAAAAGCTACAAGAATGTAGGTTTCTTTATTTCAGAGGAGGGATTCATGTGGGTTTTGGGTTTTTTTCCCCTGTGTTGAAAAAGACATATATTTGGAAATGGCCTACAGATTGGTTGTTAAATCTTGGTGGTATTTGAGCAACTCTAGAGTTAACTTTTTTTCCCTAGAATAATAATATTCTCTCTGGTTCCCCTTTCCTTTAGTAAAATGCTCTTAGGCTATGCATGATCCCCTGAAAGAAATGCAAAACAGCTATTTCTCTATTCTGAATCCTAGGATAATCATTTCAGTCACTCTTCTTACTTTTGATATTGTGTTTTATAATATATCTAGTAAACCAGGAGGTATCAAGAGGAAATTGATTTGAGGCATGTAATTCTATACTATATTTCTCACTGTGAATGAGAATTATACAATCTTTTTGGAATCTGGTTTTTAATTTAAATTTTTCAGTTCAATTAAAAGTAAAGATAATTCCCTATGCTTTTCAAGTTTTTTTATTTATTGATACACCCTTGGTGCATATTAGCTTTTCATATACATTATTGCAATTTCTCCAACTTTAACACAGACATTATATGCACTTTTAGAAAAGTTTTATCTTTTTGCATAAGCTTTTTTTTCTTAGAAATTACTGCTCTTCCTGTTTTTGTGGTTGGGTTTTTTGAGTTTGTGGTTTGGTTTTGGTTTTTTTTTTTGTTTCCCTAAGGTTCTGTTCTTCAGTGGATCTTAGTGAATGTCTTTATTTTTTGCTAGAGAAATAATTTTCTTTTCTTCCCCCCCGCCCCTTACCATTTTGCTTCTCTGGAATTGAGAAGCATACCACTGCCACAGCTATATTCAGTCAGGCTCATTACCCATTATAAGTTATTGTAAATGTCTTGAATGTGATCATGAAAGCATAAAATAATGCATTCTATTGTCTTATTTGTTTGTTTTTGCTATGTAAAGAGCAGATATTTCTCTTTTTATCCTATTTTGGCTTTTAGTGCACTATTGCAAAGATTAAAATAAAACAACAAAAAACCCCTCCCAACAACTTTCTAGAGTCCTAGTTCTAGTTGTTCACAGGCTTCTTTATGGAATCAGTGAGGTTACATATTCTGACTTTGTTAATGTTAAACTTCATCTTGAATTTGACTTTTATTTTAACCTAAAAGAAAGGGCAGTGTGATTGAACTCTGCATTATTTCTTTATCTTTTCATATTTATTAAATCTAGATAGCTTACGCCTTTTAAGCATAGCGTTAATCTTGTGATGCAATGGAGTACCTGAATAAAAATACTCTTTTATATGAAAAACTAAACGGAGTGCTTACAATCATAAACCAACTGTAACATATAATTGAGTTTCTATAGCAAAGCTTTTCATGATTGGATCCCCAGCTCTCTATCAGACTGAACTATGCAAAAAGGTTATTCTCATTCCATTCTGAGTGTGCTTGGTTCTTTAGTTATGTTGCTGTAGGCCAGTATAATTTGCAGGGGAGCATAAGGAACAGTGAGAGCTCAATGAAACAAGCTTTTATTTCCTGGAAATCTCTGCATTATCCTGGCTTCGTTAGGAGGCTGGGAAGGTGCTCTGTTGAAGTGGATTGAATGTCTGACCTTCAAGAGGTATTCCTGTTCTCTTTGTTTTGGACACCAGCAAAGAACAGTGGTCTAGGCGGAGAAAAGTATAAACTCCTCTAAATACACCTTTGTTGAACTGGCATATGGGAATGTGCGATACTGTTTTGAGATAGCCTGAGCAGCTTGTCTAGCAGATTTAAAGCAAGATTTGATAAGTACAGTATTAAATATACCTACATTGTTGAAACAGCAGATGAATGAGT
The DNA here is from genome assembly GCF_030936135.1 of Gavia stellata. Classification (NCBI taxonomy): domain Eukaryota; kingdom Metazoa; phylum Chordata; class Aves; order Gaviiformes; family Gaviidae; genus Gavia; species Gavia stellata. Next base: position 84,976,781 of record NC_082596.1, read on the forward strand.
TTTACCATCCCTGGTAAGTGGGGATATCCCATTTACCTTTTGTCATTTTGTCAAAGCATATATTAATTAGAGGCACAAAGTAAGTTGTGAACATGTTAAATTTCAGGTTCTTTTATATCTAAATATACAGGAAAAAATCTTAAAATATATTAATGAAATAAAAACTATTTGCTAAAACAAAATTAGGAAAATTCTGTTTCTTCTGTGTTTGTAGTTAACCTTGTGTTAATAGATTAAAAATTGTGTGTGTGGTGTTGAATACTTATTGTTTGTTAAGCATATTGCACATACCTACATACTGTGTGCGGGCTTAAGATATTCCTTTCAGGAAGGAGGAAACGTAGAAAAGCAAAAACAAGTCAGAAAAAGATTTAATATTTGAAAAATGCTTGGTTTTTTTCAGTGAGTAATGAATGAGTGTGAGCTACCCCTCCTCCCAATGACTTCGGAATTCGATTGTGGAGTTTTCACAAATTTATTTAAACCAATAACTAAGGAGTTACTTGAACATCTTTGTGGTGTGGATATGGTAGTCATATATAGGGTAAAAGGAACACAAGTCAAATGATGCCTCTGGTAGCAATTTAGTAACTGCTTAGACAACGTTGAAAAATGGACTTACACCACATTGCATTAGGATCTGTTAAAGGATCTTGAACACTGAAGAGCCACATAGTAAACCGGAACAAAATAGCACGGAAGATCTTGATGGCAGTCCTGGTTCACATTCTATCCTTTTATGCTGCTGGTTGTATGGTACTCTTATGTGCCTCAAGCTTGCAGCAGTTTAGCAACACTTACTTATTGCTACTGATGTAGGTCACTTCCGGATTTTCGAAATCAGCTTATGGGGTTCATAACCTCCTCCTTTGGATCACAGATAATATTTCATGGTATTAATTAATGCAAGTTTTCAGAGTCAGATTGACTTCAGAAAGTGATATTTTTTTTTTTTTTTTTGTAGAAGAGGAATTTAATGTTCTCGACAACTTTTTTTGCTTCTTATAAATTACATGATATGGGGGAAGTAAGTGAATAGGTATATTGCTGTCAAATGAAAAATGTTGCATATTCTGTGATGGAGTCATCAAACCTGAATATGTAACCTTTCTGCTTACCTAGCTTTCAGTGATAACTATCTGACATACAGGTGACTCATACTATCTTAAAATAGAGTTAATGAGCATTTCTATTGAGGGTGCAATCTACTAGATTATTAAAGAGCATCTGTGTTCTTTCAATTATGGTAATTTCACTGTTTTAAATAGTGTTTTACATTTCCTGATGGGAATGTAACTATACTCAGCATATGCTTATTAAGCCACTTAACACACCTTGGATTTTATTAATACAACTATGTTTGCTATTTCATTCCATATTGTCAAAACCTGCAAAATATAAGCTCCAAATACAGGAACTGACTCCCAGATACAGTGCAACCTATTCAGGACAAGTCATGTCTAAGTACGGGGAAGTCTAGTTGAGTGGTTTTCATCCTGTATTTCACAGTGTATTTCAAGGGATTCACAAAGACAAGCCAAGGAGGACCACTGGAGAGTATATATATAGATTTGCCTGTGTATGTGGAATTTCCAAAGGGAACTATCTTTTCATTAATAATTGTAACAAAATTATGTGTCTTTTTGGTTGCAGTTGTATTTATTAGAGGTGAGCGATAGTTATGCTAGTATTGTACATTTTGAGGGGCAAGTGGTAACAGTTTGCCTTGACTTAGAAGAATTGGAAAGATCTTCCATACCTTGAAAGCCAGTAGTGTTTAAGAAGAAAGTTGAGAGATCTGTCCCAGGAGTCCTGGGTCCATGAACAAGTCTCTTCTGTAGTTGTACCCATGGGACAGAAACCTATCTGTGCCTTGTAAATGCCAGCTGGAGCTCAGTAATTTCAGAGACTGAAGAGGAGGATGTAGTCTCTGGAGTAAAGGAAATAACCCAGCTTTTTATATGGTACTTAGAGGCTGTGAGGAAGAACTGCTTAGTGAAAATTGAAAACTAAGAAAGGTCTTTGGGTGTCCAAGAGTGAGAGCCTAAGAGGAAGAGGACTGGTAATAAATGAACACTTGGGAACTTTAGTATCTAAAAGATAGAACTGTGTAATGTTTGGGGATCTAGTCAAACTTTCTGTTTGTCTCCTTCTGAGACAAGGACCGGAATCATGTCAAAGTATATCATCAATACAGTAGGCTGATAAGCTAGTCCAAGAGTGTACAGAAGATATTTTTAATAAATGTCATCTTTGTTTATAGTAAAATTATTATTAACATGGTAGGTGTCTTCCATGGCAAGCATCTTACTCGTCAGCCAGAGGCGCAGCTGTAACCAGGAGTCCAACTGTAACAGATCTGCAGAGCCAGGAGCGTGCTATGGTCCAACAGGGAACTTCATGTCCTGAAGATACGCAATATCTATGTGATATTTAGAAATGTTTCAAAAGACTCTCCAGATATGGCTGACTTGTGATTTGTTTTATAGTAAGTCATTCTGCTACTGCCTGATGGCAGTTAATTGGATCCTGACAGCTTATTATGGAAGACTATTATTATCACTGATATCTGGGACTGAAAGTCATTAAGGCACAGCAAACTAGGTAATTTTTTTAAGACATACATACCTGAATGGTATAAATTTGCTTTCAAATACCCCATAGTAGTGTTTATTAAAAAAAAATCTATAAGATTCAAGGGAAGGCAGGTGGGATATGGAGTTACAGCAATATGTGAAAACCTAGGCCGTTATTCTGTATCTCCTTGTGGAAGTTATTGCTTTGAAAATATATACCCCAAATAATTTTGCTTCTCAATTTAAACACAGAATAAACACAGTTATTTTATTTGTCAAAAATCTTACCAGATAATTTGAAGTACCTCAGCAACTTTTACATAGTCTGGACACCTTAATATCTTACTTGAAGGGGCAGTGTTTATTTCTTAGGTATTTGGTGCAATTGAGAGAACATGCAAAACCCAAAATATCCTATTAAATACAGTTCTCATTTCAAGAAAGTTCAGAAATTTTATTTTGGTTGTCATGTCTACAGAGGTACAAACTGTCCTTTTACTTGCTATGCACAATTCTGTCTTAAATTCTATAGGAATTAATGTGATATACTTGTACAGATAAAAAATTCACTTCAGATTGGTGGATATGATGAGTGATGTTAAAGTGGCTGCAAAAGCCAAACTTAAATGAAACTAAGTGAACTTAAATGAAACTTTACTAAAGAGCCACAGGTAATTATATTGTGAGAGATGGTAGTCTATATTATGAAAGAAGTTAATACATCCCCTCTGTTCTTCAATGAACTTGAAAAATCAATTTCAAGAATATATTCTGTTTTGCTCATTTTCTTCTGAGCTTCATAACACTAAATATAACTCCATAATGAATGGCAAAAGATTTCTAACTTTTTATTAGATTAATTTATTCAGAATGTAAACAGATTTTAGATTCTATTGATACAGTAGTTGGAGCATAGTATGACAGCTGCTATTTTAATGTAAAAAGACTTAGTGACATTCACAAAATTACAGAAGTACACATGGATATAAATCTGACACTAGATATTTTTAAAAATTCATTTTATTTTGGTCATTAGGAAAAGGATTCTGGAGGTAATGTGTCAGTTCTTGCTGTTTTCCTTTGATGTAAATCCAAGGAAATAATTTGGACTGCTTGTGAGTGATACAAATCAAACTTTACCATTCCTCACTCATTCTTGAGTCAGACCAGTAAGTTCACCACAGAGCATCAAGAAGTTTTCCTAGCTTGCCATACACAGCATGCTTCATTGTACAGCAGTCTTGGCATCCTGCTATAGCACTCCCAGTCAAACAATGAAGGAAAAAAAATCTTCCTACAAGCCATTTTGTAGTTCTTATTGCCAAAACATTAGTGAAATTTTATTACACTCTGGGGCAGCTATAAATCATACCTAAAATCAAACCTAAAACTCTACAGTTTTTGGTGTGGGGTTTTTTTGTTTTTATATTTACACCATATAGGCTTTAAATATTTACACCATATAAGGGAAAATATGAGTTACCATGAAGAAAGGATAGCCTTTTCAGTTTATTGAACAAGAACCTATGCGTAGTTTATGGGCCATATATTTCTCTGGGGTAATTCAGGTGTGTCAAGAGGATTTTGACTTAGTCACCTGAATACAAAAACAAATGCAGACTTTGTCAAGTGATACACTTGAAATGTCTTGGTAATCTTCAATTGGGGATATTTCATTATGAACAAGGTTATTAAGCAGTTTTAAAGTGCATAGTGGACTCTATGCAAGTTGATAAAATATATTTATTAGGGATAATTTTTGACTCGTATAGTGTGCGTAAACTAATTCTATAACTAAAAAATGGGAACAAACTGCTTGTCCCATTTAACTCAGAAGTATTTCTAAAACTGTTATTAAATACTTATTTTAAGTAGAGTCAGACGCAGTACTGTGAGTGTATGATGCAACAGACTTTGGATTGAAGTTCTTTAAACGGCCTGGCAGTGCAGGGATGGTTTTGAATATGCATTGTGATTTCTGCAGCTAAAAGCCTCGTTTACTGTGTTTACGTGTGTTGAAAAAAAAGACTTAACCATTTTAGCCTCATCTAACCTGTATTCAAACTGATAGCAAAACTTCAGTACACGTTGGACTTTTCCTTCAAAGGAAAGGAAATATCTGCCAATTATTTTGTTAGACTTATAAAAAATATTTATCCATATGTAGGAAGGAAGACCAGCTGAGGTAGTTCAGCAATGGCTCACTGTAACTCATTTTCCTGTAAACATGCTCCTTCTGATAGCCTAGTATCCTCTTAAAAAAATAATTATCTCTCTTGCCTGCTTGCGTTGTTCTGTGTTCGTAATGGTGGTGCTGTGCGTGGTGTTTGGTTTTTTATTTGTTTTTTGATTTTTGATATCTAAATATGTATTAAATTTTAAGATAAAATAAGGGTAGCTGAACAAACGTTTTATTGAAGATGTTGTCAGGAAGTAAGGAGTTATTTTACTGCTTTTGGAGAATCACCATAGCCTACAAAACTATGGAATATGGGTTAATTTTGTTCATTTTGCTTTTGTGATGCTACTGTCAAAAAAGCACTTAAACATGTAATAGCTTGGGAACATAGCTTCAAATGTAACTGAAGTGGCTACTGTTAGGTAAACTTTTCCAAGTGTTTCCTCTTCAACGTTTTTCAACTGGTGTTTTTTTGGTTTTTTTTCCCCCTAGAGTTGAGTAGCCCAAGGATTATCCTGCACTTAAAAGCCCTTTGGAATTTGTATAAACAATAGTATTATCAAGGTAGCTGATTTAGTAAATACTCAGAGTGACTGTTGTGGGGTTGATGGCAAAACAGGCCTGAGACAAAAAGTCTGTTAATATCAATGGGGTTGACATGTTAGATGTTCATTAGTTGGCAAGCATACAAACATCCTGTATTTCTCATCTTTCTGTCAGGTAATTAATTACTCTTGGAATGCTGGGGAAATTAGTATGAAAGCAGAGCAAAGCAGCATGCTGTCTCTAATTAGCAAGGTAATAGTCCTGATGAAATTCAGGACCACAAATCTTTTGGTCCTTTTCAGAATAAGGAAGAGAAAATTGTTTAACATTCAAGTTGCACTTGCATTAATTATAGTTGTTTCATTTTTATACAGTTATAACTAGGTTTTTGCACAGTAAAGCAAACAGAGCCTTGTTCTCCTGGCTTAATACTTAGCAATATAAGTGAGATATATGGTTAATAAAAAGTAAGAACGAAATACATTGTTTAGATTTTTCATGGACCACTGGACATACATAATCTTTGAACCTGCAAGACAGCATAATTTAGTGTCTTCATTTTACAGCTGGTTAAATTAAAACTTTGGCAAGTGACATTAGGGTTCTTTAATTGCTTCACCCACAGAGTACTGGAAGCAAGAAATCACTTTTATTAGTGACAAAATGCTGAAGTTTATTATACTCGCAAAAGCAGTTTTACGCAAGGACAGTTTATCACTACAAATATTGTGTTACTATATGGTGATATAAAACAAGTTACGAAAATTAGAGAGGGTTGTTCAGAATGCTGAGGAACTAAAAATATATTTAGTTGTTTTATTGATCTTCCCTTTGATGTGACATGGTAAATATGAAGTGGAAGCTCATTGTAAGCAGGTCCATGGGGCTAAAAACCCCCTATGTTGGACCAATTGAAAAGGGGAAACAAACTTCCTCAAAATTTGTGGAGCCACTAACTTTGAAATTGGCTCAAACTAATTTCTTGATGGCCTTTTTGTTACAGAGATCATTTGTGGAACTAATAATCTAGTATTATAGTTTTATCTTAAAACTTTCTAAATATAAAGATTCCTTTATAATTTTTATCTTATTTTTGCAAGCCAGCTTAATGACATTAAGAATGTTAAGCCACGGTTCCTTTTAGAAGATCAAATACAATACCTAAAACAAGCTTTTTAAAAAGGAAATGGCCTTTTTGAAACATTTCTTCATGTATTGTGATAGTACTATGATGTTCTGAGGTATGAATAATTTTGAATCTTCCTTTATCATCAAAAAAACCCAACACAAACAAACTTTTTAACATCAGGAAGATATGATTTTCATGCATGATTTATTTTTTTAAACTGCAGTAATGCCATATATTGTGCGTGCCTAGAAACTCATGCATGCCATCTAGTATGTAGTCCATACTGAAAACTGTACTTAATTCTTTTGGAAGTAAATAGTGTAAGAGTAAGAGAATTTCATAGCATTTGTCTTAGGAAGGCAAAGAAGTTTAATAAATAGGGAGAGTCAGCACTGGAAGGAAATTGGACAGGAAATTTCGATGATTAAATAAGAAACTAAGAAATGAAGAAGGTGAACGTCTTTGCTCTAAAATGACTACATACCGGAGAACTGAAAAATAAGGGAATGGTACGCATCTAGCTGCTTTTTATACGAAAACCAACTAACACTGCTCTTAAATACTGTTAAGAGTTTTTTGGACTGTTGTAAGGATTGTTTCCGCTAAATCTAGGTATGTGTGACAAACGGGTCTTGCTAGATCTCTACAGCAAAGTAAATTGTTATTTGCTCTCAGACATAATTTTGTATCTCCAATCCAACGTTAGTTTTCCTTTTCTTGTTGGATCGATGTTGTTGAATTCTACAGCATTTTTTTTGAATGTGAACTAAATCTTTTGAAGTTTATGTCATAAATTGATTGCAATGTTTTATCACATTCGGCCACCTTTGGAAAGATAGAATCTCTAAATGTTGCATTGTGCCTGAATGTTGTTTAAGTGTCACCTTATACGTTCCTATAAAAAAACATGGCGTAGTGTTATGTTTTGAAATTCATTCTTTCAATACAACTTTACATATGATCATCTGATAAACTACATTACAATGGTTTAATTTTCAGTGGTTCAGTACATAGTGAGAACACTGACTAAAGTATGTACACTGGAAACTTTGGCTGCTATTTCCTTATTTTTGAGCTTTTGATAGGTATTAATATGCATTTCTTCTCATTAATCAGACATTTAAAACACTCGAGATGCCTTTTCTTTTCAAGTTTAAATGCATGTAAGAAGCAATAAAATAACAGTATCTAAAAAACTGACAGAAAAGTAAAGTACAAATAGATACACAGGCAACATTTATCTTGAGTTCTTCCATGTATTACAAGAGTCATGAAATTGTGCTTGGAAGTTGCTGGTAATGACCAGACTCTTATGACAGATACAGCTTCACAAAGTGCCATAGACACTTTCTTTCTGTGCATCAAGTCCTGCTTCCCATAGTATCTAATACATAATTTGCTAATGACAGTGCAGTTGACAAGTTGCACAAGAAGAATCTATTGAAGGAGTTAAAATTAGAAGTGATAGCCATGCAAGTTTTCTCAAGTGTGGGACTGACTGAAATCAACTTGAATCGATTCATCTTTTCTTTCTACTAACAGTCAATTCTGTAAAGCAAGACTCTACTGGGAGTGGAAGGGAAAACTGAGGATACTGTGGAGGCCACACTCTACCTTCGCTTGTTCTGTGATCATATCCACCACAGCAGCATGTTCTGTGGAGCACGTGGTATATAATATGTGATCATTTTACACTTAAGCAGAAATAGAAGTATGTGGTGTTTTCTCGACAGAGCTGTTATTGACCTTTTAAGAACCTGACATATTGAAAAGACTAAAGATAGTTGATATTATGAAGAAGGAGGGAAGTTTCCTTTCTAGGACAAATGGAGAATGTTGGGTTTAGTTCCAAAATGTGTAATGGTTTGGTACATTTGTTTAAAGTATAGCTCAAACTTGAAACTAAAGCCTTAGAAGTGGGGAAAAGTGAACTGATATGGGAACGTGTTGTCTATTCTTCTATCTAAGCTTGTACCTTTCTGTAAAACAAAAACCTACAAGCAACACAGATCTCAAAACACTTGTTTAAAATCTTTGTCTCCTTGAGGACTTTGAGCTTCAGCATTTCCTTCCTCTGTTTTCCTCTTTCAGGCTGAAGAGGTGAAAAAGGGTGGGGTCTATTTTAAACTAAGATGGGAAGAAAAAACTCAGTGTAATATTTTAATAATATAATTTTAATTGTGGCAGTAGTTATGTGACTAGTCTGTAGTTCATGTCAGTGAAAGCTATTTGTCCTGGAAACTTAGCGTTCGCTCTTTCATGAATTATTGCACGAACTGGATTATCATCTTGTGAAATAGAACAACCCTCCCATTATTTTTTGGCTCACCAGGAAACTCGGTAACCTATAATCCAGCGCCATAAGCTAGAACATTTATTGCATATATTTTATATTCACTGTAAAGTAGTAGTTTCTTGGAAGAGTGAGATTTGAGTTAAGGCAACAGACTGAGTTAAGGCAACAGACTGACAAGAGGAATATACCAATTAGTAGATATTTTATGCTGCACTGATTTTTCTGTCTTGTAACAGAGGTCATTACATTGCAAACTTCTTCAAAAGAACAAATCGGTGCTTTATCCCTTGTTCTTGGGAACATAAGTTGTTCTTTGATGCTATTACCAAATACAGAAATATTCCTATTTTAAAATGTAGACTATTCTCCTTTCCATCTCTATATTGTTACAGACTCTGCCTGTTGTAAATGAAGTTTGAATATGATTCACTAAATTAAAAAATGGGGGGGGGGGGGGGGGCGGAAATATAATCGGAGAAAAAAGTCTTCCAGAGTTTTCCTCTCAAGTCAAATATTGTTTTATTTAGACTGAAATGAAATTAATGACTTAAGATCCAAATTCTAGTGTACTGAAGTCTCATGTGATATTTGTCAAAGAACATAGTGGTTATACTATCATATAACATAGTTTTTAATGTATTTGCACATTATCTAAGACACTAAGAAGCGTAATGCTTACAGAAGCCTTTTTGCATGGCTGTTGTATTCCCTTATTTCATCAGAGAAAAGTCATTCCACTCTGCACGAATCCAACTAATTTGTCATTGTATAGGTGGTACCTTCTATAAACGTTAATGAAATAGTCTATATTGCTTCTTAACAAATAATTTTTTTCAAACCACTTGAAGATAATTTTTCAGTTTGAATTCAAATTCAGGAGACAACTAGATGATGACTATGAATGTGCATCCCTTTTAGTTAATCTAGAAGTACATTTTGAGCTTTGGCAGATTCCATGCTAAGGTTTGGGAATGCAGCCCACACGGTTGTAGATTAGGGTAAGGACCAGATACGGGCTTGGTTTTTGGTAGTCTCTCTAGGAACTTACTCTTTTTTTAGGTGCAGAGAAGTGTTTGTGCATGAACCTGACCAGTGATTGCTAATCTCATCTCCCTAGTATCCAGTGACAGGACACATGGGAATGGCTCAAACCTGTGCCAGGAGAGGCCCTAGATATTAGGAAATGTTTCTTTACTGAGAGGGCAGTCAAACACTGGAGCAGGCTTCCTAGAGAGGTGGTTGATGGCCCAAGCCTGTCAGCATTTAAGAGGCATTTGGACAATGCCCTTAATAATATGCTTTAATTTTTGGTCAGCCCTGAAGTGGTCAGGCAGGTGGAGTAGATGATCATTGTAGGTCCCTTCCAACTGAAAATATTCTATTCTAGTTCCGAATGAGGTTGTTCTCACAAGGGCAGAGTCAGCCCTTGAACAAATCTTTATCTTCTGTTCTGTCTCGTGGGGTGGGGTGGGGGTGGGAAGCACTTTTTGGGTGGAAGGGTACCACTGCTAAGCTTTTTCCTAAGTTGTAGAACCATTGCAGTTAAATACAAAGTACACTTTAAAGGCCTCTTTCTCCTTCCTCCCTGCTGCCTTCTGGGGTAGCATCTATGCTTTGCAGATATATCACTGGGTGGTGTTTGAATGCTTCTGGCTTGTATGTTTCTGTGAATTTTCAGCACAGATGGAGTTGTTGACTGTGTCACTGCACAAATGGATTTTTCTTTTTCTTTTACTCTTTGCACTTTTTTTAAAAAAGAAGAGAGAATACTTTCAAGCTATCTTACTTATTCTTTGGTTCTAGGTGGTTATGTTTAACAATAAGTCTTTCATAAGACAGCCCAGCACAACCTTCAGGGATAAGTGCTGAAATACTAGTAGAAATAATAGGGATTTTTCCTTTTGTTTCTTGATTAGTAGCAAGATAATATGCAAGTTCATGAATTAGGAGAACTCTCCTCTATAACCTTTCTAGTTTCCGATAAGCAACATGAATACAGCTCAATTTTCACACATCCATAGGCTGAATATATCTGCACTTTAAGTACCGGTGGGACTTAAACTGTTTTATCTTCTGCTAAAGAGAAGTATTATTACTCTCTATCCAGTGTAGGTGTCTAAAGGAGGCAGCTAGCCTTCCTGTGCTGTCAGTGGAGAGGAAGACAGGTTTCTGACTTGAGTGTCTGAATTGTCCTGCAGATGATCTGACCTTGCTTTGCTCTAAAGGGACTACAGCTTTCCAACCTGGATGCTTAGGTGTCCTGGAGCAGTTGGTGTGCATCCTGTGCATGGTTTTGTCTTGCTGTCTTGAGCAATAAAAACCCAAAATGTGTGGCTGTTAAACCATCCAGACTTACCCCTTCTCAGTGTGGGCTCAATGCATGAAAACCATATGAACAGTAGAGTTCATAGCGATGTTATTGTCCACGAGGAGCTTGATCGAGGTCTAACAGGTTTATGTGCGCTGACTTTGGGGTCTTTGTGGGCAGGTGTTTAATGTAGAACACAGTAAAACAGGATTGGGATGTTTGGGTTGTTTTTAAATGCTGACAATCCATAGAGAGTGTTCCTTTTAAATAGTATCCGACCTTTAGTAGTGAAAATAACTTGTTATTTAATAGTGTTGTTCCAATAGGTGTGTGGAAGTGGCAGTCTTTTGGTTATGGCTATATGAAATTACCATGAACTGTCAAATAGCAGAACCAAAAAACACAGGGCTCTGAGGAAAAGCCACTGAAAGTTGCTGGCAGTTAGGAAAGTGTGGAATAGATGTAAGAAAGGGAGGATGGCCGAAGCTTTGCAGCTCTATTGGAGACACCTAACTGTTAAGTGTAATGTTGTGCAGTTTACCATGCAGCAAATGCCTATATCTACTTTATCTCAACTGTGAAATATTGAAACTGGTAGTCTCTTACTGTTAACGATGTGATCTAGAAATGTAAATAAAAATACTTTTATTGCCATTAAAGGTGATTCTCCAGTTAGCACTGGAATTAACCCATCATTTTTGTCCTTTTATTTGGATGTTAGAAGGATGTAAAGCATGAAGGGTAAAGGGATTTAGTTATTTGCATTTTAATGGGTAAATAACTGCTTCTTTGAATATTTTTAACTATAAAAATAGTCTAGTGATAATTACCTGGTTTTTTTTACATTATTGTATATGAACTAGGAATACATATGCTAAATAGTAAAATTGAATATTTATGGACTGCTGTTTGTCTAGAAATATAGAAAACTAGACATTATCACTAAAGATGTTTGTTAAAATTCAGAGGTGGATAAATAATGAATAATAGCTCATACATTGATATATTCTAAATAAAATATTTGGTTTTGGGTTTTTTTATTTGGTTAATTCCGCTGAGGACCTGACCCTGTTCTCAGTCGTGTACCTACTATGTAGTCTGTCTCTGAAAAAGAAAGAAAGAGGGGAGGGAAGCAGTGATAAAACAGTTGTTATGGATTAGTTGTTCACATAAAACTTTGCTATTCCTTCATAAAGGAGTTGTGTGTTGTGGGCATAAAATAGCTGCCATCTAGTTAGGGTAGGTCACTTGTGGTCTAACTTAAGAGTCAGACATGGCATTTCCTGACTTTTCTCACCTGGAGTTTGTGTCTTTGGGGTAAGCGTGTTCCAGAGAGCACTTTCCTTATAGGCAGTGTGAATGCAGGCTGAGTCCCACTCACTCAGAAATCCCATCTCGCCTTACAGCAAACCATAAAGAGGCTACTCCTTATAAGATCTTGCATTATCCTGTCTGTCTTATGTGATGTACAAGTGGTACAAACAGGTAGGTGGGAAAGGTGGTTGTGCTGAACAAAGCGCAGGGTGTCAAGTTGTCCATGTGCAGGGTGTGCTTCCATAGGGATAATGCTCATGTCTGTGCTCCATGATAACAGTGTTCAATTCAGATCTGCCTTTCCTCATGGCCAGGTGCGAAGGTATCCAGAGGGAGCTGATGTAAATGGATGATAAGTCTGGCCTCCAGCCCAGACCAGAGGCTATTCCTTCAAAGCAGTGCAAATGAATCCACCAAACCTCTCTCTCGATTTATCCTGATTTTTTTGGTTTGCAATTTTTTTCCTTTATTGCTATTGAATTTAGCCAAGTAATTTATATTATTTCATTTCATGGGGAAGAATGTGTTTAGTAGTCAGTCTTAAGATTCAGGATTAACTCTGCATAGTATGCAGCTTAGAGAAAAACCTGAGTTTTATATCTGAAACAAGAAAATTTCCACAAATTTTCTTTTCACTTGACTCTTGTGTATAGTATTGGTGATCTCAATTAATTTTCCATTGTAAGTCCTGGAAAGGTCCACCCATCTGATTTATTTTTAACATTGGATTCAAGATCAATTATATTACTTTGTTTTATTTGTATTTGTGAAAATGTTAGAAGCATTTATACTAGAGTGATATCTGAAGTAGAGGCAGAATTGTTACTGCTGTCAGTATAACAAAGACTTTATGAACTATGTTTTAGTTTAAATATTTTAGATAGTCTTAATCTAAGTGTTCACAGTGCTTTTTAGTGTGGTCATGTAACTTATTGGTCCATCTGGAAAGTCTTTTTATTTCTACCAAAACTTTACATTATAACAACCTGAGAAATTTTGATGCTAACAACAATCCATTATTGATTTATACAGAGGCCTGAGAGATTAATGTTGACTGAGGTAAAAATGAAATCAGAGTAATTTTCGGTACATACCTTAGTCCCTGCAATGTTAGAAATATAGTATAGTTTTTGACAGAAACAAGTAAAGTTGGGATAAACAGCGTGGTTTTGGGTTTTTTTTTTTTTGGTTCGGGGGAACTGTGCCTCAGAAGAATGTATTGGCATCCTTTTTGGCTTATGTGATTAACAAGATTTTTGAGATTTTGTTCATTGTTTCTTTAGGAAAAGAAGAAATAATGATGAAGGATTTCCCTTCTCCTTCTCTCACTTGGTTATGTTTCTTGCAAGAAAAAGGAGATTAGGTTTTCTGCAGTATTGTATATAATAGAAATTGTATAGCAGGAGGCAAAACCATTATTTGTGTTTGCAAAACTGTTCCAGCATTTTATCCGCTTTTCTTTTCCTCAAACTAGTGTAAGAGGGTCTCAGGGAAGCACTTGCCTTATTTTCAGTAAGTAGCATAATTCTCTTATTTATGTGAGTATGTGCCCACGTGCATGCACAAGAGAAACTCCAGTTAGTGCTCTGACCTTGTCTTTTGTTAATTCTCCAGCAAAGCTTTTGGATTGCATGGCCTAAGCTTGCTTACAGCCTTGTGCTGTGAAGGTGTGTGTATTATTTCTTTTTTTTCTTTCCATTTTTGTAGCTGTCACTAAATAAAGGTTCTGGTAATTGTTCATTGGCAAACCTGCAGCTCGGTAGCTTTCCAGCTCAGCAGCTCTAGCAAAACTGTGTGATTTGCTAACTCTGTACTGCTGAAACCTTATGGGCCAAAAAAAATAGGTGTCTAGTAATCACCCAAACTCATGTAGTAGTCACAGAATCACAATATCACTACGGTTAGAAAAGACCTGTAAGATCATCAAGTCCAACCATCAACCAACAAACACCACCATGCCCATTAAACCATGTCCTACAATGCCACATCCATATGTTCCTTGAATACCTCCAGTGATGGTGACTCCACCACTTCCCTGGGCAGCCTGTTCCAATGCTTGACCACCCTCTCAGTAAAGAAATTTTTCCTAATATCCAGCCTGAACTTCCCCTGGCGCAACTTGAGGCCATTTCCTCTTGTCCTGTCACTAGTCACTTGCGAGAAGAAACCAACACCCACCTCTCTGCAACCTCCTTTCAGGTAGTTGTAGAGAGCGATAAGATCTCCCCTCATCCTCCTCTTCTCCAGGCTGAACAACCCCAGTTCCCTCAGCCGCTCCTCATAAGACTTGTGCTCCAGACCCCTCACCAGCTTCGTCGCCCTTCTCTAGACACGCTCCAGCACCTCAATGTCCTTCTTGTAGTGAGGGGCCCAAAACCGAACACAGTATTTGAGGTGTGGCCTCACCAGAGCTGAGTACAGGGGCACGATCGCCTCCCTGCTCCTGCTGGCCACACCATTTCTGATACAGGCCAGGATGCTGTTGGCCTTCTTGGCCACCTGGGCACACTGCTGGATCATCCTCAGCCGGCTGTCAATCAACAGCCCCAGGTCCCTTTCTGTGGGGCAGCTTTCCAGCCACTCGTCCCCAAACCTGTAGCACTGCATGGTTGTTGTAACCCAAGTGCAGGACCTGGCACTTGGCCTTATTAAACCTCATACAATTGGCCTGGGCCCATCGATCCAGCCTGTCCAGATCCCTCTGCAGAGCCTTCCTACCCTCAAGCAGATCAACACTCCCACCCAACTTGGTGTCATCTGCAAACTTGCTGAGGGTGCACTCAATCCCCTCATCCAGATCATCTATAAAGATATTAAACAAGACCAGTCCCAAAACTGAGCCCTGGGGGACTCCGCTTGTGACCGGCTGTCAACTGGATTTCACTCCATTCACTACAATTCTCTGGGCTCGGCCATCCAGCCAGTTTTTTACCCACCAAAGAGTGCACCTGTCTAAGCCAGCGAAGAGTGCACAGGCCCCCAGCTTCTCTGGGAGACTACTGTGGGAGACAGTGTCAAAGCCTTTACTAAAGTCCAGGTAGACAACATCCACAGCCTTCCCCTCATCCCCTAGGCGGGTCACCTGGTCATAGAAGGAGATCAGGTTGGTCAAGCAGGACCTGCCCTTCATGAACCCGTGCTGGCTGGGCCTGATCCTTTCGTTGTCCTGCACACGCCCTGTGAGTGCTCTCAGGATGAACCTCTCCATAATCTTCCCAGGCACTGAGGTCAGGCTGACAGGCCTGTAGTTCCCCAGATCCTCCTTCTGGCCCTTCTTGTAGATGGGTATCACGTTGGCAAGCCTCCAGTCATCTGGGACCTCCCCTGTTAACCAGGGCTGTTGATAAATGATGGAGAGTGCATCCTTCTCCTGAGGTGACCCATCTCAGCTGGAAAAGATGACCAATTATATTGTCATTGGCACTTGCAATTCATGTGAAGTGTGGTGAAACTGTGGTAAAACAGATGAAATGTCATTACTATATAAACAGTTGCTCTCCTTTCTCCTTTATTGTGATTTGAACAGGTTTTTCTTCAGATGTACTCATGAAGAGAAAGAATTGATCCTGTAAGCTGTTCTGTCTTAGATTCTTGATGAACTTAGTGGGCCTTGATCCCTCAATATTAGGCCCTTCTTATCCTACCTTAAATAATTAAGCAATGCAAACTTCTGTCATCAAACTGTGTGACTCTGTGACTGATGCGGGCATGAGATGCGTCTGTAATTCTGTTGACAAGTTTTCTGCAAATTAAAGTGTATTCTCCTCTTGGGGAAGGAACTTCAGTCTTGATTCCATTATTTTGTCCACATTATGAGACACTCGGGCTATCCTCTTCCTGTAAAACAATTATAGTTGACACATTTTTATTCTGTTTATCAAATTAAGATTTAGCATATTGGGGTGTTCTCCCTCATCAGCTGGGACAAACTGTTGGGGTAGGATAATCCTGCTGCTAATTTTAGATGCCCTTTTGTGGACCTCAGGCACAGTTCTGTGCCCATGCATAATGATGTAGCACGGCTATCTGTGCTATCCTGAAAAAGAGCAACAAGCAGTGGCAGTGTTTTCAGCAACAGTGCACTAAATTCAACTGCTATGTCCTTGCAGAGGCTAAATGTCAACATATAATACATTACATTTCTTCTATTCCTTTTCTTATCACCGTATCTGATGTAGATGTATCTGTTTTAGAGACATCTTAGTAGATAAATTGAACTTCACCCTTGTATTCTGCTGTCATTAATGCATCTTGTCTATGGGGGGATAAGCTATTCCTTTGCTGTTTTGGTCTTTTTGTTCCCAAGGGACAAATCCCACGTCATTCCCATTTAGAACAGCTTGGAGTGGAATAGTTTTTTGAGGGTTTTTGTTGGTTTTCACCAAGCAAAGTAAAATTTTATTATCTCCCATCCTGAAATGCTCAAGGCTAATGTCTTCTATTCCTGTTTCATCTTGGTAGTATACCAAGCATTTTGTATTAGGTATCTACTTTTTGAAGGAAAAAAGTAATAGAAAATGTGTTTAAATTTATAGTAGCTGCAGCAGAATATACACAAGTAAAACTATTAGAAATACTGTAACATTATTCATATACCAAACAAGTAAGGTATGTACAAAGCACTACTTATAAGATTGAGTGGTCTAGGAAGCAGAAATGCATAATTTAAACTTCCTTTATATGCATTTAGTCATTACTGAAGTTGTACTGTATGATAACTTGCTGCAGTTTATAATAAAAAAGCAAACAATTTCCCCCCCCCAAACAAAAAGCAATGCAGAAGTAAAGCACAACTCTTACAAAAACTTCCTTATTTTTAAATATTTGCATAGTCTGAGTCTTAGTATACACCAAAGCCCTAGACAAACTACATTATAAATTTTCTGCCATATCTCAAATTGTGCTTCTGATACGACTCGTAACAAGCATATGTTATCTATAACTTCTGAGCCAGATGCCGGACACTTTAAGCATGGCCATAAACAACTTTTAATGCATTCAAATGGGGCTGTTTAAAACGTGTTCTTCTCTTTCTCATGTTTTAGTTGTTTTGAGCTGAACTAGCTGATGTTAAGGTGAAAAATAATTATGAGCCCAATCTTATGGGGCACTCAGAGTACTTAATTTGCACTGACTTCAGGCCATACTGCCAGGAAAAAAAGCCAAAGAAGCAAAATCTAATGAGATCTGAATACGCTAATTAAACTTCCCAAGCCAAAGGGTTGATATTTATAAACAACTGTTGTATTTGACACTGCTCTATTTTATTGTTTTTCTGAGTATTTCTCCGCATCCCTGTGAGGCTTTCAAATCATCTTTTTGTTCAGTGCTGTCAATAATGCTTTTTGAGGAGAAAATGTTTGCGGTGCTTTTGCCTTTTTTTGTGGGTAATGAAACAATTAACCTGTGCTGAAACAACCTTCAAACTTTTTAAGATAGGTTTTTCTTATCAGGTCTAGTAATTCAGTTCTATGGAACCTTGATCTATGTGCTTGATATTTTCAATAAAATGGCAAGTCCATGTGGAAAGAGATGCAGTGAAGCATCCAGTCATGAACTTGACCTTTTTTTTTTTCTTCTTCTGGTTTGATAACATTTTTACAATATGAAAGACCATTTTTAACTTACCCAAAGTGACATTTTTACTTTTTCCGTGTACAAACAAAAGTAGAAATGTAATTTCATTGTGCCTTTCTTTTCCCATTGAACTGGCTAGACCTTTTCAGATACCTTTTTGGATTATGAAAAGAAAGCACACTTATTGTTTTCTTCATTGCAATACAGTATTTTTGTATTCTTGCACAGACATTGATGGATGTATAATTTAAGAATTCATACCAAAAAAGTGACTATAACCAGCCAGCTCTTACTCCCAACTGTGTGGTGATAATGAACAGAGTAATACTGTATTCTATTATGAAATATTTATAAAGGATGTTTAGGACTGTACTGAACATATTTTTGACTGAAAAATATAGACAGGTAAGATATTATACTGGCCTTCTGCAACTAAATTTCTTCAGTTTGTTTTTCGTTTATAAGTTGCTACTCCAGAAGCATCTTCAAATGCTTTTTGCAAAGTCACAAGGTGGCTGAGGTTGGCAGAGATCTCTGGAGATCACTTTGTCTAATCTTTGCCTCTGCTCTAAAGCAGGGTCAGCTAGACCCAGTTGTCCAGAACTATGTCTAGTTGGGTTTTGAATATCTCTAAGGATGGTGACTCCACAGCTTCTCTGGGCAACCTGTTCCAGTATTTGATCACTGTGACAGCAAAAGGATTTTTTATTTTCTTTCATTTTTGTTTTTTAAAATATTTGGATGCAGTTCTCTGTTATTTTGGTGTGTGCCTGCTATCTCTTGTCTTTTCACTAGTTATCAGTGAGAGGAGTCAGTCTCTCTTCTTTCTCTTCTCAAATATTTAAACACATTGAGATCTTCCTTGAACCTTCTTTTTCTGATGCTAAGCAGTCCCAGCTCTCTCAGGCCCGCCCTGTATGACAGGTGCTCCAAGCCCTTAACCATCTTCATGGCCTAAGTCATGCCATAGAAAAGAATGCTGTTTCTATGGCACAGATGCAAAAATACAAGCTTCCTAGAGGATGATATATCTTACGTATTTATTTTGTTCGTTTATGTTCATGCAGTATCTACAGAATTCTGTTACTTCTACTGCTGTTTAGAGCAAGAAAAACAAAACAAAAATGCAGAAAGTATCATCTGGTCTACCTCATTCTTTCATGACATTTTCCTTTAAAAAAAATGCACAACCCACATGCAGATGACTGTTGAGAACAGTGTTGTTAAACAGGAGCTGGCATTCAAGTTCCCATCAAGTGATGAAGGGATTTTGCATTGCCTCGGCACACAGGAAAAGGTGAGGACAAAGACATGGGTGAAAAGCTTTTGCCAAAAGGAGAGGCATTCCAAACTGTCTTACTAATAACCAGAGAAGGTGACGCAGGAAGGTGGGAATTTGATGCAGCATGCAGCTGGGAGGGCAGACTCCCACTTGGTGTCAACGAGCCGTCTTGCCTGTGCCCCTGAGATGTGCCAAAATGAGCAAGGCAATTGACAGGCTTTTTTATATCTATCCAAATACACATTTGTATGCATCTATCTCTTTGGATCCTGGCAAAAAGTGTTATTCTGCTGGTGTAGTGCTCCTCTTCCCTAAAAAGGGAGAGTAGTTTAGCAACTGTTATTCTCCTTTGGATCCCTGTAACTGTAGTGCTGTGGAAGGAGAGTAGCTACGACATTCATAGCTCTTCTTCCCAGCAGGTTCTGTTGCTGTGCTACATACTCAAGGAAGACCAGAGGAACATGTTTGTACTCGTTTTGGTCATGCTTAAAGATTCTCAAAAGAAGGGGAAGGTATTGCTGCTGCTGCTGTTTCTTATCTCTTCTCTTCCTTTTCTTTAACCCATATAGCCAGGAGTTGTGTGTCAAGGATAGAATCCATAAAGTGCATACTGTCTCTTTAGCTTCTGTAAATGTAAGCATGGGGAATGGAAGGGAAGAATTCACCTGCAGAGCTATGGATTTGGGAAAGAGTTAGATAAAATTTCAAATTTGTAACACTAGATTGAGATGTATGTTAATGTTTATTACTAGCCAATAAACTAATTAACAATGATTGAACTTTTGGTTCCTACTGTCTAATTAAGTTATTTCTTAAGGACAACAAATTCAAGCATGACAGTATCAGTGAAGGGAGTTAATCCTACAAAATGCATTCTACTAATTTATAGATTGATTACCTTTTACTGATAGTCTTGTCTGGGCAATTAAAAATACTATCCATTTTAAACAAACTGGGAAATCTAACATCCTTTCTTAATGATAATCCTACTCTTAAGCAATAGCCAGGATATCACTCCCTTCCTTACAGAGTTTAGTTTTCTTCCTTTTTACGTAACTGTCATTTAAAAGAATCCAAGAGATTCCAGTCTGGGAAAAGAACCTGGATCTGCAGTCTCTATATGGAACACCTGAGAAAGTGTTGTAAATTCAGTCCTTACTGCATGTAAATAATCATAATCCATGGTGCAAGTAATTCCTGTCATGTGTGTGAATAAGGGTTAAAGCATTATGCTCAAAGTGTTACCAGTGTTCACTTTGGGCTTAGGGGATGTATCAGCAAACATGAAAACCTGGTGCGCCAGCAAAATTCAGTTCTAATTGCTTTAATCAGCAGGTTTAAAACACAGTCAGATTGCCTGTGGTATTCACGGCTCCACAGTCTAGAGACTTTCGCAGTGAATATAAAATATTGACGCAGGGTCTGTGATGATTCACTTTTGCTACAAAGTCTTGTAAATACTTATGAGAGTAATTGCCAATGCAGTAATAAATTTGAAGATGACACAACTATTTTTATTTCAGAAACTTTTAACAGATTTATCATTCATTACTATTACTGCGTTAGGTACATATGGTCCTTCTGTCTAGCAACTATAAATCACATGTTCCAAACTACTACTGCCTCCAAACAGAAACAAAACTAGGGCTATGATTCAGTAAATGAGTACACGTGACAGCATTTTACCTAAGAGGTTCTTAATCCACATGCTTAAATATTAGACATGCATTTAATAACATATTGAATTGGTGCTTAGGTTAGGCACGGGAAGCCTATATGTCAAGGGCAATGGGTGTTTCATGGAAAGAAATACAGGAAGAGTGGAATCATCATCCAGAATTGCAGAATCTCTTTAATGAGCCAGTATTGACTTTTAATATTAAGATTTATTGAGTTAAGAGTTAAATGTCAACCGATGATAAAATGAGATAATTTTCTTCATCAAAGAATGATGAATCTTGATTTTTCTTTTTCTTAAACCAGACTTAAAAAGAAGGGAATAGATGCATTTTTTGGTAGATAGGTTCACTACTGCAGTCATTCACATGGGGGAGGTAACTTTCCTTTTAAGTGCAAAAAAGCAGCTAATAAGGATTTTCTTCTTAAAATAAAACTGTAATAAGTAAAGGGAACTGGAAGTTCATAAAATGTTTTCTTTTTGTCGCTGAGCAAAGAACTGAATAAACAGGCAGATTACAGTGCATACGATTATTTTCCCCTGAACTTATTTTGGGTTAGCACATAAAATTATTGTTTCTTATATTAATATTTAATGATCTTAGAAGGAATAACCAATAGAAGTTTCACCATCAGAATCTAAATTCCTCCTAAAATTTCTTAAAGGCTGCAAGAAGAAACAGAAATATTAACACTTTACATCTCATAGAACCTTACTTGAGATGATATTGATTAGCAAGTAAATTTTATCTGTGCTGTTTGGAGTTTGTACATTCTTATGCTGAATAATTTCTGAAGTTTAAGTCTTGTATGAACCTAGTTGTACAATGAGAACTGGCTTCACTATTTTCTATGCTTACCTGTTAGTATTTGTCAGCATTCTTTTTTTTAAAATAGCAGTATTCTACCAATAATGTGTAAAACTTGTGTTTCATTTCAGCTGGGCCAGTGTTAACTGTACAGCAACAAGACAGTAAATTGTAATGAGATATAGTTATGGCAAATCCTCAAGTCTTTTGGAAGCACGTCTGAATTTGCATGAATGTATGTTAAGTATCAAAGTAAAGATTATGGTTAGGCTCAGCTTCCACCTGGTGAAAATGAGAAACAAAGGCACCTAATTTCTTAATATAGTGAAAGGACATGAAACACTTCAGATAATCTATTCTTTTAGATAAGAACCATGCTTGTGTTTATATTTTGAAATCACACTGAGTATTGCAGACAGGTCTAGAGGTGGGAGTGGTGAAGTTAATTATCATGGTAGATTTTTGTCAGGAAGAGTGTCCAAGGTCACAGCAGGGAGTTGTGGCAGTGATAGCATATCAGCGTTCTGCCCCGTAAGAGACACTGTATTAATAAAAAGGAAAAAACTCTTTGTTCTTGGTGACTTTCTGGGTGAGCTAAAGGAAACCATAAAATGTCAGACACTAATACGAGAGATGGTAACGTTCTGTCCTGTCCTGTGTGCCACATAGATGAATCAAGCAAGTTGGTAAGGGAGCTGTAGCAGTCACAGTTCTCTGTTCCATTTCCCCCTCCTCCCCTGTGGTGCTCTCAAACACTCTGTGAAGGATCCCTGAGATCTAGCATGGAGAACAACAGACTCTGTTGTGTTAACATAAAGGATAAGTGGGCTCCACAGAAAGAAATCCAAGGGGTACAAGACAGGGCAGAAGAAAGACTAGTGCTGCATAGCTAAGGTGAGAAATTAAAACTACATTCACCTGTTGTGAAGGGGAAAGACCTGTGATGACAGGAAAAGGAGAAATGTGTACTTAAAAGAATTATCTGGGAATTTAGTGTCTGTATCGAAACATCAGTGCATATCTTCAAAAGGTATTCTGCATACCACTGGAAGCATTTATTTTTATAAGTTTTTCTCTGACTACCTTCCCTTTTTTTTATCTCTAACAAGCATTGGCAAGACCAACAGTCCTACATCTTTGGCATGCTTGTTTCAAATCCTTTAGCTGTTCCATCACCAGGTGTTTGGGGCTGGATTTAATATTTTGTTCATATTGCAGGAGGCACATGCTTTTCAATTTTAATTCTTGAGCAACTCTGATAGGTTCATGTAAGCGGATGTCATGTGGTTTTGATCTGTTAGGGTGCTTTGTCTTATCTCTTACTGCTCTCTAGAAGGATGACTTGGAGGCACTTGTAGATTTTTTTTTTTTTAAATACTTACTAGACACATTTGATGTTATATTTGATGTAAATCATAATGATTTGTTGAATATACCCACTCAACTAGCATGCTGTCAGGTTAGAACATACTTGCAAATTGAATTCCAGACCTTAACTCCTCTGACTGCATACAGATTTCAGCTACTGTAAGTTTCAAAGTAATTGTATAACTGTTACAGTGGTGCTTAAATTTGAAGTTGTGTATACAAATTGAACCTAGGTTTCCTAAAGTTACTTATAGCTGTTGTGAATGAGACAGTATTTTTCCAGTAACATGCTTGAAGGCCTTAGTAGTCTTGCCCTGCACAGTTTTGGTATGCCAGCCAAAGCCGTTCTTCTTTATTCCCTCTAGAAGAGAATGTGACAGTTTAGTGTGTTGAAAATACTACTACCTAAATGTAAATAAACTGGAAGGACAGAAGCTCAGATAAAATTTCATCATGTCATTACTACCCTTCAGCTAAGCTTATGCTTAAATAGTGATATTTTTCTGATTGCAAGAGATGTTCAAACAGCATGTGGTCTTCCTTTTATTCACATCCATTAATCCAATTATCATGTAAATGCACACCTGCAGTGTTTATTTTCCTACAGCCATTCAATTCCTGTCCTGGGAATGCGTTATTTTGCCCTATGTTCTTATGAAGGTCTGTCAAGATCTTTGTAGTTCCTGTTACAAAGGAGATTTTCACTGTGAGAACATTTTTGCACATTTGGTAACTTTTACAAGTAACAAATGAAGTATCTTTGTGTATTGCTTGGTTGTTGAGGTTTTTTTCCAAGCTTGCCTTTGTAGAAGGGACTTGAGATGGACAGGAAAAGCCATTTATGAACTATGGACTCTAAAAGAGAGATGTTTTGCATTTTCAAGAACATACTGAGTTCCAAAAGATACACACTTTGCTTCTGAAACCATCTTCATTTAACTTAATTCTTAGGTATGATAGCTTAGAAATTTGTTAAGGTGTCTGGAAAAATCTAAGGTGTATATTCCAGACTGAGTTGTGTTGTGTGGATAATTAACTGGTTATTTGAGAAAGTTTTTTATGTTAGGGGAAAAAAATTGCTTAGGTTTGTGTTTTATTTCAATGAAGAACCCTAGCTTATTGAAAACTCTTGCTGCTGATGAGCACTTTCATGTCTGAGATGTTTGCAGAAACTGCACATTGGTTTATAGCAAAAAACCCCCAAATAAGCAAAGAACAGATTAAAATCTATAAATGTGAGGAGAGAAATGTGCTGAATTTGTCATAGTTGTGGGGTTTTTTCCTCTTTACATTCAGCCTTTGCTTTTTAAGTAGGTGACAGCTACTTTCCAGCTTAACCTCATTATTTTTTATTTTTTATTTTTTCTTTTTCTTTTTTTTTTTTAAACTGCAATGTGTGTGTTTCATTCCAGTGAAAAAGGCACTCAGTTTAGACTTTTATTCCAATAAACCAGTGATATATCTGGCCACAGCTCTCTGGAGCTGCTTCTATTAATTTCCTAATAAATTAGCATCTCACATCAGTTCTAACAAACTTATGCCTGCTTAATTAGGTGTCAGGCAGTTACAGATGCCACTCACAGCTCCTCATGTTTCTGGGAGATGAAACACTGAAGTAAGCTGAGGGCTAATTAGAATTACCTTATTGGGATTAGTTTTTTGCACTCTAAGGTAGGGAAAATGTATTTGTTCACAGCTCTTACAAAAAAGGCAGCCTAACAGTAACAAAGCTTGGGACAAAAGCTTAAATTTGAGGCTACTAGGCTTTTTTTTTGAGCTATTTCATTTAATATAATACAGGTTACTGGACTGGCATTTGAAAGCATGTAAGACAATTATAGAATCATTTAGGTTGGAAAAGACCTTTAACATCATTGAGTCCAACCATTAACCTAACACTGCCAAGTCCACCACTAAACCATGTCCCTAAGCGCCTCATCCACATCTTTTAAAAACATCCAGGGATGGTGACTCAGCTGCTTCCCTGGGCAGCCTGTTCCAATGTTTGACAACCCTTTCAGTGAAGAAACATTTTCTAATATCCATCTAAATCTCCCCTCACACAACTTGAGGACATTTCCCCTTGTCCTATCACTCGTCACTTGGGAGAAGAGACCAACACCCACCTCTCTGCAACCTCCTTTCAGGTAGTTGTAGAGAGCAATAAGGTCTCCCCTCAGCTTCCTCTTCTCCAGGCTGAACAATCCCAATCCCCTCAGCCACTTCTCGCAAGACTTGTACTTCAGACCCTTCACGAGCTTTGTTGCTCTTCTTTGGACACGCTCCAGCACCTCAATGTCTTTCTGGTAGTGAGGGGCCCAAAACTGAACACAGTATTCAAGGTGAGGTCTCACTAGTACCAAGCTGCGCAAGCTGCATTTTAAAATTATTTCCTTTTCCCTTTCACTTCTGTTGGCAGCATATCTCAGAATCCCTAATGGCTGATAATAACCATCAGTTTTCCCTGAAATTTATAAATAAAACATTGATAAAAGTATCAGTCAAGGGTTTGCATGGGTTTTTTTATAGATCTGTACAGCTTACTTTCCTTCATGTTTCTGTGTATGTAAGCTATTGCACACCCATTATTTGCTAAGCTAATCAAGAAAAGGTCTTTCAGCCTTTTTCATGTGATTAAATCCTTCAGTGTCCCTAATGATCTTACTAACTCTTCCCAGACTGTTTTCCAGTCCGAGTTCATCATTCCTGAGTAATGCATTACCAGAATTGTGCACAGTGTTCCAAGACCTACAATTTTTGCTTTTCTGTTAGTAGTTTCTTGGCTTAGCACATCCTTATCTCTGCATAAAATATTATACATACCAAATATATTCTAAGATTATGTTACAGAAGGTGTTTGGAGTTAGCCTACAAGAACCTTAGATTTAATTGTGATTTGTATTATACAAGTTCTCGAAGTTATCCTGCTCTTCTGTGATAGTCTGACCCTTTTAGTACTGGTGGTATCTATAATTTCATTTGCACGTATTTATTTTTCTCAACTGTATTTGAATACAGGGTCTTAAACTAATCCTCAAGAAAATTTTATTAGCTTTCTATTTCCTTTCAAAATGCTTTTCTTTTGTACACAACTCATTGTCATCTTCTGGTTTGCAAGTTCACCACAAGTTTTTGGTTTGGTGTGATTTTGAGTGGCAAGGATTGGGTTTTGTTGTTGTTTTAAACTGCATCTCCTCTTGGTGAAGTAGTAACTTATTACACTTCCCTGATGAGAAGTCTGTTACTTCTGATGTCAAGGGACAATTAGTTCTGCTACCTCTGTTGCTTTAGGGAATGACACAATGGCCTATAGCACCCCAAAAGTATTACAAAGCTAATGCTATGTTATAAACAGTGCAAAGCAATGATTCCTCAAGTACTATGGTTTGCCCATTGCCCAGGGTACTAGGTTGATAGATAAGTCAGGTAATCTTTGTAGTAATTTGCATGTTGCTGATGGCTTGATTGACATTCCAGCTAGTAAATACAATACAGAATTGATTTGAGGACTTCCTGTTTTCTTGTGGGCTGTTTCATTAAACTAAAAATTGGCTTTATTGTGACTGCTTATTCATGCTCTGTGGCTGGGAAATGAGTGGTTAACACTCATTAGTGAAGACCTTCAGGGAGGACTGTGAACAGGGCAGTGCTTCAAACAAAGTCCAAATTAAGGGTCAAAATGTTGGGAGGCTGTGTATCCTCTCCTTCCAGAAATTTAAACAGTTTCCGTAGCAATAGTGCTTTGTATGGTAGGAATGGGCAAACAGGTTTGAGGACCCACGGTAGAGAAATTTTTTATAATATGGGGTCATAAGTTAAATGATTCAGTGAACTAATTTAATAATATTTTGTTCCAGCTGCAGTTGAGAGTATGACTATTTGAAGGGAGGTTTTTAGTTTTTTTGTTTTTTTGGTTTTTTTTAAAAGTATGCTGCTAATGGTTGTAGTTCTTCACAACACAGCCGTAGGAAATATGGGTGACAAGGGAAAAGAATATTAAACATCATTAAGTGCCTTTTGTAATGACCAGTGTCACTAGTAGAGAGATTTGTTTACAAGAAAATATCTCCTGCTCTGGGAATTGTCTTCCATGGGAATAACCCCATGTCTCTGACATTCTGAAAGAATGTGTATGTAGATGCAAAAAAGTGTTTCCTGTTCTGTGGCTAACCAATTGAAAAGAATATGTGGTGACTGTTTTTAAAGAGATCATGATTTCCAAAACGTAGACAAAAATAGTTTCATTTGTGAAATTAGATCTTGTTCTCTCAAAAATCACATTGAGTTATTGAACTTCTGTGTAAAACCCCAAATTTAGTAAAAACAAAACCCCTAAGGCCTGCATTTTAAATTTAAATATAATTTAGAATGTTTAGCAGCAAAGTAAGCAAGTCTTTGAATAAATGAACTAATTTCAGAGATTTTGATCTTTGATTTTATTAATGTTTTCAATTTTGAGTAGTACAAAACACTTTGATGTGACAGTACTAGAATTTCACTGCTTTGAACACCTTTTCTTATTTTAGAGGAAGAAGCGACAGAGATTTATGATAAATGTTAATAAACTTTTTTTATTCTTCCAGATGGGAGGGGAAAACACTCAACTTTCTAAAAGCTTTTTAAAAACCAATGTCTTAATTGAATCACATCTGAATCTGCCTCTTAAAGAGAAAAAGACACCCACACTTTTTTTCTCATACAGATTCTGGACAAAAAAAAAGTCCATGATTTCATTGTCCTTCTTGTGAAGAACGACTAAGTTTAAAACTGAATATTACCTACCCAGACTGGGACACGGTTCTATAATGGTGTGTCCCCAGCTTTCTACTGCTGTATCTCATTATATCTTCACCTGCCACATTATGTGGTCCTCTGTTAAAGTAGTCTTGTATAAATTTGGACTGTGATGAAGTCTTCACTAAAGTAAACATATTTTTATTTGTTGTCTTACCAAAGGTTAGCTATTTCAAATCATTGATAATTCTTACAGCTTGTTTCTGAAACCAATCCAGTTTTTTTAACATCTCCCAAATGCACATCGCAGAAATTATGTGTGTAGTAATCGATAAAGCTGGACAGCATTACCTGAGATTCCTGCATTTATAGGTGTAAGCGTTACACTCTGCTTTTAAACTCTATGTTCTGCTGAAAGCTAATATTGAGTGAGTTACTTCTCAACACCCATGAGGTAATGCTGAATTAACTCCTAAAATATGTGGAGTTGGAACCACCAGGTCACTGGTGAGATGTCCATATTATGTGATCACTGAGCCATATATTCCTACTGTTTTGATTAGTCTTTTTAAGTCTGCAGTTTGAATTGTGTGGTGTTGATTAAAGTATCCTTATTAGAAATTGCTAGTAAACACTAACCTAAAGCTTGGATAACGTTGCTGTGATTATTTTCAACATGAGGGTTGTATTATTCCTGAATAAGAATTTTACAGGTAAATTCCAAAACATCACATAATTATTCCTAGACTGTTTACCCAAAAACCCAAAGCAAAAAATCTTGGAGATTTAACTCCTGTACAGAAGTTAATGATCAATGACACAATTCTATTCACCAAGGAACTCATTCTCTTAAAAATGTAATATCCTTCCATCTGTTGTAATAGGGGTTCATTCATGTGACAGCACTCCGAATCAGATAGTCTGTCAAATAGTTGCAAGCAAGATATCATAGCTTCGGAAGTTACAAGTCAGTGGAACTGTGCTAACTAATCATCTGATTACTCATAGATTATCTACTTCAAGGTTGTTGTTCATACCTATAATTTCTGCTAATGAATATTTATTTACAGAGGAATTAGTGATTTTTATGTTGTGTATAGACAATAACTGTTCTTTGGTAACTTGACCACTTGCATTTGGATTCTAGAAAAAATCTCTCAAATGAGTGAGAGCAGAAAATTAATAACAAAAGAACTGAAGTCCCATCTATGGGGGTTTGCTTGTTTATTTACATTTGAATAAAGGAGTCTTCAAAAACAAAATTTAGAGTTGGATGCTTGTCATCTTAAGGTGCTTTTTGTCTGACTTTATGGGATTCTGTATCTTCCCTCTCTGCTCTTGCAGCAGCCAAAAAAACCATAAAGCTATTGACTATAAAGCAAACTGAAAACCAATGGAAAAGGTATTCTCTTTTGGCAGCTACTTCCCTCACTTGTGCCAGCCATTTATCCTGCTATCACAGCTTCAGAAATATGAAACTTGAGTTTTATTCAGCTGACCAGATAGCTTTGAAATACCCCCAAGAATAACTGTATTCCTGTAGAGGAATAAATTCAAAATATAGATTGGTGTGCTTTAATGGCAAAATGGCAAAACTCTACCCAGTGTGATTTTCAGAATTGTCTGTAGCAAAGTTAAATGATAGACAGTGAATTCTTTGTTTTCTTATCTCAAAGAGGGAAAAGGGAATCCTTTTCTATAGTGCTTACTTGCAGGAGGTATGTAGCTGTGATAATTCACTCGATTCACGCTACTGCTGTGCGACTTCAAGACAGAGGCAGAGTGGTAAAGATTTGAAAAGCGTGGCAGGGTCACAATGATTTCACTTGCAAAAAACCCACCTCAAAAATGACACACCCCAAAACTCAAAATCCTCAGTGTCAATTAGGTATTGTGAAGTAACTCCAACTACAATAAGATCCACAAAGCACAGAGTACAATTGGATTTGAATCTGTTAAGCTCATTTTATTTCAGTGATACAGTTCTGGATAATTAAAAGGATAATTTTTTTCCTGATTTCTAGCTCCTTTTTTCTTTGTGTAGATTGGAATAGGATGAGACTGGGAATAACTTATGAGGGATACCCTGGCTACAAGTTATTGTGGTATCAAGGGTTGCATCTTGGCATTACACAATAAAACAGTACAAATGAGAGAGATTAGAACAGCCAAAATGCCCACTGGTGATATGCTAAATGCAGAAACTATTCTTCAGCTATTTTGCCGTCCTTAAAATTTGTTTTATTAGCTGATCCTTTTAAGTTACGACTAGATGAGACCAAAAAAGGCATATGGTGGATTTGTCAAATGCTTTGAGCTTTAGAGCCATATTTGACCAAGTGTGTTTTCCGCCTTGGGTCTGATAACAAGAGCCCCCTTTTCAGTTCAGCTGATGCAGTTGTCTTGTTTTCTGGTCATCCTGAATGAATGAATACTGTTTTTCTGCCTTTGTTGTCACTTTGTTCCCTTTTTACACTCCAAACAAGCTCCAGCTCTCAAGGATGCATTCCTTTAATCACTGGTAATTAGCCATTGGTGGATTGTTTACAGCCCTGGTTCTTTGTGTCTGTACTTTGAAAGCCCCTGCTGTCATCCCATCCTTTATGCAGCATTTTTATTTTTCAGGTCATAGACTACAAAGAACTTGGTAAGACTGTTGATCACAATATACATTATATGCATTTCACCTTGTAAACAAATTGTTGCCTCCCAACTGTATTGCATCAAATGTAAGAAAATAATGACTATATTTCACTAAATGAAATAATCCCAGAAGTGTGCTCTTGTTCGCTTAAGTGTGTCGCCAGGGTTTTCTTATTATTTTGCTTTTGAGGGGCAAAAACATTGTGTAAAGAAAGAATGAGCTGAAAGTTGCCAGACAGGACAACAGGTGAAAACAATCCCTTTCTATGTTTCCTTCCTCTCCTGCATGCTGTATTTGTAGTCACGAAGAAAGCAACTCCTAACAGTATCTGTTCTTCCTACAGGTCTAAAAAAACATTCCCCCTCCTTTTTCAGGCATATTACTATGGACAGCAGAGAATTAAGAGCCAAATAATTGCGCGCAGGCAGGGAAACAGCAGTGTAACTTTGTAGGGAGTTGGGCTGAGGGACTGAACCGATCTGCCTTTGATGCCCTCAGTCCCTGAGCCATCCAAAGGCAACCCCACAGCAGTAGGACTGGAACAGCCTGACAGTGCCCTGAAGTATGCTGGTTGCTAATGGCTACAGTGAAAATGAATTGAATCAATTAAAGTGCTAGGATCTGTCCTTAACCTTTCAGACGGTTCCTCTGTCAATACTGAGAGTTTTATTAACTACTCTGAAACTACTTTGGTGGAAATTTTAAAATTCTCTGCAATAGGAAGGGTGCTTGTACTGGTTTTGGCTGGGATAGAGTTAAATTTCTTCAAAGCAGCTGCAGTGGTGCCATGTTTTGGATTGGTGACCAAAACAGTGGTGTTAACACAGGGATGTAAACACCATGACTAGCATTTACACAGCATCAAGGCCTTTCTGTTTCTCACGCTGCCCCACCAGCGAGTAGGCTGGGGGTGCACAAGAAGTTGGGAGGGGACACAGCCAGGACAGCGGACCCCAAGTGACCAAAGGGCTATCCCACACCATATGATGCCGTTCTCAGCAATAAAAGCTGGCCAAAAGGAGGAGGGCGATACGTTCAGAGTTATGGTGTTTGTATTCCCAAGTAACCATTACACATGATGGAGCCCTGCTGTCCTGGCAGTGGCTGAACACCTGCCTGCTAACAGGAAGTAGTGAATGAATTCCTTATTTCTCTTTGCTTGTGTGTGCAGCTTTTGCTTTCTCTATAAAACTGTTCTTATCTCAATTTACGAGTTTTCTCACTGTTACCCTTCCCATTCTCTGCTCAATCCTACTGGGCGGGGAATGAGCGAGTGGCAGGGTGGGGCTCAGCTGCCTGTTGGGGTTAACCCGCAACAATGCTACAGCATATAAAGGAAAAAGGAACAAATCTCTCTATATAAGTGCACGTTAGACTGAAGTTGCCTTTTGTAATGTGCCGAAGAAAAAGGGTTGATTTCTTTCTCATCAGGATTAACATAACAGCAGAGTGTAAAGTGCTTAGATTTTCCACACAGTAATTAGCAAAGAATTGTTACTTTCTCCTCCTCTCTACACCACATTTATGTTTTTTATTCATTTGGTTTAAGTGTGGAAAATATATTCTGGAATTTGCTCATTACTTACTAAAAGTAGTCAGGAGTTTACTTTTGGGTAAAGGTTTACAGATTAATTTTTTGGCTATTGTCATTCAGTTTCCTTTAGACTTGCATGTGAGATAGGAGGCTTTGAAAGCTTTAGCTGTGAGATTTGTCCACTAGTGTTGAAACTAAACACTTTGTTAAAAATCTTTGCAGAAAAAAATGCAAAATGTGCTGTAGTAAAACACCCATGTTTCTCTGTATTTTTAAATCTCTAGTTAAGTGGAGACCTTGCTTTTTCAGGATAGCTGTTTTGGGGAGGAGGAGGGGAACCAAAGCAAAACCCACAAACACAGGAAAGTGAAACGAAGTGGACGTGATGCTAAAATGCAGTTTTCTTGGTGAAATTTACTTGAGTTAAGCTCTAAGAAATTTTTTCTGAATATGCCTCTAGTGCTACTGTTCTACAGATTTCACTTCTCCCCTCTGCTATGTTAGTATTACTTTATGCAAAAGTCTGGGTATAAAGGTTAATAGAATTGCTCAGTTGGTGATAACACTCAAATCTGTAACTGCCTCTGGATCCTGAACAGTACTGAAATTAAACTATTAACATTGGCTTTAATGCTTACCCCAACAGTGGCCACATTTTTCCTTAGAGAAATAATCAGCAGAAGGACAAAGTGGAGATGTATTTGCAGATTTAAAATGCTTACCCCTTGCAAATCTCATAGCCAGCTAAATTGAGGTCAGGTGGAAGAAGCCGTGTTGCCCTCTGAGAAGCATCAGGCAGTATTTCTTATTCCAGGTCTGAAATTTCTAAATTCCCTTTTGTATTGGGGAGTTCCTTCCCAGGAATTCAGTCCTGCTTTATGGACAAGTGAAAAACAAGTCAGGTTCCTTGGGTACTGCTGCCTTAGGGGTAGCTACATTTTCCTTTTGCATTTATTTGTACAGGCTCTAAACAATGCAAAATAATAAACTTTGATAAACAGGGCAGTTAAGACTGTATCTGCACTTCTGGTCTTTCAGTTCTTTCCTGAAAAAGCATATTGGAGTTCTGCAGTAAATCAGACTGCTCAACATACTTGTTTCTCTTGCCTCACTTGCACGCCTTCCTGAGCACATCTTCCAGCTAGATGCAAATAGTGTTAGTATGACCTCTTACTTTTGACTTCAGTTCTGATGGTGAAATCCTGGTCCAGTTGACTACAGTGATAAAATTTCCATTAACTTCACTAATGCAAAACTTTGCCTAAGGAGTTCATGTTACCATTAGTAATAGTGGTAGTTGCCTCCGTTACTTTGGCCAAGGTCTATCAAGATCAGGTTCTGTGATGTACCCAACTAATAATATCCAGGAAGCACAGGGAGCTAGCGCAATCTTTAAAAAAGTGCAATGTAGTAAGAAGGCTTTTATTCAAGTCACATCTCTGTTAAATTAGAACAATAATACATGTTCGGTACAGTGGTCCCATTCTTCAATCACAGAATCACTAAGGTTGGAAAAGACCTGTAAGATCATCAAGTCCAACCATCAACCAACAAACACCACCATGCCCATTAAACGATGTCCTACAATGTCACATCCGTATGTTCCTTGAATATCTCCAGGGAGGGTGACTTCACCACTTCCCTGGGCAGTTTATTCCAGTGTCTCACCACTCTCTCAGTAAAGAAATTTTTCCTAATATCCAGTCTAAACCTCCCCTGGCACAACTTGAGGCCATTTCCTCTTGTCCTATCACTAGTCACTTGGGAGAAGAGACCAACACCCACCTCTCTGCAACCTCCTTTCAGGTAGTTGTAGAGAGCGAGAAGGTCTCCCCTCAGCCTCCTCTTCTCCAGGCTGAACAACCCGAGCTCCTTCAGCCGCTCCTCATAAGACTTGTGCTCCAGACCCCTCACCAGCTTCGCCGCCCTTCTCTGGACACGTGGCAGCACCTCAATGTCCTTCTTGTAGTGAGGAGCCCAAAACTGAACACAGGATTTGAGGTGTGGCCTCACCAGCACCAAGTACAGGGGCATGATATCTTCCCTACTCCTGCTGGCCACACTATTTCTGATACAGGCCAGGATGCCGTTGGCCTTCTTGGCCACCTGGGCACACTGCTGGCTCTTCTTCAGCCGGCTGTCAACCAACACCCCCAGGTCCTTATGTGCGGGGCAGCTTTCCAGCCACTTGTCCCCAAGCCTGTAGCACTGCATGGGGTTTTTATGACCCAAGTGCAGGACCCGGCACTTGGCCTTGTTGAACATCCAGTTGGCCTTGGCCCATCGATCCAGCCTGTCCAGATCCCTCTGCAGAGCCTTCCGACCCTCAAGCAGATCAACACTCCCACCCAACTTGGTGTCATCTGCAAATTTACTGAGGATGCACTCGATCCCCTCTTGCAGATCATCGATGAAGATATTAAACAAGACTGGCCCCAAAACTGAGCCCTGGGGGACTCCGCTTGTGACTGGTCGCCAACTGGATTTCACTCCATTCACCACAACTCTCTGGGCTCGGCCATCCAGCCAGTTTTTTACCCACCAAAGAGTATGCCTGTCTAAGCCACAAGCCCCCAGCTTCTCTGGGAGACTCCTGTGGGAGACAGTGTCAAAGGCTTTACTAAAGTCCAGGTAGACAACATCCACAGCCTTCCCCTCATCCCCTAGGTGGGTCACCTGGCCATAGAAGAAGATCAGGTTGGTCAAGCAGGACCTGCCTTTCATGAACCCGTGCTGGCTGGGCCTGATCCCTTGGTTGTCCTGCACGTGCCATGTGAGTGCTCTCAGGATGAACCACTCCATAATCTTCCCAGGCAATGAGGTCAGGCTGACAGGCCTGTAGTTCCCTGGATCCTCCTTCTGGCCCTTCTTGTAGATGGGCATGACATTGGCAAGCCTCCAGTCATCTGGGACCTCCCCTGTTAACCAGGACTGTTGATAAATGATGGAGAGCAGCTTGGCAAGCTCCTCCGCCAGCTCCCTCAGCACCCTTGGGTGGATGCCATCAGGCCCCATAGACTTGTGAGTGTCCAGGTGGCCTAGCAGGTCATTAACTGCTCCCTCCTGGATCATGGGTAGTTCATGCAATTCCCTGTCTTTCAGTGGGCTTAGTATGACTGCATAATCTTTTCGAAGACTCAGTATTATGGTGTAAAACCATGGAAGTGCTTTTCTTTTTTTTTTTTTTTCCCCCGAGGAATGTTCTCATTCCTAACTAGTTTAACTGTGTTCATCAAATAGCAATCTGTTTCTGCACCTGGGTGCTATGAAAGTAAAATCTGTGCTTCAAAATGGAGAATTAGTCTCATTTCTCTATTAGGTACTAGAGTGCTTATAATAACTCTTAAAATGACTTACCCTTGACTATATGCACTAATTGAAGGCAATGCTATTCCAGGTGAGTGAGACTAATTTTAAAGCAGGTGTTCATGTCTTCAAAATAAATAAGTGTTTTGTTGGGTATTTTTTCTTTCAGTATTGGTCCTATAATAGGGGGTACAGAATGTACTTGAAGATACAATAATTAGCTTGAAGTTGTAAATTAGCAAGAAGGAATCTAAGCCTGGATCTGTGTTTTGGATTAACATCTTCATGGTTGCTTTCTTTCAATTTCTACCATTTGCATTGACGTATATTATCTCATTATAGCATCTCACTCCATAATATGTTAAGACATATATTTTTCAAAATTTCTGTAGATGTCTACGTAGATTGCATCAAACGTATCTTAGTCATCAACCCTTCAGATGGCTTTTAAAAAGTACAAATTATTTTATCAAACCGTAACCTTTGGATGTTGATATGTGTGTGAGGAATAAAGATTTTTCAGTTTTGGTCAGAATGATGCATCCTTCTAACTATGTTACTTTGATATAACCCGATAATATTATTCTTGCTTTTGAATGGAACTGTGACTATAATAAATACAGCATACAGTTAAATTATAAAAGCATAAATGTGTGCAAAAAGCAACTATTTCTTGTTCAATACATTTTTCAGTTCATGGTTAAAATATTTCTCTTAAATAAAATGGTAGAACTGTAGTGGTATCAGGTGATTGGAAATGTGGGCCTTCTACTCAACCTGATAATGCACCAAAATAACTGCATTGAACAGTCCCATTTAGATCAGTGAGAGTACTAAAGTCAGCAAGGCTTATCTTGGAGCAGGTTCTTGGTTGCCTACAAAATCTGAACGATCACACCTCCTACAGTTTTGAGTTTCCAGACACCTTTATAGTGTTTCAATTTAATTTTTGTGAGAATAATGCCATCTACTGAGTTATCCTGCAGAACATTTTTGGCATTGACCAAATAATCTCCTTTATGTGCTGTTGTAGTTGGGTCCTAATTTGTGAAATCTGAATAGGCTTTTCAGGTTGCTGTGGAGTCTTATCTCCAATTTCGTCCACTTTCTCATAACACCGTCACTGGGTGAACTAACATTTTATTGACTGACAGAACATTGTGCAATTGCTGTGAGTTTGTCACATTCAAAGTAAAAACTTTAGTGTAGTCTCTGTATAAGACAAATGAAAATAAATTCTTTATTTCTACGTGATAAAAGTCCCAGTAGCCCTATAGCTCTTTCTTTTGTATTCTGTATACAATTCTAACTAGAATATAACTAGATATACATTAGATAGTTATACTTGCTATCTCAAGTAAAGCTTTCACTAATGAGATATTATATATTTCTCAGCTTCTCATAGGAATGGTATATGGTGTTGAGAATAATTGTTATCAAGAGTTCAACAGCAGATATTCATGTGAGTACCATCACCTAAATTAGTATCTGGTTTGCCAAAGGATGCGAATCTGAAGAGAATTACTGTTACTTTATATATATGAATTTTAGTAGTTAAGCTGCATTACATGAAATGCCCTCTTCCAAAACAGAAGAAAGAAAATGGAAAGTAAAAAGGAAACAGTACTTATTTGAAGAAATTCATTGCAAACAAATGAATGAGAGGAATTAAGGCAAATACTTTGAAGCAGAATATGGTTTTTAACAAGACTGAACCACTGTCGTCTTCTCCTACCTTTTCAAAATAAAATCCTTCATTATGTGACTTCACTGAAATGATTAGTATAAAAATATGGAGATGCTGGCACAGAATTGTTAGACTGCAGTATTGAACCAGACTCACCTAAGGAAACATTGAAGAAAAAAATCCAGTAGTAAGGAAAACAGAAACATGAGACTGAGGAGACCTGGAGTGGTGACATGAGGTTCATAAAAACAGGGCTTCAGAAAAGATGTCAGAAACCTTATTCTGTAATTGCAAAGCATACTTCCATAGTACCTTTAAAGCTGCAGAGTCAGCAGGGACAGTACATGGTAGGTAAGTAAGCAGGCAGAAAACAAATAGCAGTGAAAACTGAATATGACATGCTTGAAAAAATTTTTTTGACGAGGGACCTACAAGCAAGATGTGAATGGAAAACACAGCATCATACTAGAGTTTGAAATGAGATGTGAAGAGTTGCATGTTTTTATCAGAAGAAGAAATTCTAAGGTAAAGGTAAGTGGAAGCTACTAAAAAAATCATTGGTATCAGACAGTGTCAGATTTTTGTTTATATAAAGGAAACTATATATGCTTGGCCAGCATAAGCAAGTTCATTTTCCACAATTGCTTTTCTATAGAGTGAGATTTAGTGGAGACCTTGTTTGTTTAGCACACTGGAGACTTCTGGTTGAAGGGTCCAAGCCCTGTGACTGAATGCATATCTTGTTGAGCAGAAAGCCTGTACAGGTTTTGGCCTGTAGAGAAAACGAAGTGATGAAAGGAGATTGTGCTTGCAGCTGACTGCCATATGGGTATGACACAATGTTCTGTAGGTAAATGCCAGAAGTCATATCTCTCCAATTGATGTGATGGATGGAGAGCAAAACTATAGAGCAAAGTAGGATGCCTCTCAAAGAATAGCAGTGTCCGTAATATCTCCCATGGATCGCACTACTAAGCCAGTTTCCTTTTTCACTTTTTTTCAAAAAGAAAGACACAAAGTCTGATACGAGACTGAATTAGTAACTTCAGTGCTTTTGAGTTGCACTTTAAATCATCTAATATGGCTCAAAGAACAGCAAGAGGATTTCAACCCTAAAAGGCTAGATAGATAACTCATTTTCTAGTAGCAGCGTCACTAGAATATTCTTGTCATATCTTAGGACAGAAAAGCAATTTTTATGTGCTGCTTTTGTTGGCCCTTCCAATGCACCAGGTAGATGCTTCCTGGCCCGTCCGTTCTTTGTAGTGAATTTTCATCTTCCTTTGCTCGCGTATTCTGTTCTCCTTGGTAGCCAGAGGTGAAAAGCTAATATTTTTATCATTATTTTTTCCATTCAAATTCTATTACCTAATGCAATTCCATTCATATATTTATGTTCTGTAATGTTTCATTCTCAGCAGTCAGAATTACTTTTGTGACCATCAGCCACCCAATACCCATTAGTCCCAGAGGGGAAATATAAAAAGTGCATGGAAAGGCATTGATGGTGTGAGCATCTATATAGGGAATATCTCCATTGCAGACTCATCTGAGCTAATTAGTACTGGGATCAGAGTGTTCCAGTTAGCCTAACCTGAGTATAAGTATTCCCACAGCAAGGCCACCTGTGTATTGCTGTCCCTGAACCACTGTACGTGTGTGCCTGGGGGAGCAAAGCCCTGCTGCTTTGTGCTGTAGTGCTCTGAGATTTGTTTCTATGCAGCCGAGTCAACTGTGAGAAAATGTTTTGCCTTTGGAAAGGGTTGTTAGGACAGTGCTAGGGCATTCACCACATCTCTTTTGTATCAGAAGACAGGTTCTGGGTTAAGATAAGGACAGAATAGACTTTAGTTCATACATGTGGCTAAAAGCCAGTGTGCTTGGGGTCAAATAAGCATATAGTGAAGTTGTTCATAGGTAAAAATAAGGGTTGGGTGAAAAACACTTGTAAGACTAAAACCTAAGTCTGTAGTGGATAAATATTCTTGTTCAGTTACTTTACAACTTGATTCCATTCAAAACTATTACAAGAACAAGTACAACAGTCAGAAATATGACCAAATGAAGATGCCTCTGTGTTTTTTTAACTGTCCCCCTTTAGAAGGTGGACACCTAAAGAAACCCAAGTAAATATATAATTAAGAATCTATTTTATTGCCATATGCAACTGAAGGTTGTGGAGAGCCTAATGAGTGATGTTATTACTATTTATATTTTTTGCATTTGTAATAGTGGGGAAAATTCAGCATAGTATCTATTGAAAGTTGATAGCTATTTGGAGCAAAACAAATACGATAATGCTGATAGGCTAATTTATTGACTGGTGAGGCTTTTTAATAAGCTGATAGTTTCTAATCACTTGCAATTAATAAGCACCCATAGTACTAAATAGTTTTGAAGTAACATATTTGCCCTCAAAAGCTAGACAGAAGAATTCATTGATCTAGTATCTCCAAATGAAATTGCAGAATCACAGAATGGTTGAGGTTGGAAGGGAACTCTGAAGGTCATCTGGTCCAAACCCTTCCTGCTCAAGCAGGGCCACATAGACCTTGTTGACCAGGATCGTGTCCAGATGTCTTTTGAAGGACAGTGCAGACGGTCTCCAAGAAGGGAGACTCCACAATCTACCTGGGTAACCTGTGCCAGTGCTCAGTCATCCTCACAGTAACAAAGTGTCTCCTGATATTCAGGAGGAACATCATGTGTTTCAGTTCATGCCCATCGCTTCTGATCCTGACACTGGGCACCACTGAAAAGAGCCTGGTTCTGTCCTCTTTGTGCCCTCCCTTCAGCTATTTACATGCATTAATAAGATCCCCGCCAGAGCCTTCTCTTCTGCAGGCTGAACAGTCCCAGCTCTCTCAGCCGTTCCTCATATGTGAGATGCTCCAGTCCCTTCATCATCTTAGTGGCTAGACTCTCTCCAGTACGTCCCTGTCCCTCGTGTACTGAGGAGCCCGGAACTGGACACAGTACTGGCCTTACCAGTGCTGAGTAGAGGGGAAGGATCACCTCCCTCTACCTGCTGGCAACACTCCTATTCATGCAGCCCACGACACCATCAGCCTTCTTTGCCGGAAGGGCATATTACTGGCTCACATTCAACTTGGGTGTCCACCAGGACCCCCAGTCCTTTTCTGCCAAGCTACTTTCCAGCTGGGCATCCCTTAGCATACACTGGTAACTGGGGTTGTTCCTCCCCAGGTGCAGGACTTGTTGAACTTCCCGTTGATGAACTTAATGAGGTTCCTGTAAGCCCATTTCTCCAGCCTGCCCAGGTCCCTCTGGATGGCAGCATGACCTTCTGGTGTATCAGCCACTCCCCTCAGTTTTATGTCATCAGCACAAATACAGTTAATGAAATGACACATGCTGACTGAACAGAATGATGTAAGTCTTAGCCAGCATATTCCTAATGACTTGCTGAGGAGGATAAGGTATAAGGGCTCTCTTCTCATAATGATGAATGAGGTTAGTAATCATACAATTAAATGTTTTCACTTACAGTAGAATAGGATATTATAGCCAATAGAAAAATTCCTGTTTAACTGGAGCCTGTATCAGGCATAACTTTTGTCAGAATCAGGAGTTGTCTGTCTGAAGAAATGTGAGCAGAAATGAAGGAAGAAATAATACACGTGTAATGGAAAAATGACATTGGTAAAAGTTGCCTGAAAGGCCTCCTGATAATAGAGAGAAAATGAGATTTGCTATCATGAAAGGAAATATCAGATAGGAGCTGCTAGTTATTATCCTATGAAAAAATACCATTGAAACTAAAAGCTGGTGAGATGGTGGAAACATTGGTAGCACAGTGCTTTTTATGCCAAAGGCAACAACTTTTAATTCTAACTGCTTACCATTTAAAAAAAAAAAAATCTGAAGGAGAAGGAAACTGCCATGCTTCTATAGCTTCCTTGCAAAGTGCTGTTCAATACAATACAGTTAACTTTTGCAGTTGACAACGTAGGTATTAAATATTCTCAGAAATCTGCAGATGATTTATGATCCAGTTTGAAATTGGCATGTTTGGTAACAGAAAGATTGTTGAGAGGCTTCTGTGCTTGAAATAGGAACCTGCTCCTGACATGGATGTGAATGGCTCTAGACTGAGGCTTGTATTCCCAACCCCCATCTGTTTGGGCAGGCAGGCTCTCAATGTGGGTATGACTCTCTTTAAATAGCAATGATGTTCAGCTAGAAGACTTAATTACAAAGTTTATGGTTTGGGGTTATTTGTAAATGAATTAAAATTGCGAAAGTTCCTCACAATATTACAACTAAATGTCCAGCTAATTTAGGATTCAGCTTGATGTTAGAAGGCAATGCAATTGAAGTCTAAAATAGATTTAAAATTTTCTACCAAGCCCTGACTGTATTATATTCAGTATTTAAAATAAATTTTCATTCATGGTTCTGCAGTTAGGTGCAGTATAAACAAGAATTGAAGTTAAGTATATATTTTTGCAAATGTCAAACCCATTTACTTGTGGGTTTATACAGTAACCAAAATTTATTACAGTTTAAAGTAAAATGAAGTGACTTATAAAAAAAATATTTTTGTGTAACTAAAATTTCATGTAAGAAAAACATAATTTAAGGCAGTCTACTCCAAACATATCTCTTCTGAGATTGATATATGGTGAATTTCTTTGGAGTTACTAGTCAATAAATGCATGTAAAATTTCACATTCTTGGGTTTTGGACCAAAGCAAGGCTGGAAAAGAAACATGTATTCACATATTTTCTGGGTTTTAAAAAAAAAGAAAACAATGGGTCTTGCCACTTGTCTCAGTCCATCTGAGAACTTGACATCCTCAGACTGAGATGAGTGGAAAAGGGAGAAATAGTGGAAAGTAGGGGAAAAGAAAATGTTGCCTGGAAATAAAAGAGTGCATGTCAGTCACTAATTCTTAATTTTACATTAGTCTGCAAAATTCACAATGTAGTAAATGAAATATTACATTACATAGTGTACATAGCTTACATATACATTGCATACATTATTACATATAACATAATAATGTAATATTTATTACATAAACAAAATATTGAAAATAAAAATATCTATTTACACAGAGGTGAAAAGATTAGCTTTTATGATGGGTTTTATAGCTATAAAATAAACAAAACCATTAAACTAGCTTCTTCAAATGCAAATGGATTGTATTTCTTAAGTGGTTCTTTGTAACCTATAACAGTTTATGGATTTTTCTCTACATATGAATCTTTCTTTTTTTTTTCCATGAAGTTGTTTTTTCATCCTGATCCTTGAAATTTAGCTAAGTCACAGCCTGTAACATTTCCATCCCACAATGGTAGTGGCTGAATGTTTCAAGACAGAGTTTGTCCTTGTTTTTAACTTCATCATTGACAAATTCAGGAGTCCACATTTTGTGTAGAAGTAATTGACAATGCAGAAAGGTAATAAAGGTTTAGAGCGGGAAGAGTGTTAATATAATTGGTCTCTAAATGGCCCCATATTTTCGGATACTAAAATGAAAACCTGCAGTCTTAAGAAGTTCCAGACACTGACTCTTAAAGGTTTCAGATATCCATATAGATGATCTTCCTTTCTTAAGTAGGGAACAGCATTTCTACTTCTCTAACTTCCTTCTGACTTCTAGGTAACATTGTGTAAAGAAAGGGTCAAAAAGAAATATTTCTAAGAATAAAATCTAGAGTGCTAACATGCCTATTTCAGGCCCTAATAGACAAATACTTTCAGTGGCTCATTTTTATAAAATCCGCACAGTGGAGCCCTAATTTGTATTTATGCAGAAATCTCCTTATGAGATCTCTCTGCCTGAATCTCGGGTATATGTTTACATGTAATTAATTTAATGTTGAAAATGCAAAATCATGGTTTGGATTTTTTGGGGTTTTTTAATTGCTTCTGGTGATAGTTCTTCACCATTAATTCAGCAAGCCACAAAGTCTTAGAGAAAGAGAGCAAAGCTACCCAGTGCTTGCAGAAGTTGTGTGTTTCATATTGCTGAATAATGCAGTGGTTTCCAAAGGGGTAAAAATCTCTGTCTTTAAATAAAAGCAGTCTGAAAGTCAGAAGATTTCATTGTGTGTTTTATAGCTATTAAATAGCCTACAGCAAGTGCTGTTATGTAATCCTTTAAACCACCATTTGTGGCTAGCTGGTTTTCCCTAGGGGGGCATAGATAAATAGGTTTCCGTAATGCTCTGATGCAGGAAAAACTTATAATCTCCAGATATAAAGCCAGGAAAACTCTTTTTTTTTTTTTTTTTTATCACTAGAGAGAGAATAGCTGGGAATGTTTCACACATCTGATGATACAGTTGTTCTTCAGAAATCCCAGATATGCCCAA
The DNA here is from genome assembly GCF_030936135.1 of Gavia stellata. NCBI lineage: Eukaryota > Metazoa > Chordata > Aves > Gaviiformes > Gaviidae > Gavia > Gavia stellata. The sequence goes on from NC_082596.1 coordinate 85,020,092, forward strand.
CAACTCTAACCAGTGTGGATACAATGACCTTTTATAAAGTACATGTTTTGAAAATTGTTTCAACCTACTAATGAACCCAATACTGTGCCAGCTGGAGTTCATGGTGCCCATGAATATCAGCAGGAGGAAATTTGACCTGCTCGTTAGGCATTTTTTTAAAAAAGTAAACTATGAGCAGTATTTTCATGAAGAGATATCGGATACCACTCTATGTCCAGCATAAAACTCTTCTGTAAAGGAAGGAAACACTTTTCTGGTCCGTCATGTCTGTCTGGGCATTCTTGTAAGAGTACATGTACAAATCCTGTGCCCTACTTCAGATTTTTATGCACCAGCAAACCTGAAAATAGCTGAAAAGGTTTGGTCATATAACATAACGCATGCAAACTGGAACTTTCATGGAGTGCCTTGCTGTCACTTCCAAATATAAATATTTGGATTTCATACAAGAAAATGGCATGATCTTGAATTTTGGGAAATTGGTTTATTGATACCTTTTACACAAGTTATTTTTGGGAAATGATACTCAATCCAAAGAAAAGATGAATAAATGGATACTTTTGATCAAATCATAAAACTCTAATTTGGCAGAGAGTGGGATAAAGAAACATTCTAACTGATGTCCAGGTGGGTTTGCCCTCTGTTGGTCATACGTTGTTGCATTCCAAAGTGTAAGGATGCCAACTTTTCTGCAGCTATTACTTGCTGATGTTACTTAACACTGCCAATCCAGACTATACTGGCAGAGGGAAAAGAAGATATTTTTGCCATTGGTACAGCTGGATTGTCAGACTGTGTGTGTGAAAGTCCACTATATAAATGTATATTTATATTATGGTAATGTTTATCTGTTGATCTTTCAATTGCTTTTTTTTAATGTCTAGCTCGTTATGGCTCCATTGGTTTTATTCATAGTTGTTTTCTTCTCCCTAAATACTAATTTTCCCCCTTCTTTTGGTTAATATATCACAGTTGTCTCCTTTTTATTGTGTTCGTCCTTTTCAATTTCAAAGGAGAAAATGATACTGAGGGATAATCAACTCTTGTCGGTTTTGCTAGTGGAGGGCATGATGGAGCAGAAATGGGATAAAATTTTTTTCTCCTTCAGTGTAAAGCAGAGGCTACCCTCAAGCTGAACAGAGCTCATCCTTGAAACCACACAGAAAAATATTGTATTTTTGATGTTGGGAACCCAGGGGAAATATAGGTTCATACTGTGCTAAATCTTTCTTCCAGAAAATGTATTTTTTTAATGAATTTCTGTCTGGTATAGAAATAATAGAAAATTGAGGTTTACCTGTATATTTCTACTAATGGGCTTAACTCCTTAATGTTGCATATGAAACTACAATGTTTCTGAGGTCATAAAGAAGATAAATTAGTGTTACTGTTTGTCATTTTGGGTTTGGGAGGGGGACGGTAGCCCTTTCTGATCCTTTATTCCACATCTATACCACAAATATACTTGTTTTCATACTTCCCTACTTGCTAAATATTTAGGCTTATGCCCCCTACACTAGCTGTTCTTGTTTCAGATGTAATATAATTTGGCTTTTTGGAGTATAAGTAAGTATTAAATGATGTGTGAAACTAGTAATAACAAGAAGGATGTTATTTTATCTCACACTGTTACTACTAGTGTGTTTATTAAGAATAGCATATAAATTTCTAACAGCCAAAAATCCAGAATAGTCTTTCAGATCAAATTTCCACTTAACTTTCTCAAAAAGGGTTTGTGAGTGGAAGCAATTATAAATAATTATGGGTCCAGTGTGTCAGTCTCCTCTAGGTTCCACGTATGCCCCAAATAGAGAGTTTGGGTGTGTAAAAGCTGCTGGAACAATAGTGTCAAGCTGTGTAGATGTTGTAGGAACCAAATCTTAGTGTATCCTGGTGGTGGCTGGGTCTCTCAATTGAATGATGCTCTCTACCTCACCTAGATGTTGTCTTGGGCAGGGGGAAGAGTGAGTTCCCTTGGATGGAAACTAAGAGTGAACTAACATACATGCAATATGTTTGATAATGGAACTGAGATTTGGGAGAGAACAGAAATAAAAAGCTGTTTGATAGTGTACGTGTAAACAATATACCTTTCAGATGCATAAAAATTTGTTCTCTGTATTTACATCTTCTTTTAAGCAGCCTTCTTTTAAGGGGAAGAAGACAAAAGCTGGTTGTTTGAAATCCAAGAAGAATTATTAGAACTCAATGTGGTTATTCTCCATATAGTTGAGGATTTTGTGCCTCTCAAGTACTTAAACACAGACTGTGGCAGATGCTATTAGATGAAAAAATTAATTACTGTGGAAGTACACTTTGGACACATCATGAAGTTGTACTCACAAATTTTAGTCTTGTGAAATGTCATTAACTTAAATTTATTCCACCACCCCCTCATCGGGAAGGTCTTAAAATCTTTTCAGCAAACTTGTCTGGGTTTTTTTTTCCTTCAGTGACTAATCAGATGCTTAAATATATTCCATTAAAATATTAAGAACTCTTATTTTATTCCTGTTTTTTAATGACATAGCAAGTGTGAGATGCCTTCATGAAATGACTAGAAGTAGAATTCCATATAGCCAATACATTTAGGGTGGAATTTACTTTTGACATATTTAGTCCTTTAATATATGGCTCTTTGTGAAACTTTCATCACAGTTACTGACTTAAATGGTCTCCAAAGCATATCTAAGTATTGATTCATCTTTTACTTAAAAAATAATCTTACTGTCATAAACTGAAGCAGGGAAAAACTTCTACTAAATCTAGAAACTGCCTTTTTCAAAACAATTTGCTAAAGTTTCAGGGTTGATTATTTTCATTTTCACTCTTAAGAATTCAATTTCAGAAGACTGAAGCTCTCCTTGGAGCTATTTAAAAGATTGTCAGAAGTCTTTTGTGTTTCTAGTAAACCTGTGGTTTATTTTTTAGGTGTACGATTGCTTTGCTTTCCAGACTTTTTGTTTGTTTGTTTGTTTTTGTTAGGCCTGTGTTGTAAATCAACTTAGTTCAAGGGGAGCTGTCATGATTTGTGGACAGAAGATTTCACTTCAGACAACTGTTTTATTCCCTGTTGATTATTCTATTATTGGGCTTTCTGGATTTATTTTTTTTAATAATAAGTATATAATAGGTCTCATCTGTTCATCATTTCATCTGTTATTCCCCCATATCAACTCCTTCCTTTCTGCAGACATGAGACCCACTCTCTTAATCCATTGTAACTCTCAGCATGTCTACTTGAATGAAATACTTTTATTCTGTCACTCTTGTAAACTGTTCTCTCTTATAGTGATGAATTTCTGTTCCATACTTTATAAATATTAGGTGTTTATCAAGATTAATCAACTCTTCTACCTTGAGCCCTGTAATGCTTTGAAGCCTGCTAGAACAATTTTTTGGGGTTGTATACTGCAGAGCGGCAACACAGCTTTCTCTTCTTCAGTGATGTCTTGTTTAGTCACGCACATTTTTCCACAAGTGTTGTTGCTTCCATTGCAGGAAAATGGTTAATGCCAGCAATGGCTAATTCTCCCAGTGAAGTGCCAGTGATGTCAGTAGGACTTGAATAGTGAACTTGCTGCAAAAAATTGAAAATTTAGAAGCAAATTGTTAATTTGCGTGTTTGTGATGTTTTTCTGAAACAAACTGTGAGAAGTTTGAAATCAATATTAATCCCACTACTTCCACCAACTGCAGGGACTAAGTATGTTGCAAAATTAGTAAGAGACATTCTGTGTTTGAACTAGATTATCTCAAGGTGAGTGGATATAATTACTTCATTTCTCTGTGAAGCGTTACTGTGAAGAAACACCATGGCATATAGCATCATATACAGGAGAAAGGGAAATGCAAACTGCCTAAATTCAATGACCCAAATAAAATGTTAATTATGAAGGGATTAAATTTCTCTTTCCTAACAAAGAAATTTCAAGGAGTAGGTGATAAGTTCTTCCATGGGCTATTCTTCTGATCATATGGGATGTTATCTGAGAACTGCAAGGAAGAGAATGTTTTAATTTAGTCTGTTTAATGTTTTCATTTAAATAGCCTAGGAAGTGGTGAAAGACATTATAAAGGAAGACTGTATTTATATGTAAGTATGAATTTGCACTTGTGCAGATCAGCCTGTTGTTTTTCTCTGGAATCCCATCTATGGACTGTGGAGTCTGTGCTGAAGCCAGGGAGCCATGTTTTGGTGGGGCCAGTTGGAGCTGAGCTGAGCCTGCCTTTACTGGAAATGGCTCTGCTTTCCTGTAGATGAAATACTTTTTCTGGCAGCTCATATTCTCTCCCTTCACTTAACAATCTGTAAAGGCAATTGGCTAAGCCTTATGTTTGCATTATTTGTTTATGTCAAGCTCCCAAAACCATTGATTGCTTTAATTTTGCCTCGCTGGCATGTAACAACATATTTTAATACTTTGTTTCTCCAGATTCTCTTTTACAGTTCCTTTTCAGTAATTCCATCTGAATATCAAACTTCTCATTGTTACATCTAAGCACTTCTCAGACCATGTCAGCCAAACCTGTAAATACAACAGTATGCCTGTCTCCTTAGTGTTGCGAAAACTTTATGGGTTTTTTGCTAGGTTATGTATCTTCAGTATCTGTCTGGCTTTGGTGTACAACAAGAGCTATTAGCTCCATAGAACAGGGAAGTTGAGATATATGTCAAAATCATCCCTTCCTTTAGTCTGAGAACATAAGCCTACCACAGGGGTACTGTAGAAAGCTCTGAATGTGATGAGGAATTTGCAGCTCAGGCTCGCTCTCTTAGTTGATAAATGTCCTTACATCCATTCTGTTGATCAGCATCGCTAACTGAAAGCAAACCAGCAATGAATGGTGAAGAATTCTTAATTTAGGGATAAGTTTGGTTATCTCACTTTCTGATACTGCATAGCACACTAGTAGGACCTAGCCTTCATTTAATGTATATTGCTACACATTGCTTTAGCTCTTTCGATCCATAATTCCAGCCTGGGGTGAGGTGCTTACCCATGGTTGAGAGGCTCAACTGTGCCTTGTGGTGGGTCCATTGGCACCAGCTGTGACTGGCATATGGGGCAGCCCCTGCCGCTCCCCACAGAAGCCGCCCTGCAGCTCCCCCCACCAGCTGCTGCTGGCACCTTGTCAGGTAAACCCAGTACAAATTAATAATTTTACTTAAAAATCTGAGTCCTAATTTATCCTTCTGTGAGACAGAGAAAAAGGTAGCAGCATCTTCCACCTCGCAGCCTATTAAAAGCCATCTTCAGAGGAGCAAGGGCATTGCTTCTTTGCATTCATGCGACCAAAGGAGAGCCCACACCAGTGGGAGGGCACTAAGATAGCATATCGCTGCATGTTGGGGGAATGAGGGCAGTATTTAGAGTAAGTAGAAGTGTGGTCATGGCTGCCAACAAGGCTTTTGCTTTATCTTAACCTGTTGGAGTAAAATGTTCGTTTTGACCCATACATATTGATTGCTTTTGTGACATTAAGCTTGCATTGTGGTATCCATTAGTGGAGCTAGTAATTCCAGGCATTCATTAGTAATGTAAGGGGTATTGCATCACAAAATTAATTAATTCAGTATGTGGAATTTGTATCTCTCCCAACGCTGGAGGACACTTGAGTAGGAGGTGGGTGTTCAACTTTTTGGAATCTGCCCTTTCTCTGCCTCCAGCTCTGAGAGTCTGGTTTCTGAGTTGCTGCAGGATGGGGTTACATGTGCTGTTGTAGGCACAAGTGTGACAGGGACTAATTTTATACTTTCTATACACGTAACTTTGCACGTGTGTATATATGTATATATGTGCATCTACATAATTATATGTGCATTGGCATATTCCATTAACTTTTCAGTTCTACTTAGTGGCTCATTTTTCCAATCTGTGCAAATTTTTTTTTTGTTTGTTTTATTTTAACAATACTAAGTAATATACTGTTGTAGAGTATGAGAATTCCAGTTATTTTTACTTTTCCATGGTTGTAACATTTCTGGCTTGAGTAGCTGTCCTTTAATTGACTGAGTGGTGTTGTTTATATAGTGCTATGCAACTTGTTATTAACCAAATGCATTATGATGCATAACAGCTATGATATTTTCAAATGTGCAGTGAGATGGTTCTCCAGATGTCATTACTATGAGGTATAAAGCTAGAGAACAGTATATCTATAGATCACAGCAATAGATGTACATTTACCTTGGTCTGCTCTTTTTGCATTTGAGGATTTACCAGAGAGAAGCCTCAGATGTCTAATTGTTACTAAAAATGATCTCCTGATCCTCTGCAAGTAATATTATTAGCTGATGTTCAAGTAGCCCTGATCCTCTTCTATATCAAAATATCTGCTTTGCATTTTTTATTAAATGGGCTTGTCTAACTTCATTTTTCAGCTGTTGGGTCTTAATAGAACTCTTTTGTACCAACTCTCTGCTATCAAACTTCTGTTCCCTTGGAGTTAGTTCCCACAAATTATCTTTTTAATCTTTCTGACACGTTAAATAGATTAAGCTCCTGAAAGACTATAAAGAATGTTCTTCAGTCCTTTAGTTACTCTTTTTACTATGATCTTGCTCTAGTTTATCAACAAACTTCTTGCAATAGGTATCCCCTGTCATACTCCAAGATTCTTTTGTAATAACTTCTTGTTTGAGTTTGATACTTCTTAAGTTAAGGGCAGATAGTCAGACTTGAGATACTTTGCAAGATAAACTTTTTTTTTAGTTAGCAGTGTTACATAGTTGTCTTCTAAATAACCATCTCTAATATAGTTTGTTTGGTGGTTTTCTTTTATCTGCAGCTGTGAAATGAAAAAAAACCCAACACAAACGGAGACAGGAAAATTACATGAAACATGGTAGTTACACTTCTTCAGGGAATTATGCTCTGAACTTTTTTGGAGATTCCTCCCCCTGTGTACAATTTGGGAATGCCTGATATGGAGTTGTTCACTGAATACATTACTGTAGGCCTTATCCTGTAATTTTTTCAAAATTATTGGGTTACTTTCGCAAGCAAGAGTTTGAAGGATTGGACATCCAGTTATGTGCAACCCATTTTGAATTTGTAGTGATCTATGTTCCGCTTACTATAAACGGGACTATAGGAGGCTTCTCTTCTGTATGCAGTAATAAAGGAAAGCAAACATATCCCTGGCAGAAGAGCACTGCTTGCAATAAAATCCTCCCATCCCTCCCCCAAGCAAACCAAGAAGGTAAATCGTTCAACCCTGTTATAACCCAAAAGCAATGATATAGTCAGAGACCATTTTATAAATTATTTATGTTGGGGAATACCCTCTCTGAAATGTGGCAATGTGCAGGGCACATCTGAGTTATCATTTCTTTCTGTTTAAGACTGCTAATCACAGAAGTGTCAAGATAAATCTTATATTTTTGGAGGCTTTATGTAAGCTTAATATGGTTAATGCAATTGTCTGCATATCCCAGGCCAGCAAAATGCTTAAGCATATTCTAAGTACTCAGCAATTCAGCAATTTCAAAGAAGTCCCACTACTATTTGTAGCATATGATCTGTCATGCAGTGTCAGTTTTCTGTGATGAAGTGTCCTCTGTTGTGGTAGGAAGTTGGATACTGCAGGGATGGATGTGAATATGGGTACTTGGAGCTTTTAAATTTTTAGAATTTAAACAGCATCATTGAATTTAAATGACTTGCTGGTAAGCAATGTGATAAGCACATTTCTGTATGTAGGTTTCTTAAATTATTTTTACAGCCAAATTCTGATCTAATGCTTGTGAAGCATCCCTGAAAACACTAATAAAATTTTAGGTCTTTAAGAAAGCATGTCCTCACTTCTCTTAATGTGTATGTCTCTGGTATGAATCACACAATCAGAACTTTCTTAGAAGATGCTGGAAATGTGCAGATGCATGCCTATTCCTAACACTTCAATAAAGTTTTGAAAGAATTTGAAACTGCAGAAATATTTTGTGAATCAAAAGTCACAGTTGTTTGTGTACATACCTGAAACACGGCATTACGCTGAATAACTGTAGATGCATAACCTGTTCTTTTGAAATATAGTATCAGCCAAGTTGTTCTGAAAGCTTGGGCATTTTTTTCGTTATGTTCAAACTCCATTTTCTTTATCATTATAGTAGGCCAATAAATTTGATCTGTATTAAAACACTGAAATCTGGACTTAAATTCTGTATAAAGCTTTTCTGGAAAGACAGCATCTCTTACTCTTTCCTTCAGTGAGAAGGAGATGATCGCATGAGTGCATTTCATAGAAAACACTAGTAAAACTTATTAGGAAAAATACAAGCCATCAGGTCTTTCCTCCAAACTTCTAAAGCATATTTTGAAGGATGAACAATTCGCAGACTAAGAAGTGCTTACTCAAACATGTTTGTCTAATGATAACTGGATAAAGCAAAAAAGATGAAAGAAATTATATCTGGGGCATTTAAAATAGAATCACATTGAAATTAGCACATATTTCATTTGTTTTCTTTTTAACTGAACTGGGAAATAGTAAAATTAGTGGAACTAATTTGCTCTGTGAGAGGGGTGCATTTGGATTTTTATGGGGGAGGACAGACGAGAGTTTAATTTTTAAAATTTTTTTTCATAATTATTGAAAAAATTAAGTCCTGCTGAGTTGTATAATTTTTAAAAATTTTTGTTGTATAATTTTTAAAAATTTTGGTTGTATAATTTTAAAAATTTTTTTTCATAATTATTGAAAAAATTAAGTCCTGCTGAGTCACTTAATTAGAATAGTAGAAATGCACATTTGAATTTCCTCTTTAGCCAAATCAGGGTGGCTCCTGCTGCCATTACTTCAAAGATAGGCACCTTACCCTGCAAGTGTTCCATGGAAAACATTGGAAAGAAGTGTAAAGCAACTTTTAAGCAATGTCAAGCAATACTTTAGACGCTAGGAATTAGTTAATTTCTCTAACAGGAACTGCATTCAGTTATATACATTTTACTAGAATAAGTAAGAACAAATCCTGTTCCTTGTGAGTAAGATTAAAAGGGGGGGGGGGGGGGGGCGGGGCGGAACCAAAGCCTGATTTCTGTAGTTTCTAATGCTGATGATTTCTTATTAATTTTGGTGCTTCATGCCACTTAGATTGTCTATTTTTTTTTTTTCCATGCTAAACATGATATTTTGATACTTAGTATTCAAACCTTAGTGATATTAGCAATCTGAATTTCACAGCCAAAAGTACTTATTTCTTTTGTTAATGCACCAAATAATTCCCACTCACACACACACTTGCATTTTATGAACTGTAAAAATATGGTAAAAGATAAATTCATAGTGATTACTTCATAGAACTTCCTATTTGAACTTTTGAATTCCTGGAATGGGTGCTGCATTCCATGCTGGAAAGGAAATATGTGATACCATTTCCTAATGCTATGCAGCATACACTTTCCCATATACTCTTTCTACATGGATACACAAATTGCATTGACTTTTAGTAAATCTCCTTCTAAACTGACTTTGTTGAACTGGTACAATTCTGGTTCTCCTGAATTAGAGTGCCTTAACTTAGCTTGTTCAAGAATTAAGCTAAATCAATATAATTCACTTATACTGATTTAAGAGAGTTAAATTAATGCAGTTGCCTGGTGTGTATTTTTTTCAACTATTGAGAAGAAATGTAGGGAAATTGATGTTATTTTTATGTGTTCCAGTCTCGGAATTATTTCTTTCACGGTTTTTGCTGGAAGAAAACCAGCTAAAGTGGAGAGTTGCCTTAGAATAAAGTAAGAAAGAAAAAAAGACAACATGAGCTATATTTGCATTTAAGTATGTGAAACTAAAGCCACTTTTTCCCAGAACTGCTGTCCAGTATTAAGCCATGTCAATCATAACTTATGTAGAATTTCTCAGACAAGCTGCCCCCTCCCCACCCTCCCAAAAGAACATCAGAAATCTTAATCTATGCCCATCTTAGAAATTAATATAGTTCAACTTTGCTGATGTTAAATTTCAATGTGTATTAGAGATGATAGAGGCCTTTACTGGAATAATCTAGTATTTTGGCATGAGATAAACTCATACGACGGTATTCCATGCTTCATAATAGGATAATGGGTTTAGATGGTATATGAAAATTTAAACTTCATAAACTTAGCCTTTTTAGTAAAACAGAAACAATGATCATGGTAATTTCTTCACTATTTTTGTCATGGTTCTATTAAGGACTTGGAACACTGTCTAAATTTAGGCTCTTGATCTTAAATTGCCTTGCAGGATAGCAGAATTGTAATCAGCAAGTCAAATTACCTTTAAATTCCTTTAAAATCATGACAATTTTCTAATTTTGGCAGTTTTGATTAGGAAAATTATTCTTGACTAGGAAAAATGCAAGATTTAAAACAACCTATGTGGCACTAGTTTTATCTTGGAATTTTGGCAATCACAAGACTTGTTCTGAATAGCTGCACAGAATACATGCTCAAAACCTGTATTTCAAATGTAGGACTACTATTTTCATAGCTGGATGCTATATGCATATGTTTTCCTACTGAATTCATTTTAAGAATATTTAGATAAAGAGAATTGAATTAATTTAACAGAAAATTTAAGGGAACTCAAATTTTTGGTCTCTACTTCTTGTTGAATTTAAGAAAAGAGGAAATTCTTTCATGGATTAGAACATAACAGTTTCTGCTTAACTGTTTTCAATCTCTTTGTTGTATTTCTGATGCTTGACTTTGGAATATTATTCGTGGTTTCCTCCAGCTTCAGCAAAATATAGCAGAACAAATTTACAGGGGAAAAAGTTAGACATTCATCTCTTGTATCTGAATGTCTGTAATTTATAGTATTTTTAAAAGATGAAGAGACATTTCCTGGTTTGTCCATACTGATACCTAGCTATAAAGTAAATAAAGTATAAATAGAATTTTTAAGCTAGCAAGTTAAGGGGGGGCCCATTTGTAGTGCTAAATAGATATTAGTTCAGAGCTCTGGGATGGCTGTGTGAAAAACCAATACCGTTAGGAAGGTATGGCAAGATCTACATGTCACTTAAGGGACAACGAAGCAATGATCTGGTTGATCTCAACAATTTAAAATGAATGGTTCATATTAGTAATATATTATTTACTATTATAGATATTACACAATATTATATGTGATTGCATATTATATAATACAAAAAACTATTTAGTATATATTATTATACATTATCGCTTATTATATTTACCTCACAGGACTTCCTTGTTAATTTCTACATACATTTTATTTCTGTTACCCAAACTTGTTATATTGTGCATATTTCTACTACTTTCAAAAATAATTCAGTGTTAAACAAACCACTTGATATCTCCATTCCTCTTAATGGATATTAGGGCCTAAAATGAGGTAAAATCGTCTTACCTGAACTATGCAGTGTTGGTAGTACATAGTGACATGCGTTGCTTATAGATCATCGCAAAGAAGAAAGACAGTCAGCATTCAGGACTTACTGTGCGAATTTGTTGTTTGGCAGCAACAAGTACATCTTTCTTTAAAAAACAAAACAAAAATGAAACAAGCAAGGGAACCTGCTAAGCAAATAAAACTCAATTTCATTATAGAGCACCGCTGCTTACTGTTTGGCTGAACCTATCTCCTCTTCGTATTCTTTTCTAAATATCGCAGGTATAGACACGACTGTTCCAGGTGTAATACAAAAACATTCCTGGAGTTTCTTTGCTCTACATTGACATTTAGATCATTAAAGCTGCTTTGATGGATGCTTCCCAGTGGGCAAATCTGTTGTATCTGAAAACTGTGATCATAGCGGTTCTACAGCATGATCCTATGTTATTATCCTTTGTCATGTTTAGATACTGCAGTGGAGCATGAATTGCAATGATTGTGAATTTTTCTTCCTAAGAACTAATATATTTACTCTCCACTTAAGTGCCAGGCTCCTTTTAAGTAACTCCCACTCACCCCACCCCTGCTGAAGAAATTACTTCCAGCTTATAAACAGAAAATAATGTTCTTCCTCACTGACTTCTGGGAAGATGTGCACCCAAACTTTATTTTGTGGCATCAATCTGAAAAAACATATTCTGAAATCAAAGGAGAGGCATAGGACTCGCTCTTGAATATCTGGAAAGATTCTTCAGAAGTCTAAATCCACTTTAGTTGAGGTTCAGTTTTAGTAGGCTGATCTTCTGTGTAAGTGCCATGAATAGTACAAGCAAGGTGGAATGACTCTCTGGTTAATTACCTGTGGTTTCCAGAAGAAAGAGCATTCATTTTCTTTCAACTTGACCACAGGGTGTTTTGCCAAGGCTAGTACATCACTGTACATACTTGGCCTATTCTGACAGTTCAGAATATCTGATTTGTGTTTGCTGATTGGACATTAAGCAGGCTTGGCTGTGAGACCTCCATCTTGAAGTGACTGTTAGGTCCTTTCCCATCCTTAAAGGAATACCTAGTCTTTACTACAGCTAAGTAGTTTTGTTTGGCCACAGCCTTTACACTTTCTCTACAGTCTAAAGGACCCCTTAGGTTGCAGTGTTTCATTGCTATCTCATATATTTATGCCATACCTCAGAGCTGATGCGTTCTGTAGTATGTTCCATGTTGTGGAGGACTGTTCTTCCCCTCCATCCCAAGGATATATCGAGATAGCCATTCACTGGCTTTGGCTACAGGATTAATGAGAAATAAATCGAGATTTTCTGTGACTTCTTGATGCCACATAGAAAGCTTAGCAACGGTTGATCCCAATGCCAGGGAGAACAATTAACACCCCCACCCCCCCAAGGTTAGTAGAACCATATGAGTTCAGGATGGTAGATTTAGAAGAAAGAAAACAATGCACTCTCCACCCTCTGAAAAAAATAGTGATTTCAGTCAGCCTTAGTATGTTGAAAATCATACTGCTTAAACTGTGAGAAGAGTAAACTGATACTTTTATCAGCCATTATGTGGGATAATGCCGCATGCAAGAAGTATGATGGTTATGAGATAGGCACCCATGATGCTTGTTTTGAGAGTCCGCTATACTGCACCTGTTTTAATTCTGTCTGTCAAATTCTAATTGCAGAAAGCAGAATTAAAGGAGCCTGAGGAATGGAAGGGTGAGGGGGGAAAAATCCATTTTGGTACCAGTATACACAGAGGATAGAGAACATGACGGGCAGAAAAAAGTCTTGAAACCCTTGGGCTTTTTTCCTTCTATGCCAGCAGGCACCTGGAACATGACAAGCTTATGTGCTGCAACTGTGGTCTCAACCAGTAGAATTTGTGACTATAGTTTGGTGACAGCCTTCGTCTGTAAATTGCAGTAAAATGAGCCTTTTTGGGCACAAAATGAAGGTAAGTGCAAAGCTGTCGGGGTTCACCTCTTATTTATTGTTCACAAGTCATAGTTGTGATACACTTTAATAGTCAGATCCAGATCTAGGCATTCTGTTATCTTTTCTGAAACTCTAAACGTTTGGTGACCGCTTCATCCTGTGACCCTGGGTGCAGTGGGGCTTGAGTCTTCTTGTCCTCTTTTCTCTGTCTCTCAGAATGAGACTGGAGGCTCTGTGGCATCTGTCCGGTTGGCAGTTTCATCACCCACTAATGCCAAGAAGAAACTCCTCTGACCAGGGCATAGCTCTAGGGATACTTTCTGAGAAGAGGTGATGCTTTTATTAGTAGTTAGATTTTTCTCTTCTAATCTGTGTTTCCTGCCTGGTTAGGAGGAGTAAGTTAGAGGCCTTGGAAGGGGAGAATGACACCCAGGTTTGAATCACTTACATTAGGCATTGATGCAGCAAATTAAAGCAGCTACACTCCTACCTGAGGATGACTCTGGATACAGCTGTTAAGAGGATAAGCCTTGAATACAGCTTAATATCTCATTTTGGCAGCATGTTCCTTCAGTATATACTTGCAGTACTACCTCTCTACAGACCTTCACAGATCTACCTGAAGCATCATATTTCCACAGAACAAATCTATGAACACTCCCCCAAGAAGCAACCTAAAAGAATTTGTGAATGTAATTGAATCACAATGGTGGGGGGTTTTAAGTCTGTAAGTTAATATTTGAAAATTATTTTCCATATCAATACACTGGGTGCATTGTTCACCATGTGTCCAAATAGTATCATGTATTTTCCTAGAATATCTTCCTGTTTTCCATCAGCTTCTTGAAATCATGGGGTGGTTCAAGTAATTATTGCCATGAACTAATAAACTTCAGTAGCATCAACGTGAGAAATAGAAATCTGAATAATCTATCATACTTGACTACAGAGCTCTGTAAAGAAAGGACTGTACTGAAGCAGTGAATTTGCCAGGATATATTTCTGATTGCAAAGCAAAAATTGGCAAAGAAGTTTCACTTTCTCTGTAGTATAAGAGTGAAACATATCAGGGCCCTGGGGGCTTAATTTTGCAAAAATATGTCAAAAGGACTGGTTTTGCAGCAACTGTGGCCCACATACAAAACATGCTTCACACTCTGCACTAAATGAAGCAGTGAATCTTGGGCTGGGAGGGGGAAAGAAGAATAATTAGACTGTGTCTTAGTTGTGTCTTAGAGCACATACATGTAGGGCTGAATTACATAGGTGTGTCCTCGCTCCTTGGTGAACACAGAGAATTGCAATTCAAATTAAAAAAAAAACAACCCACAAACCACTATCTTGTATTTGTACTGAGTTCAGAGTATGGTTACAAGCAACTGTTGGGAAATAGCTGATGTTCTTGGCTAATATGTTGACTACATCTATTTCTATGCCTATATTCTTAATTTAGTTGGAGATGCTTGCCTTAAGCCCGTAGTGCTTTGGAATAGTTAAATAAGGTGCTGGATAAATAAAATTCAGGTGGGCTTTTAATGTTTTAACATCTAATTCCTAAAGAACCTCACTAATTTGATTCACACTTCAGCAAATCTCTAGCTAACCTATAGCAAGTCCATCTGCTCTACTGCTGAGTTCTCCCAAGCTCCTGACAAGGCATTTCTTTTCTGAAGGGGTGATGACTTTAAGCAGGCTGCGCTGCTTAAGCGATGGGGTGATTGATGCAGACTGTGGTGGCTCCAGGCAGGAAAGTCCATTTCCTTTTGTGAAATGAGAACTTATGCTGGTCATTATGCAAATAAAAACATAAAAGCTTAAGCTCCCTGCAGCTCTCAGTTCACAGAAGAAGTTTATTAGGGAGTATGTCTGCCTGGCTTCCTTCATCTCCCACAAAGAACTACCAAGTTGTCTTTTGCTGGGTTTATGTTCGCAGTCTCTGGGAACACAGCTGCCTGCTGGCACTTGCTGTTGCTAGAGCAGCAGGGGTTTCTGAGAGGGGATTTTGACAAGCCTAATTGCTAGAAGTGTTGGGGATGCCTGCTGCCTGAGATGGTCACAATATCTCTAGTCTTTTTTCTTTTGCTTTTCTTTTTTTTCTCTCTCTCTTTAAAGGAAAAGCCTCCCTCTTCTAGAAAACTAATTTGAACTGTAATTTACAGTTTAGCTGCTCATACGTCAGTATACTTATAACTTTAAAATAAAATTACCTAAGAGCATTAATAGAAAATTGGCAATTTTGTGTCCAAAAACCTTTATGCCAGGTCTCTGACATCCTTTCTTGCAATTGCTAAGATTAGCGGAGTGGGAGCTGCTTGTAGGGAAGGGAGAGATGCTGACTTTTTTTATCTTTCATCACACCATCTGCAGATAGTAGTATGCAAGAAAAATGCCTTGTCAGATAAGACCAAAACTTATTTAACAGATTAGAATCTTTTCCAAAATAGCATATGTTAAATGGCAAACATGTCTGAATGGTTATGAGCAAAAAGTAATATCGGGTTAATATGATAAGATAAAATAAACAGAACCATTTTTCAAGTTGTGCTCAGAAGAAATATGGACTAAACCACTGCAAGTAGGTAGTTTAAGCTATTATTTACTGTTTGGAGTTTGTACTATCAATGAAAAATTACGTTTCCTCTTTCTGTTGGTCTCCTGAGTTAAAACCTGTTTTATCGTATTATGTAGACCACATGTGACAAGTCAGCTAGAGCAACAGCTACAGGATGGAAGGAGAATGTATAGATGGTTTTTTATCTGAGGCAACAAAGAGATGGTCTTTTATTCAGTAAATAATCACAAAAGGTAAATCCGCACAGCTAAAATAGCTGTGATAGGGAAGAACACCTTGACCTTTTCTGGATGCTTTCCCTGCTGGGGTCTCCAAAGGAGGAACCAGTGTATGCTGCTATTTATTAAGCTTGTTGATGCTCTTTGGAAGTTTCTCTTGCACAATGAGGCTCTGTTGCTGGATTCCCTACAACCTCCTGGTAGTTTCCTTGATGGTGCAAGTAGTCCAGGGCATCATTCTGCACAGCAAATAAGAGGACCTTTGATTGAGTGGAATGGGAACCTGTGCAGTGGTAAGCCAATGAGATGCTGTTGTAACACTAGACTTCAAAAATTTCTGTATGATGGTGGCGGAAGCTAAAGCATTGTGGAATGGTTAGTGGGAGGCATGCTTCGCCATTATCTTACTGGGTTTTGGGTGGTTTTTTCCTTCCTTCCCAAGCCAGCCTTATAGTACAGTACTCAGGAATATATAGTAAAGATTTAGTCACTGACCAGATGTTCTGGGTTAACCCCAGCAGGCAGCTAAGCACTGCGTAGCCACTTGCTCACTCCCCCAGCAGTGCGATGGGGGAGAGAATTGGAAGGGTAAAGTGGGTTGATAAAGAGAGTTTAATAGAGCAAGTAAAAGCTGTGCACACAAGCGGAGCAAAATAAGGAATTCATTCACTGCTTCCCATTGGCAGGCAGGTGTTTAGCCGTTTCTGGGAAAGCAGGGCTCCATCATATGTAATGGTTACTTGGGGAGACAAACGCCATCACTCCAAACATTCCTTCCTTCTTCCCTCAGCTTTATATGCCGAGCATGATGTCATATGGTATGGAATATCCCTTTGGTCAGTTGGGGTCAGCTGTCCCGGCTGTGTCCCCTCCCAACTTCTTGTGCACCCTCAGCCTACACGCTGGTGGGGTGGGGTGAGAAGCAGAAAAGGCCTTGATGCTGTGTAAACACTGCTCAGCAATGGCTGAAACATTCCTGTGTTATCAACACTGTTTTGGTCACAAATCCAAAACACAGCACCATAGCAGCTGCTGTAAAGAAAATTAGCTCTATCCCAGCCAAAACCAGCACACCAGACAGGAAAAAAGCTGGACAACCTCAGAGAAAGATTAAATACATCCTGTATGACCAGGGAACAAGAGGGGCCTCACCTGTCAAGTACACAAACCCATTGCATAGGGAGCCACACCCTTAATTCAACAAATGACCAGGTTTGTCAGCACTAGTTGGTGTCCACTGAGCCTACTGGGAAGCTGTTTCAGACCCTCGCATTGTCAATGATTGGGAGCTCTCTTCTAGTCACCAGTTTGATTTAGTTAGAGCTTGTTCTTCTGCCAGCCTCTTTGTTTAGCTGAATTATCTCTTTCTTCCTGGTATTTGCATTCTGATTTATTTGCAGGGAATGGTTCTGGTGCCTCTTGGCCTTTTGGTGTGGTTAGTCAAGCCAAGTTTCTTTAATTCATCTATGTCAATATGAATTTGAGAAAGATAACATGTGTGACAGAATTATACTCAGCATTATAAATGGGATTTTCCATCTAGCAGTCATGTGGTCTTGGCAGATGCAGGTCTGCTGGAAAAGCTTTGCTAGATATATCCAAGATTTTTTTGCTTTTTGCATAACTGTATCACAGTTTCCAGGACTGACATAAGCAAAGTAGGCAGTTGCCTTGGGCACCAGATTGCTGGGGCAATTAAATAGGCATGGCCTTCTGTTAATTTTGCCTTTTTTTTGCCTTCATTGTGAATAAACCTTGAGCTGAATGACTCTGTGATCAAGTAACATATACAGAGCTTTCTCTTTTTTGAAAAGCTTGGATAGAAAAATCCTTATTAGCTCTTAAGGATGTTACTAAATTCTGTCTGATATCTGTTCTTCCAGGCCACATTGATACTTTGGTCTTTTACATTAAGGTGCCTCTCAAGCTTGGATCAGAAGAGAATGATTTTTTACCTGTTTGGTGTGACAGTCATTTCAGATAGCATGACCTTCTGTAGTCAACCACATAAATAGATACATTGCATGAGATACTTGAATGTTACCAAACCAAACCCTCTTGAGTTTGTGTGTCTTGCAACAAATCTAGGAGGAAATTGTCAGATGTCCTTTTCTCGTGTTTTCCAGTTCGGGCTGCTTTGCAGTAAAGTGCTGCTTTTCCTTAAGCTATGAATGGCAATGATTATTTTAGTGTACTGTGAAATTTCTTAATTTTATCATTGTATAAGAAAATGCAGTTTCTTTGTATTAGGTGGACATGTCATTGGTGTAAAAGAACACCACTTTTAAATTAAGTCATAATGTGAAACACACTTTTGTGTTAGTGACTGACTATTGCGACTCAGGAACATGACAGGGAAGGGGAGGAGTGTTAATAGGAAGGTAACTTTTGTAGAAAGGTCACTTTTATGGTATACCAAAATGGAAGAGGTTGGAGATCAGTCACAAAAACCATTTTCAAATTGGTAATTATTGTAGTATCTGGTCTGGTAGTATTAAAGAACTACAAAAAGTTATCTCATTTAGGTGTTTGAGTCATGCATATTTTTAATACAGAGATTGATACAGGATGTAAATTGCAGTGAAAAATGCATTCTGCAGTGAAGGCTATCAAGCAGCTATGAAACGTAAATCAAATGTCTAACAAACATTTTTATTACATGGAAACAACAAAACTCAAACAAGGTAAGTAAACATTGTACTGGTACTTAATTCTTGAAGTGTAACTATACCAATAACATTTTACTGTGTTTTCTTCAGAGGAAGAAACTGCTAGGTCAGCCAGTTGCTTTTTCTCTCCTGTAATAATTGGTACTCACTATTCAATGTTTTTGAAGTCTTAGGGGGTAAGGCTGCATTTAGGCTGAGTTGATGTATTGATCTCACCCAGTTCTGATTCTGCTGCTTCTCATGCTGCCAGCTGCCCCACTGCTAGCTGCTCATTGCTCTGCTTCTCATCCTTTTAGCCACACTTCACACAACTTTTCCCCCTGCTAACTGGTCCCACTACGTCTGTCTCATATCTCCTTTCTTGCTTAGCCGTGCTTCATACTGCTTTTCTCCCTATTTTCTCACCTCATCCCTTTCTTCACTGTGCTAGCCATTCGAGCCAACTTCAGGAGCTTTGCTGATGCGGTGGGTTGACCCCAGCAAGCGACTAAGCACCCATGAGCCACTTGCGTACTCCCCCGCAGCAGGATGGGGGAGAGAATTGGAAGAGTGAGAAGAAAAAAATCGTGAGTCAAGATAAAGACAGTTTAATAAGTGAAGGGGGGAGAGGGAATGTGGAGGAAAAGAAAAGAGGGGGAAAAAAAACAAAACAAAACAAGACTACCACCAAGTGATACAACAGTAATCACTCATCACCAGCACGTGGATGCCCAGCTAGTCTCTGAGTAATGGCTGCTCTGGAAAAACTCCCTCTCAATTATTGCTGAGCATGATGTTACGTGGTGTGAAGCACATCTCTTTGGTCAATTCACTCAGCTGTTCCAGCTGTGTCCCCTCCCAGCCTCTTGCTCAATGTCAGCCTGTTTGGTGGGGGGAGGCACAGTGAGAAACAGAAGCCCTTGATGCTGTGCAAGCACTATTTGGTAATAGCTAAAACATTGTTGTGTTATCAACACTGTTCCAGTCACAAGTCTAAAGCACAGCACCATATGGGCTAGTACTATATCTCCTACTTGACAAGAAATTCTTATGTTAAACCCAGAGCTTTTCTTTTTCCAAAATGTCTTGTTCTTCTTTCTCTAGCCTTTATATTGCAACACTGGAAACTATTAACAAAGGTCGCTGTTATGATTTATCACAGATATATTTAGACAGTACTTAGAACTGTATATTACTGTAAACATAAAACTTTCCTACTCTCCTCCTAATAGAAATGCCTCTTAAACATTACACAACACATGCAAAGCAACTGTGCTTTAGGCTTGCTTATTGATCCTTTCCATTTACCTTCCCTTTGCTTGCCTAATTGTCCTAAGTAGGCCCCATCACTTCTCAGCGTCCGCTGCTCCAGGCTTCTTTTGAAGTTGGAGGAGGTGTGGTAGAATTTTCTTGCACTTCAGTACTCAGCCAACAGCTTTTCCCAAGGAAGGAAAGCAGTCTTTGTTTTAACTAAAGGACTGGCCAGGCTCTCCTTGAATAAGCATAAAACTGAAAAAACATTGGAATGAAAGAAGCAGTCTGCAAGGACTGCCTCAAAGGAAAAAAAATCTCAAAGGGAATATTTGCCACAAGAACTAACATTCTTCACCACAAGGCAGTTAGATGAGTATTACTGGAGGTGGTCTCTAATGGGAGTGCTCCAGGAGACAATTTTTCCTGTGAGTGAGCTTTCTGGCAAGCTTTGTAGTAGGTACAGCTGACACAGATGTTAAAAAATGTTACTGCTTCTTCAGAAGAAAGGGGGAGACAGTAAGGTAGCTGAATGAGGAACAGAAAGGGTTTTTTGTGGTAACTGTAAGTAGCTTAGGTATAGTTCTGCTTTTCATTTAGAAGTTTGAATTTAGATCACCTGTGTGTATTATGAGCAAAATGTATTATCTGAATAAATAAAAACATACAGATGTAAAAAAAAAAAAAAATAAAAATCATAGTTTATGAAAGGTCTTGGAGAAGTAGTGGTTAGAGACTAGGTAGTAAATGCAAAAATTTGGGGATGAGATTCTTTGATTCTTTGCAAAAGGTCAGTCAGGATTAATCTCAAAGTCCTTTTTGGTGTTAGGAACAATAATTCCTGTGGTTAACAGGACAGGACTTTGTGTTACATGCCTACATTATTCTGGACTTTGAGGGTTGTCCATTATATGCTAATCAAATTGCCCTCTGTTTTATGCACATCTACCATTTGCTTATTTTTATAATTACAAACAACTTAAAAGGTCATTCTAAACTTTCATTCCAAAAATATTCTTTCTACTGTTTAATATAACTAATTGAAATAATGTAGTGTCTAAACTATTTTCTTGAGTTTTTAACTAATATTCTACTACACCCCACACCCCAACTAGCTCAGAGGTCTGGACTACCTATGCAAAATTTCTTCTGTGTAATTAAGAATATGTAACATGCTAAAAATATATTGAAAGCATATTCACTTGTAAGAAGTTATTGTACCTCTTAGTATGCTTCTCTGCAACTATAGACTTCTTGGCATAATGTTCCACCTACATGTGGTGCTAATAAATATACATTCAGAGAGAGGAAGAAATGCATTGTTATTTATGGTTATTGTCATTGGTAGGAGAAAAATTCAGTTGGTTTACAGTAATGTACATCTTGTCTTGCTTAACTGGAAATAGAGTGTTTAGTTATTAATTATTTTCATTTTTTAAATTAAAAACCAACCTTTTTGCTACATGTCAAGATGTAATATTCATACCTTAGAATACATTAAATAAAACACTTCCTCGAAGGTGGTGACCTTTGAGGTCACCTCCAGCTGGTGACTAGGGAGTAGTTACTCTAATTCTCTAGTATTCACCAGGCCAATTAAGTGCAAATGCAGTTGTCCCATGCCCTGATTTATCAGCCTGTTCATGCTTAGTCCAGTGAAATGACAAGTATGTTTCAGAAGACCTGGTGTGGCAAGGTTTCTTTGGTTCTAGTAAGGAATGGGGACAAGTCCATACTCGGAGAATTCCCCCTAGAAATCACTGATTCCTAGTGTTTGAACATGATATGTTGACTTTGTGCAAACTCAATGGCAAGTAAAATCTTTTAAAGTGCAAAGGTTTAGAAGTCTTCATATTTTGGTGGTTATTTGTGTGTATAAGCCTTTGTAAAAATGGAACACTGTAATTTAAGAAGCTCCATACACAGCTGATTTGCTTGAGAACCAAATTTGAGGAATTATATATTCTGGGAATCTAGGGACAATCAAGGTCCATAACTACCAACAATATTTATTGTCTTTGTTGAAAAGGTAGCCCATCTTTTGAAAGGAGAACTGATAAACTTTACTGTAATCTTTTTTGGTACCTTAAATCAACCAGCTATACTTCTTCCACTGTGACTGAACAGGATTCAACTTGTTGCCAAGTACTTTTGCCATGTACCAGAAAAAACACGTGTATATTGCTTGTTTCCTTTCTTGATTAGTGTATTCAATGTGCTGCTTGTAACAACCTTTTTCTTTTTCCCCTGTCACTAGTGCTCAGAGCTGGATTCAGAATGGTGTGTTAGCACCTGAGGCCAAAAACGCTTTTCTCTTTGCTAGTCTTCTGAACTCTCTCTGTCCATGAAAGCACCGCTGTGGGAATGGACCCTTGCTGACAATATGTAACTGGTGTCAAGTTTAGAAATTGAGATGACTGAGAGACAAGACTGATCAATTTGGATCACTTTCTCTTTTATAGGGGTATATGATTTCAGCTGGACACCTCAGCTTAATGTGCTGCACAGTGCAATGAAGTTGTCCTTAGCTGTTCACACTTGAGAAAGGCTTATCCTTCACACACTCAGTCAGCAGGTTCACAGCGATCCTCAAGAAAACCTGCATTTGTATGAATTAATCTCTTCGTTATCCGTCTGGTGGTATCTAGTACAGAACATAACATTTAGCCTTCAAATTAAAATATATTGGGTGAGGTGGGCTGAAGCAATATAAACACAAGTGAAGAACAGCTGAAAATGAAAGCAAGCACATGCTTCAGTGAGCTTTAAGAAATGTGCTAAGTTCTAAAGGATATCTGAAATTGTGTTTTACCTTACCCAAAGAAAAGTTACAGAAAACCTTGGACCAGACTGATGTCTCTAATGCTAACAGCCCTGCTAAATAGTGGAAGTTGCTTAAAAACAACATAAAAATTAGTTACATGAAAGGTTTTCAGGTGGTTATTGTAAAAGTGTTTTCATAGGCTTTTTGGGTGGTAGTTGAAATCATTATTACATTAGAAAGAACATCTATCAAAGCATTTAGCTTGAGAAAGTAGGAGTGCTGTGTTGCTTCTCCCATTTTGCCACTTTTTGCTTGGGGCTGTTGCCATCTTCCTTGCCTCACTGGCCAGAAAGAAAGAAAAAGAAAGAAAAGGAAAAAAAAAAAAAAGAAAACCACCTCTGCCAATGGCTTTTGCAGCCCTCTTTTTTCCATCTGATGCCTCCTCTACAAGTGCATCACATTGCACTATAATCTGCAGGAATATGCTCTGAATAGCTGCTTTAGGTATGGCAATGTGTATTTCACTTGAATTCCATTCCACACCCATGTGTAAAGTGTTTGTCTCTTATATTGATTGGTAACTTGCAAAAAATTTCATAAATTGTGATGAAAAAGGAACTGAAATGCCTTTCATACTATGTAGAAAATATTGGTGCTAACCTGAGAGTCATTCAGCTATTTCACCTCCTCATTAGGAGTCAATCTGTAAGGGCATATTTGTGAACTAAAGGAGAAATTGTGATGAAAAAGGAACTGAAATGCCTTTCATACTATGTAGAAAATATTGGTGCTAACCTGAGAGTCATTCAGCTATTTCACCTCCTCATTAGGAGTCAATCTGTAAGGGCATATTTGTGAACTAAAGGAGAAATGCAATTCATTACACAAACCTGAACTTGTGTGCGTTTGTGTGGTCATCTCTGCTCTTCCACGACTATTCCAATGATTCTTCTACTAGACCACGTTCTCATTGTGAGAAGCCTTGGTAGTTACTTTATAATTGTGTACTGTGGTAAACAGACAGAACTCCAAAATTTACATTAGCCAAAAATCAAGAGATATCCAAGATGAAGAAATGTCCAAGGCCTTTATCATCTACATTAGATACTCACTCAAATCCTGACATCATTTATCCTTTTGTGACACATAATTTTTGAGTAATCTTTGCTTCACTGAAGCGGGCTAGAGAAGTAAATCTAATACCTCCTATATTCTTCTGCAGAGTGAAAGAGACACAACAAATATTCTTGTTCAAAATTTCCCCTTTTAGTGATCATACTGGATGGTTGCTTTCATTTTTCCTCCCCAGACTTGACACAAGAAAAACTGTACAGTCCAGGTGAAGGTTATTCCAGTCCTGTATCTTTTCCCAAACTTCTGGTTCAAGTCAGATACCGGGGCAAAATCGTAAGCATAAGGCAAGCATGGAATGATATTTCCTCTGAAAATGAAGTCAGCAGAAAGCAATCTACGTGGTACCGACACTGTCTGAGGACCTGTGTTTTGAATGAAGACAGCGTCTCTATAATATCATATGATAAACATGGTGCTGTTTGCTCCTTTTGGGAAGAGTAGATTTAGGATAATGTCTATGTGTGTGTGGGGGGCGGGGGAATCAGCCTTCTAACGACAGCTTCTTGTAGCAGGAGAAGAGGCATTGAAAATTCTGAGTACTTTAACTGCTTTTAATTTTTTTTTAATTTTTTCAGGCCCTCTTGCTTTTTCTGTTGCACTGAGTGTATTCGTTTCTTCAGAGTGTATCTTTTACTTCTGGTATTTGTGCTACTCCCTTTTGAAATAGTGTTCTCTGAGAGTCCTTTTTTTAGTTACCAATCCACTTCTTCCTCTTTAGTTACATTCATGATTTTCCCCTCCCCTGTCACCTCTCATGTCTTACCTTAGGTCACTCTCTGCAGTGAAATATATTAATAAGTTTTTGTCCCTAAAATATGCATAGTTTGTATTAATCTTCTTTTCTAAATCCCTCTTTCTTTGTCTGTTTTATGCATATTCTAACTCATCTTTGCCTAATTTGGATTTTAAAATCTTGCAGAAAAGGACTTTGTCCTTTTACGATCTCTTTCAAGGATCATGCAAAGTTAATGGGTTTTGTGAATGTTTAGGAATAATAATAATATTCATGGAGATGTATTTTTTAATAATAATGAAAGTTCTGCAGCTGCGTGAATATTGTGTGATGTTGCTGCTTTAAACATTGACATTCAGGATCAAACTTTCTGAAGTAATAGACTTTTTTCCCCACTTATCTGTATGACCAATATGGTGTCTAAATATACGTTAGGCATTGATTATACTGTGCAATGTGTGCAGGCAGACTCCTAAATCTGTGTGCTGGCTACATACATAAATCTTGCTGAAACCCCTGTAGACAGAAGGGCTTATACGTGCATTGCAGGAGCCTGCAAATCAGGCACATAAATATGTGTCTACCCAGGAGTTTTCTCGCAAAATTATAGATACAGAAATGGAGGTTTGGATTAATCTGGCATGCTGCAGTAGAGTTGTAAACAAGGAAGTCGTACAGCTGCTCTCTGAAGTAGGCACAATTTTTGCTTCTATCAGACTGCATGTTGTGTACAAGAAATGTCAGACTAACCAGATTTGTTGACAAGTTTAATCTGTTAAAAAACATTTATTGGCAAGTTTAATATGACTCAACTGACAAAGAATTTTTCAGCCCACTGTCTAGCTAGTTTGGGGAATTTGGGAAGCATCGCTTGTCCCTTCACCTTCCCTTCAGTCAGGCATCTAGAACACAAGAACTTTCAGCTCCTTGCTTTTAAAGCTTTGATGTTACTATCTTCTAAATGGCTAACTGTGCCAAATCCCTGGTTCTGGGATCATTGGCTTCCAACCAGCTCATGGGGTAGTGGGTTTGTTACCATGTGAGCAAGCTGAAAAAAATACCTTTCTGTTTACCTTTATTGTTATTGTTAAAAAAAATCGTAGAATTTTTTACATCTGCTTTCATGAAAAGTCAGATTTAAGTAGATGGAAGCACATACAGGAAGCACTAACAAAAAGTTCGGATGCAGCAAAGACTGTAACTGAGGACATGCTGTGCAGACTTGTAAAGAGTATTTAAGGAAGGCGTTTTAGCAGTCTCTGAGAAAGTCATACTTCACACTTGCAGGTGCAGTGGCAGTCAGATTTTATGTTGATTGCTGCGAGCAGCACTGTCATTACCAGTAATTCACTGTTTCTAGTATATAGCTCAGCCTCTTCAGTTTTGTCAGTGATTTTGAGCTGTGTTTGGTAATAGCATATGCAACACTTTTTGTGTTGTTTTTAGCTTCCTCTGTCTATCAAGCATCTGTTGACACTGTCGTTAATGTTTTGGGGGGTGTTGCCTATGTTATCACTTAAGTGTACTTCTCTTTACATGGACATCGCTAATTTTCACTTGAGGACATCTACCTGTCAGATGGCTCTTTATCTGCCTCTATTTCTGTTGCAAGAACCCATCCATGTTAAGTAGCACAGTGTTGAAAAAAGAGCCTTATACTTCTTTTGACAAGTTTCTGTAATGTTTTCCTTTATACTTATTTTAAATGTATATTTTGTAGGTGTTTAAACAATAGGTTATATAAATAACACAAGTGTCTATGTGTTTTATAAACACACAAGCTCGCACACATATATGTATATATTTTTACATGGTCTTACTGTTGTCCAACTGCAGTTCCCATGGGCATTATTAGAGGTTACTGTTAGCATCAGGCATTTCTTTAAAGAAACCCATTTTATGAAGTTGTCAGTAAGATAGAGATAAGATTTTTCTTGTTCTTGCTTAAATGGCTTAAACTCAACTACAGCGTTTACAGTGAAGAAACTGAGGTTCACTGTTATGCTTCAACACAGATAACATATCTTCTGTATTTGCTTCCTCCTGCTGTCTTAAGCCTTTTAAGATAGGGCTTTGATTACACGTCTAAAATCATAAGGGCTAACCTCCTTCCTTTTCACATTTTTTCATGTTAGCCACCACTGCCTGTAATTTAGATTTCTCTGTCAATCCTGAGTAGTCTTTTCATACCTCTTCTTCATTTGCCACTCCTTCCTATCGTTATCTGTGTAAATCACTGTGCCATTCTGTTCTGCTGTTCCCTGTCTGAGGATGAAATCCTGACCCCAGGGAAATCAGTGGCAAAGTACATTAACTTTGCTAAGCACAGAGTTTTTTCCTACCAGTTCTGTACCCTTCCATCCCTTGCTTTTACTCAGAAAATCCTTATGTCAGGAATTTAGAGTGGAACATTTATTGTCTGCTGTTTGCTATCTGATTCTATAAAAACTTTCATAGAAGTTGGATCAAATTTTATCATACAAATGAAGTCAAGACAAATTGCAGTCCTTTCCAGAAAGAGAAGTCAGCACAGATGACTAATTTTTATGTTAATCAAGCCTTGAATGACACTGGGCAACATCAACACAAATGCCTGCAGAGCCCAGTTAGCAAAGTTCACTTGCTAATTGTTTTTGTCTTGCTGTGATGTCAAGACTCAATTGTAAGTATATATCTTTTCCATTCTTGTGCTTGATATTTTAGACAGCTACTGAGAAAGGTAAAGCTAGTATATGAGCATAGCTTGAAAAAAAACCACTTTTTATCACATTTTATCAATAAAAAGTATTGCCGATTTTTTTGTGTGCTTTGCAAGCTTCTGAGAGTTATGCTATATTGTGAAGTGGTTTGGGGGAAGTGGAGTTTCTTCTTATGGACAGAGGTTTTTGAGTAGATATTTTCATAGTAAGATGAAAATAGGACATTGAGCTTCTTTAGGAAAGGATCAAGATATTCTTGATTACTAATTGATATCCCTAGTTTGATAAGATTTTTTTTTTTCATAGAGAAGCTACATATTTCAATAAGACTTAGTTTTTTGGAATAAAATGCTACTCAATGTAAGCAAGAATGGAGACAGGAATGTCAGAGGCTGGCCCATAATTACTGTTTACAATGAAGAAAAACAAGCCTTTCATTTGGAGTTTTGACTTCCTCATGTACTATGAAAATTAAAAAAAAAAAAATAAAATTTCTCTATCAGCCCTTCTATGCATCATAATAACACCAGAATTTTAGTGCTTCTTTATTATTGCTATCACTTTATATTCCTTCTCTTTAGCAATGAAAAGTGTAAGTTATATCAATGGATTTAATTAGATGTTCTTTGCAGTTAATAGAATAATTAAAGGTATAAGAAGGTGTAAAAAGAAGGTATACTTTCATGAATTATAACTAGTAGTTCTGAGAGTTATTTTGTATATAGGTGGATTTCTCATTCCTTATGTTTTCAACCTGAAGAGATAGAGAATATATATATATTTCTTGTATGTATAAGTGTGTGTGCTATATGTCTGTAGCTGCCTGCCTGTTGATCTGGCTGCTTTGTTTGCATTCTGCTTTCTGCAGCCCAGGACACCTGTGATAACCACCTGTGCTTTGTAAGCATCTAATAACTTAGAATGATATTCTGTTGAAGTCTTAATTACCTGTATGTAGTTGCTGTTTCTCAAACTGTTTCAGGCTCTAATTGCTTGAAACTTAAATCACATTGCAGTGTTTGTGCGTGTGGGTGGGGGGATTCGACCTAGAGTAACATAAGGATTAGCAACTAGGTATGATCTTTATCTAGCTCACCAGCTGTTCAAAATAGCTATGGCAGAAGTGTGAGATGAATTACAGTTTACTCTCTTGACTGCTAGTATCTGCTTTATATGCAATCATCTGTTATTCAGCTGCATCCATAAAAATGTTGATTTTCTTAAATTTTCTCCAACAGAATGAATTGTCTAATTTTCCACAAAAGACAGTCATGATAGAATTGCTTAAAAATGGATATTCAAATAGGTACCCATTGTAATATCTTACTTATGACAAAATCCAAACATGGTGTCAGAATCATGCCACTTTTGGGTGGCAAAAAAAAAGAATTAAGCATCTGATGGCTTGCAGTGAGAGAGTTGTCTCTCTGTGTTTATGAAATGGTTAGACGAATTCCATCAAGCAGTCAGTGAGATTGAAAGGAACATCTAGAGGTCATCTAGTTACTACAGTTATTTAAGATGTTTTCTTGTCAGGTTTTGAATATCTTAAAAGGAAAAAGACTGCGTATCTGCCTTCTTGTTCTTGACCACCTCACAGTTTAAAAAAATTAAAGCTGTTGATTTTTTTTTTTTTTAACTTTTAGCTAGAATTTCCTGCATTTCAATTTGTACCCATTGCTGCTGCTTCTGCTAGGCACCACTGAGAAGAGTCTGGCTCTGTCATCTCTAATCCTTCCATCAGGGATTTATACACATTGATAAGATCCCCTTGAGACTTTGCTTCTCCAGGCTGAAGAGTCCCCGTTCTCTCAGCCTTTCCTCATATGAAAGATGTGCGAGTGTCTTAATTATATGTGTTGGCCCTTTGCTGCAATTATTCCAATAAATCCATGTATCTTTTGTATTGGGTAGCCCAGACCTGGATGCAGCACTTAAGATGTGTCTCCCAGGGCTGAGCAGAGAGGAAGGATCACCTCCCTCAACCTGCTGGCAATACTAATGCAGAAAGGATGGATGCTGTTGAATGTCTTTGCTGCAAGAGCATAGTGCTGGCTCACGTTCAGCTCAGTGTCCACCAGGACCCCCAGGTCCTTTTATGCAAGGTTCGTTTCCAGCCAGTCAGGCCCAGCCTGTAGAATTGCGTAGAGTTATTCCTTCTCAGGTGCTGGTTATTCCCTCTCCAGGTCTTTGCACTTTTCTTTGTTGAAATATGTGAGGTTTCTGTCAGGTCATTTCTCCAAGCTGTCGAGATCCCTCTGAACGGCAGCACACCCATCTAGTGCATCGACTGCCCTTCCCAGTTTTGTATCATCTGCAAACTTGCTGGGGGTGCCCTCTGCCCAATCATCCAGGTCATTATAAAGAGGTTAAACAGCAGTAGTGGATGCCATATTGATGTTTAATGTACACCACTAGTGACTGGCTTCCAGCTGGTCCATATGCCATTGATCAAAATCCTTTGAGCCCAGCAGTTCAGCCAGCTTTCAATCCTCCTCACTCACTGTCCATTTATCAGGTTTTTACTTCATCGGTTTGTCTGTGAGGATGTTACAGGAGATTGTGCTGAAAGTTTTGCTAAAATCAAGATGAACAGTATCCACTGCTCTCCCCAATTCCACTGATCCAGTTCTGCCATCAAAGAAGGTTATTAGATTGGTTAAGTATGATTTCCCCTTTGTAAATCCATGATGACTACTCACAATCCTGTACTTAATACTGGAAGCCATTTCCAGACATGCTACTTCCTTTATCACCTTTACAGGGGTGGAGGTGAGGCTGACTCGCTGGTGGTTCCCTGGATTCTGTTTTTGCCCTTCTTGGAGGTGGCAGTGACATTTGCTTTCTCCCAGTCCTCGGCTATCTCCCCCAGTTGTCATGACCTTTACAACATGACTGAGAGTGGCCTCACAATGACACCAGCCAACTCCCTCAGCACTAGTGAGTGCATCCCATAAGGTCCCACAGCTCTGTCTGTGTCCAGTTTGTTTAATGTACCCTAGCTAGATACTGTTTCCCTGAGAGTAAATCTTCCTTGCTCCAGACCTTCCCACAGGTCCCAGGGGCCTGGGATTCCTGAAGGTCGATCTTACTGGTCCAGGCTGAGGTGAAGATGGCATTGAGTACCTCAGCCTTTTCCATGTCCTTTGTCATCAGATGCCCTGCTTCATTCAGCCTGTGTTTTATCTGATGATGTATCCATAGATGCCCCTCCATGTGGGCTTTGGCTTTCCTAACCCCATCCCTGGATGCTCAGACAGCATCTCTGTATTTCTCCTGCATTACCCTACCTTGCTTGTGTCTCTTGTACATTTCCTTTCCATGTTTGGTCTCGGACAGGAGCTCCTTATTCATCCCATATTTACTTGAGAGATAAGTGTCTGCAGATAAGTATTTTCAAATCCTTCTTTTCTTTTTTTTTTGTCAATTGTGTGGAGCTCACTGCCTGTATCTGCTCTGATTATACAGTCTACTTTAATGCTGTCTTTTGACTAAAATAGAGCTGCTCTTCTCCCATCTACCCATACTACTTTCATCAGGAATGAGGCTAGCTATAGCAGCCTAGAGGATTATCTATGCTTTATCTATCTGGACTCTTGGGCAGACTCTTATCACGTGTGCAGTGTTAATCTGGAAAGAAGGGAGTTCAAAGTGTTTGTTTTTAAGAACTTTTTGGATATTTAGTTGTTCATGCCATTATAATGCATAATATAATTCATTGAGCTGCCAGTATATGAAGTAAATTTGGGGGTTTTAGTTACATTTTACCTAGTTCCTTAGGGGGTGTCCATCCTCTGGGCTTTACAGAGCAGATCAGGACCATCCTCCTTCCACTGCATGGGGAGTTTCAGGATGCGCCAAGGTGTGCGTGTGTGTAGATGTGTTAGTATTGTAATCGTGAGCAGTCTGCTGGTTTTATTGAGGCACAGTCTAGATCCAGTTAATCAGTCCATAAGTGGTTTATAGAAAAAGTAAATACAAGAACCAACTGTGATAGTTACTTGCCTAGTGTCTTGTGGTCAGCACAGTGCAGACACTACAGTTGTGGTTGGTGTTGATACCTGAATTTTAGCCTTGATGGTCAGGGATGTGCCATCTTATCCTATGGTTGCTGTGATTACCTTTAGAGCTCTTGGGACACATATGTGACCTGGAAAACGTTTTTTATTGCAAATTGCTGGACCAAAAGAGATGGATTAGGAGGGGCTGCAAAGTTTGGGGTTTTCTCCTCTTACCACTTGATACAAAGACAGCACCAGGATTTTACAAAATAGTTCAGAATATGCCATCATGTAAGTTGAGCTGTTGGAGGTGTTGCTGTGGTCTGATTTCCATGAAGGCGAGATGGTTTCAGACCATTTCTGGATGGAATATTTCCCTGCAGAGTGGGTAATATAATATTTCCCTATTTCCTGATGGTGTTAATTGAGTATAATTATAAAAATATGTCCCTTAAAACCACATACAGATTGATAATGATGATTACAGCATTTGTTTCTAATTGAAACTATGGCTAACCCCCAAAAGGAGAATTTGGCAATACTAACTAAGTGATGTAATGTTGCATATCCCATTTCTTCATGGACAGATTTATCTGATGCTTACTTACATCTCAACTGAAATGGAAATCCATTTTTTACAAGTTGGTAAAACAAATTTATTGCCATGGAAACAAGATTTATTTTTTAATAAGCTACAGCACAGGGCTAATTTAAAGTAATCCGATAAAAATAATTAAGGAAGAGGAGACTTTAGGTAATATACTCAGCAGGAATACCTGTGTGCTTCTTAGTAGTTTGCAGACCCTTCAGTATGAGGTGGCTAACTTGATAGTCCAGGTGTTGTCAATTGTGTTTGTCATGCTGTGCATCTTTGGGAATTGAATCATTTGCCCATGTCAGTGAACCAACAGAGATGGATTTGTCTCATTAACTGAATCCCAATAAAGGTAAGCATTGTAGACTTTTGAAATGGATCTATATATTTGATGTATATTATTCATTCCAGCTAAGAAAAGCCTTCAGCTAATCATATTTTAATGACCTAGGAGACTTCAAGGGAACAATAATTGATATTCAGAAAGTAATCTGTATTTTCTTCTGCAGGGTGCAGTTTAATTAAAGGGAACAAACTGAAAAACAAAACACTAAATTTGGTTAAACATAAAAAAAATTGTTTTCAATTGAAATTTCATAGTGGTGCAATTTATTTCAATAAAAAGAAAATAGTTGTTTCTAAAAATTAAATGAAGGCCTAGTCATTAAAATATTTTATCTTCTGAAAATAATTTTGGTTTTTACATGGTTTTTTCCTCAGTTCCAACATGTTAACATTAAAGGATTAGAAAAAGTCATATTAATTTTCATTCAGTTTGTAAGGAAATTGTTTATGATAATTCAGAGTTTAATAGAGAATTAGTTTTCTTTCACATGAGTGTTTCTTGGGGTTGCAAAAGATACTCTTCATATATAGTATATACTCTAAATATA
Source organism: Gavia stellata (assembly GCF_030936135.1). Lineage (NCBI taxonomy): Eukaryota > Metazoa > Chordata > Aves > Gaviiformes > Gaviidae > Gavia > Gavia stellata. The sequence continues at coordinate 85,052,886 of NC_082596.1, forward strand.
TTTACAAAACAGCTGTTTCTTGCATCTTGCATTACTGTGGGTTTCTACTACTATGTTGGAGCACATCTGCACTTTACCACACAACACAATAGAGAGACCCAACCTGTGGTCTCTTGACATGAACTGTGTCTGTAATTGGAAGTTAACAGCAGCATTATGCTGTGCCTTAGTTAATTAACCATGAGTGGCAGGTATAACTAGCCCAAGACTGGTGCTATGCCACTGGAGTTATGTTGCTATAGGAATTAGAGGTTGTATTTTCCCAGTTCGCTGTACCATGTAGACTTCACAAGCTTGAATTGGGCTTAGCATAGGGTTTAATCTGTGTTCCATTGTGCAATGCAAAAATGACTAAGAGAGTAGTTTAATGTTGAATATACTGAACAGTCAATTCAGTGGAGTTAGAATGGTAAACTAACTTCAGCTGATGTACATCAAAAACATGACAACTGTTAGCTACCTGATATACATTTATATAATTTCAAATTTTTCAGGGTATAGAAGGACTCAGAAAAATTCCACCGAGTGTATCTGGTCTCATTTCTAACCATGAAATTCTTTTCACTTTAGGTTGAAATATCAGGAGGGAGTGTATTTTAGTTAATCCTAGACTACTGAGGGCTCCAATTCTAACATTCCTTCCCCAAAAGCACGCAATGTTCACTGAGAAAGAAGCATCATTAAGAGAACATGGACACTTAAAAAAAAAAAAGTGGGTGTTTTTGTTTGCTTTTGTTTTTTAATAGCACATGGTACCTCATGGCTCAGAGTTCATCATGGAGAATTCAGCCAAGGAAGAGTAACTTCCAGTTACACTGTTTCAGAGTTACCATTAGAATAATTAGGGTGATTTTTCCTTCTTCTAGAAAAACCTGTATAGAGAGCTCATTTGAAAGACTGCTGATGAGATGCGCTTAGGTATTAGTGTGAATGTGTGAATGTGAATGTTATACAGAAAGGTAAGTTTTGTAGAAAAATATATTTTGTGTATGAAACAATAAACTTGCAATGTGTCTTTTTAAAAGAAAATAAAAAGCTATAGAAGAGAAGGATTATACATGAACAGTGCTGTACGGCAATTCAGAAATATATGAAGACATGTTTAACTTGCATCTTACAGATTTTTTTAATACAAATGGGAAAGAGACAAAGTGGTTGGGGTTTTTTTATATGGAATATATCAGTTTAACATACCAAAATAGGTATGTGCAGCTGTAGACCCAAGCTAGTGGCTGCTATGAATCGAATAAACACTACACTATTGCTTGTAGTATTAAACTGTTGGAATTCTAATTAACCCCTCATATCCCATGTTCAGGATGACTTTCCTGCTTGTAGAATGTCAGGTCTTACAGAAGCCTGTAATCAGTCGCAGGGTGATTGAATGCAGCAGAAATTATATTTGTCAACTCAGGGAGGACTCAACAGCTTTCTTTCTGGTCTCCTCATCATGTTTGTCAATGTCAAAAAAAAAAATAAGTGTGGGTTTTATGTTACTGTCCTGCCTCATGTGTATCTGCAGAGATTACAAATCTATGTTATAGAATACAGCAACAATAAAGTATCATTAAAAAAAATTCTTAAACTGCTATGTATTCTTTAACAACTAATAGATCTACTATGAAGCTGGGAAATTAAGTTATGCTTGATAATATACATGAAATGACATGCTCTAAAAATAGAGATACAAACCCAGCTCAGTTGTGACAAGTATAATTTCCAAATGTTTTGATTTATAATTTTAAACCTACATTTACTTTTCATTATTTCCTTGTTAGCTGCTAGTGGTTTAGAATCTAAGTACTTTGTTTTAGTCTCGTGTGACAGCTTCCAAAGAAAACTGCAACTTAGCTACATCAGGCAATCAGTATTAATACATGGAGTCAATGTTGGACCATCTCTTTGCTGCTGCCCCCACTGTTCCATCTAAAGATGGCCCAGAAATTTCAGCAGGTGAAGGAAACACTCTGTAAAATGTTCTACTTTGAGAGACAGTACCTGGGAGTAGAAAAGTTTACTATTAAAATAGTCAAATAGAATTAACAGTCCTAAATGTAATGCTACTTCTCTATTTGCCTGAATAATTCCTTTCTGAACCCAGATTTTCCACAGAAACTTTTAATTCTGATTTTTCTCTAAGCAATTGCTTTCTCATTGAGCAAGTCTTCTAAGGTTCAAGTAGGGGAGATACTACACTAATATGTATAAGTGTGTGTGTATTAGTGTCAGCTCTCACATATTTGCTTCTCCCTATGTGCCCGTGTTTTCAGTTGGAAGGCAGTGACAAGTTGTTTAAAAGGCTTGTCTGAAGAATTTAGTTACGGACTATTTCAGACTCAAATTCCATTTTAAAGATCTTCCTCTCTCTTTTATATTACGGATAATGTATTAATGCTATGAACCACATGAGGTTTGAGTTGAAACACTCTATTTCAATTTGTCTCTCTGAATACCAGAGATACTTGCCATGGCACTGGCAGGTTGACACAAGAAATCTTGGAGTCCAGAGCCCTTGGGGAAACAGCAGTGGGAGCTCAGGCAAGATGTCCCAGGACTTCTCAAATGAAACTAGATGCTTTCTGTACCTAGGCAATTGAGTCCTGTCTATGTAGTTTCATGGTTGTTCATCAGAAGTCTCTCACAATAGCAAAACATGGCTTGGAGTTTCCCACTTAGGCTAAATTTCACTTTTTCTTCTAGTGTTTTTGAAGATCACACTGAATTGTTCTTTAACAAAAAAATTATTATTATAAAAGTAAACAATTATCTTGAAAAAAAATTAAGAAGGAAACGGAGAAACATGCAGTTCATAGGAAAACTGAGATTAGATTTACCCATAAATAGGTCGAGATAGTTTTCATAATATGTTTTGCATTCAGGGGAAGATGAATCTGAAGGTTTCTAGTCACTGCAGGTTCCTGATAATCCATTAGAGATACCAAAACTAGATCTATGACTCTGAGTTTTTAACGAAGACAACCATGTTGCTAAAATTCCCAGCCATGTTAGGAATTGTGTAATGCAGTCATTACTGTAAATTTTGGGCTGAGAAATAGTGGGGGAAAGCATCTCAAGGACATGTACCATAATTCAGCATAATTAGCTGTTGCTTAATGTTCTGTACTACTGCTGAATTGTTTACAGGCTGAGATACATTAACGGCACCAATGTCTGTAAGAAATGTTAAACTAATTTAAAAAAAAAGTATACAGGAACGTCTGCCAAGTATTTTTTAGCTTTCTTTTTGCTTGTTGAGACCATCATTATTTGGCTTTCATTTGAGGAATAATCTGATGCCATATGTAGTAAGACATTGCTAGTCTTTGTTTCCAGTATTTCTGGTTTGAACTACAGCATTTGCAAGCTGTAATAATAACTGAACTAGTTGGATGATGAATCAGATTCCAAGGTCATAAATCATGGGTGTATCTGATGCCATGGTCATCACTTAGATAATGCCTATCTGTCCTGGGAACTCTTGTAGTCATAGAAGAGAGAAAAAGATTGTTAGCTGCTAAGTGATCTAAAGCTTGAATTAATTTGGCCTCTGTACTGGAATTGAAGATATTTTTTCCTAAAATATGACTCTCTTGGTTTTGGGTTTTTTTAAATCTTGTTTAGAAATGTTGCTATTTTTGATGACAATGATTAAAAGCATCCTTAGTCAAAAGACAGAGTCAGCTGCTTTGTAACATGCTGACATCTGCCATTTTTCACCTAGAATATTTGCTGATATAATTCACATCTCAAGCATGGGGCTTACATATGGGGTTTTGGGGTTGCATAGGCTTCTTCATAGTTCAGCGATGTATTTAGTTGTTGATTCAAGCTAATGCAGTTGATGACAATATCTTACATATAGGTGAGTTTCAGCCGGGGCCACATTTTTAAAACTTTCAATTATGTAAATTCTTGTGATAGTGTGATTTCCTGAAACCATACATAATGTTTATTTTTGCTCAGTCATCCATAGCTGTTTTGGGAATCTCAGCCAAAATCTGTATAGGTATCTAAGAGCCTAACATATACTGAGATTTGTAAAAGGTGCTGAAATAGCTTAAATCTGTGTAGCTGCACTTGAACTCTGCTCTCTAAGATCTGCTGTAGTAATCTCCCATGTATATAAATTTCAGTGTTTGCCTTTTTTCTTTGGTTTATAATCTGAATAGGCTTATTTTCATATTACTTTCCTTTCCCTGTTTGAGAAATCCTAACTTTTAGCTGCTGTTATTATTTGATTGAAGGCAACATCTTTCATAATGTATTAGATATTTTCTGTTTTTAACTGCCTAGTAACTTACCAAGTAAACAGAACTAGAAAAATGCCCTGATTCTTAATTCCTCATCATAAGCAAAAAATTGAATATTTCAAGATTTTTTTTTTCCAGAAGATTCAATGCAGTTTTTCATGAGTTTCACTTTAACTCACACACTTCCCTTATGTCACCTTCCCAATGGGTGATTTTCTGGGTGATGTGACAGACTTAAAAACCCGATTAGACAAAGCATACATGAAACTAAACAAAAAATGTTTCTTGAGCATTACTTGAGATACCAGAAGCACTTTCATACATTCATACATTGGCTAGAGATGCGTAGACAACACTTCTGTCTTGCAGGCATTCCTGCCAGCTCTTCCTTACTTCTGAATATGTATGTACTAAAATGCATTTCTTACTTTTTGTAACTCTCCTTACATTCTTTCCACTAAATTTTCAAGGTGCGTGGATAACTTAGCAGAAATTATAAAAAGATTTTTTTTTTTTTTTTATTGTGAGATGAGCTTTGTACCCTATCCCAAATCCATTTTAAGCTTCCCTGTAGATGAAGTGGAGGGGTAGGAAACATGGAACAAAACAGAGGAAGGGAGGGTTAGACCTCAGTCCCCTGGGGTGATTGCTTAGCTTGTGTGTCTGTGTGTGATTCTTGATGCCTTACTTCAGAGAGAATGCAAAACCTAAGAGCATAAAATCTTCTCAGAGCAAATAAGTTTCACTTCATACATTTTCAGATAGTAACTTCAGGATATTTTGAAATAATCAGAAATTGATCGGTCCCAGGATATAACTCCAGGCATTGTCCTTCTTTCAGATTTACAAAGAAACTACATCGCTGCTAAAAACATTTCCCATGTCTTCATTGACATTATTCAAAATCTGGGTATGAGAAAAATTCTGCTTCCAACATCCCACAAGGTAATTAAACTATTATTAGATACATCTAATGGCTTCCAGTTGCCAGTATGGTTGAAATATTTTATTAATTTAGTTTTCTAGCTAGTTTATATACTCCCAAAATTACTCTTGGATATTTTTCATTTGAGCATTCAGTTGCTCATCCAGGTCAGGGAAATGCAGAATATAGCGTTCTCCACTTCCTTATATTTCAGTCCGGTTTGTGCTGACTATAGCATTATACATGGCATGAGTGTTACTACCGCTACATGTTCTGTGGATTTAATTTCTTAAGAATATATAATAGCATCTCAATCAACCTTTCATGCTTTTCACATGAGCTATACCAACTTTAGCTAGCTTTCAGTGTAGCATACTCTAGCTCAACTAAATAGTTGCAAATAATCCAGAATAGGTTTAGAGTGTTGTTTAGTTCACAGCCTGTTATTGGAGGCCCATTAGTCCTTTCCAGAACTTACAAAGAACTTAGGCAGTTGTGTTACTGCATACTGTGGGAATCATATCTAGGAAATTACAGACATAACTAAGTTACCTGTCTCAAATTATCCCTTTTTGTGAGTGTGTGTAGTTTTCTTATAACTGCCCTGGTGTGATACAATTTTTCTTGCTGAAAAATTGTTCCGAATTTTCTTATTGGGAAAAAAAAAAAGAAAAAAAATTGGTTTGAGCCAATTTTTTTTTCCTATATGATTTTTTTAATTATATATATTGTCTTAATTACTGAAAGTCATGTTCATATATGACACAGAGGACTCAGGATTTTGAATGATGAAATGAATAATCTTAGAATTAGTTATACTGTTGTACCTATTACTTCCTTTCACACTTAAAGCCATTGTTTTAGCTTCTTTTTTTCCGTTTACTTTTCGCACACATTAAGAATCAGATTATGCCATCTGAATGCCACCAGAATATGTCACAATTAGAGGAAGCATGCTACAGTATATTTCAAATTATACATCTGTGCTCTCTTGACATACTTTATAAATATTAATTAGAGAATCATGTGCATATATGCTTATTAGAGTAGGTGGGAAAATATAACAGAAATTATTTTCAGGTTTTCATGTTTACTTCTGAAAAGCCAAAAATATTTCAAACTAATCTTTTAATTTTAAACTCTATTTTCTAAGTATATTATTTTACAGTATTTCAAGATACATAGTGTCAATATAATAATATGCTGACATATTACGTTTTTTAAGAATGTTTAAATATATCCCTTGAAAAGAGAAGTCCAGTTTCCTACCAACTTAACAGAGTTGGTAAGAAATAACTTTATTCCTTTCCCTTTCATTCATGTAGCATTTGGACTGTGAATGATTTATGTGTTGTTTTGTTTCTCATTATTATTTTTGTTTAAACATTTGATCTTATTTTCCATCACTCTGATTTGTGAACTGAGAAAAAAGTATTACTAGATTTGATTTCCAAGATTATGCAAGTCCACTGCCTTTAAACGAAAATCTTTATCTTGCAGATACCTTTGTGTGCATAAGCACCTTGATGAAAAAAAAGTACTTTCTCTCACAAGTTATTTAAAAGCAACTTTCTAATCATCATTCATATTCCCATTTGATGAGGTGAAGGAAACCTGGAGATGAACGCTTTTTCGAAAACAGCGTATATGCATGCACTATGATTTAAAACAAACAAACAAAACAGGCAAACAAAACCCCAACACTTCAAAATCCTTCCCAGCTGTCGTATCTGACAGGGTGCAAATGAAGACTGGACCAATGTTTTTTCATTTGCTTTCCCCTGGTGACAGATATACCCCTGAAGGGGAAGAGCTGAGAAACTGTATGCTGAAGGCTCACTAATATTTTTGTGGCTGCGGAAAGTCAAGTGGGTTATAGACATTTGAGCAGCCTTTCCTTCCATTTTAGGATTTTCCCTGATCACTGCTCTGGAGATTTGCCTGAATATAGTAATGGTTTATTACACCTTTACATGCTACAGTAAGGCTTATGCTATGAAAATGCTGCACTGAACCGTCAAACAGGGTAATATTTGAGAGAGCACCTCTCTATTATGTAAGGCTATGGGACGCTGGCCTCTGCAATTATATGGAGAATCTGACCTTGTGGAGGAGAGCATCTTTATATGCATATGTACAGAAAACCAACATAAGGGAATAGATTTCAGGATTCAGTGCTATTGCCTAGTGAAAGACAGCCCTAACTGCTGCTGTCACATAAGGAAGCACAAGGCTTATGACTGGACTGCTGCAATGGAGGGATACAGGATCTTTAGGAAGGACAGGAAGGGAAGATGAGCAGAGCGAGTTGCCTTTTACGTGACAGAAAATCTGGAGTGCATCAAGCTCTGCCTGAGTATGGAAGAGGAGCCAAATGAGAGCTTATGTGTTAGGATTAAAGAGAGGACTGGCAAAGGTGACATAGTGGGTGTCTGCTACAGGCCACCTGACCAGGAAGAACAATTGGATGAGGCCTCTGCAGACAGATAGGAGCAGCCTCACATTTGCAGGCCTTTGTCCTCATTGGGGACTTTAAGCATCCTGATATCTCCTGGAGGGGCAACACAGCAGGACATAAGGAATCCAGAAGGTTCCTGGAGTGCATTGATGACAACTTCCTTTTCCAAGTGGTAGAGGGAATCAATGAAGAGAGGTGCTTTGCTGAACCTCCTACTCGCCAAAAAGGAGGGGCTCATTAGGAATGTGAAGGTTAAATGTAGCCTTGGCTGCAGTGCCCATGAGATGGTGGGTGGAGTTCAAGATACTGAGGAGACGGAGCAGGGTGAAAAGCAAGGTTACAACCCTGGGCTTCAGAGGAGTGGTCTTTGGGTTCTTCAAAGATCAGCTTGGAGAGACCTGTGGGATAAAGCCCTGGAGGGAAGAGCGGCCCAAGAAAGCTGGTTAATAAGCAAGGATCATCTCCATGCTCAAGAAAGGTAAGGTCCATCCCAATGAATAGGAAGTCAGGTAAAAATGCTGAGAAACCTGTACAGATAAACAAGGAGGTGATGGGATGTACCCACGAGTGCTGAGGGATCTGGGAGCTGTCATTGCAAAGCTACTGTCAATCATCTTTGATTTATCATAGTGACTGGGAGAAGTACCCAAAGACTGGAGGAAAGCAAATGTCTCTCCCATCTTCAAGAAGGTCAAAAAGGAGGACCGAGGGAAATACAGGCCAGTCAGCCTCACCTCAGTCCCAAGGGAAGGTGATGGAGTAGCTAGTCGTAGCACATGAATGACAAGAAAATCATCAGGAGTAGTCAGCATGGCTTCACCAAGGGGAACTCATGCTTGACTAACTTGCTAAACTTCTGTGATGAAATGACTAGCCTGGTAGACAAGAGGAGACCAGTGGATATTGTCTACCTGGACTTCAGTAAAGCTTTTGACACTGTCTCCCATGATATCCTCATATACAAGCTGTTGCAGTATGTGCTGGAGGAGCAGTCAGTGAAGTGCATTGAAAACTAGCTGAACAGCCAGGCTCAGAGTGGGGTGAGCAGTGGCACAAAGTCTAGTTGGAGGCCAGTAACTAGCAGTGTACCACAAGGGTCAGTACTGGGTCCAGTCCTGTTTAACATCTTTATCGATGATCTGGATGATGGGGCAAAGTGTAGCCTCAGCCAGTTTGCAGATGACAAAAAAATTGGGAGGAGTGGCTGATAGGCCAGAGGGTTTTGCTGCTATCCAGAGGGACCTGGACAGAATGGAGAAATGTGCTGACAGGAACCTCATGAAGTTCAACAATGGGAAGTTCAACAAGTCCTGCACCTGGGGAGAAAAAAACCCATGCACCAGTATATGCTGGGGGACACACATCTGGAAAGCATCCTGGCAGAGAGAAGGACCTAGGGGTCCTAGTGGACACCAAGAATAAGATGAGCCTGCAATATGCACTTGCCACAAAGAAAGCTAGTGGTATCCTAGACTGGATTAAGCAAAGTACAGCCAGCAGGTCAAGGGAGGTGATCCTTCTCTACTCAGCACTGGTGAGGCCACGCCTGCAGCAGTGTGTCCAATTCTGGGCTCTTCAGTACAAGGAGGAGATGGACATACTCAAGATAATCCAGCAAAGGGCCACTAAGATGAAGAAGGGACAGGAGCATCTCTCCTATGAGGGAAGGCCGAGAGAGCTGGGACTGTTCAGTCTGGAGAAAAAAAGATTTAGGGGGCATCTTATTGATGTGTGTAAATAGCTGAAGGGAGGGCACAAAGGGGACAGAGCCAGGCTTTTTTCAGGCTTAGAGGCACTGGGCATAAACTGAAACGCAGGAGGAGTTTGCCTCTGACTTGATGAGCTTTTCAGGAACTTTCAGCCTTTGGTGGTTAGAAAACTGCTAACACCCCATTTAAGCACACTAACCATAGTATGCTCCATTATCACCCAAGAAGAATCTTATTACAACTCATTAGATCATAGAATAATTACAGTTATAGTGAGCAGTGGAACATGGCTTTTACTGAATACAAAAAAGCTTAATATTCCTAAGTAACATAAATTGATCTCATATCCTGGTGAGAAACTACATCATTCTAGCTTTCATTTTACTAGCATGAAAAAGCTAGATTGCTTTAATGTCATGTTTTTCCTCTAATAAGCCTACAAGCTCTTCTTCACACCGCCTTGGTTTAGATAAATCTTGTATTTTTCAATATGTATCAGATATCTATAAACAATTCTCCATGAGGCATTTTCAGTGCTTTGTAGATAAGTACACCTAGTTCCTTGTCTCTGAAGACTGATCAGTACTTGCGTGTTAGAAACTCATTTGGGTTTTTTCAGACCACTCATAATGATCAACTGCAGTAATAGGATCAACCAATACAGCCTCTCTCATATTAGGACAAACATTCTTCTTTTATTCTTTAAGTGCACGAAATTATAGCTTGCACATTTACATTTCACCTCTCTTCTGTTTTTTTTAACCTACCAAGTCATCTAATTACTCCTGAAGGACAATAATACACCCTTCAGTAGTGATACTGCCTCTGAAATTTGTCATTGCCAAAATTCTTTGTACTAAAGTCACCACTGAAAATAATAAATGAGGTCAGTTGCAAGATCAGTTATTAAAGAACATCTTTGGTATCTCTTTCCTGATAACCTCCCTTTCAACATAACTCTTTTTTGGGTTGGTTGTTTTTGGGTTTTTTTGTTGTTGTTTTTCTGTTTGTGTGGGGTTTTTTTGCTGTTAGTCAATTCTTTATTCATTTTACAGCCCACGTCTAAAACCCGACTTTTCTGCACTAAATAATAATTTCCATGAGGCATTTATATCAGAGGTTTTGCTTAAATTTAGATAAATTAACATGGATGCATTGCATTTGTCTGAGAAGTGTGATAAGGCAACAAAGGCACATTCTCATGTTTGATCAAACCGTGTTGATTTTAGTCCACTTCCCTCCATGTACAATTACCTTTTCTTTGTCATTTCATTTCTGAGGTGTTGCTGAACAGCAGTCAAACTTATGGGCTTGTAGTAGCTGAGGCATTTTCCTTTCTTTTTTTTTTTTTTTTCCCTCTGTGCATAATTCTGACAGTAGGAATGGTAGTAGGCTTTCTATTTGTTAATCCTATGTTACAACCTCTACATTGAATGATTAATTGAAAATTTGCTACCAGAATTCTGTAAATATCCCAGTTGGTGGATTTTCTTGACCTTCAATTTTATCAACGTACACTGTCCAGCCTTCTGATTTTCTCTTTTCTTTCTGAGGACTCCAGATACTTCATTTAAATTCAGTGCCTCCATCTCCACATTCAAATCTTTGGATTCTTTTGTCAACTTGATTAACCACCTTCTTAATTTTTCTGTCTGCCATACTAAAACCCAGTTCCTTAGGTTTTGATCTGTTTCTGTCTTGGGTGCCACTTTGAAATGAAGTGAATCATCTCAGGATTTCTCAACCAAATACTGTACGTTTTTCCACAGCATCTTCAGTGTTTACCAGAAGTATACCTGTGACTAATTAATTTAGGAATTTACTATGTATTAGTATCCAAGCATGCCTGAGACTTACCATTGTGGATTAATATGGCTCAGAAGATAAACACTAAGTAGTCAGTAGGAATTATAAATATAACACTACTTTGTATAGCTCACATAATGTTACAAAAAAATTTAACTATTCTCCAGCCCTGATGCAGGAGAAGTATTAACATGTACCCATGAAGTCTTCTCAGGAAGTGTTTTTTTACCTACAAGGAGTGTTAACTTTACTTAATCAGTCTTTTTGATGAGTATGCAGTACTATACCACCATCTTTAATCTTAATTCCATCCTTTCTAAACAGTAAATTCTTTCAGCCAGCTGTATCCCAGTTGCAAATGGTCTTGTTTTGCATTTCTGTTATTCTTATAATGAATGGTTTCATGTCTTTCACAACAATTTCTGAAAGCAGTTGTTTACCAATGCCTGACTCATTGTATTAACAGCCATTTGAATTGTTTCACTTTGGCCTCATCTTTGCTCTCAGCTGGAGGTACAGTCAATTTACTGGCTGAAATTTCTTACAGAGTTATGCTCATAAAAACAGGAGGGCTATCCTTTCTTTTAGTGTTTCTTTCTCCATTGCCACATTCTTTTTCAAGAGATTTCTCTTCTGCTGTGCAGCTTTGAAATTTTAGTAGTGTCTCAAAATCTTCCACTGCTCCCAGCTGCAAACCCACAAAGCTATGGTTTCTTTCGAATTCATTTGGCATTCAGACTGCATTTGGTATCTCTCTCCCAGTCCGTTCCCAAAATTTCACCTGAGAAGCAGCATAGTCTTCAACTGCAACTTTGGTTCTTCAGTGATACCTTTCGTGAAGTTTATCAAGCAGTAGTTCCTGCAGCTTACACTATACACTTCAAGTTAATGTATTTATAATTTTATGATCTCTGATGTACTTATGATCTTCTTTCTTATAACTATTGCCACAATGTTTCTTACCCATATCAGGCTATAAGATTAAAAAGAAGAGGGGGAAAAAAGAAAAAAAATAAAAAGCCCACCCAATCACACATTTTCCTGTAAATATGACTTCCTCGGAAATACAAAACCAGTTGTGTAAATATGAAATATGAACAAGGTTCAGGATTTAAATTTTCATTTATAATTCTTCCGTTTTTGCTTAACATTTGCTTTACCAGTTAGAAGTCTTTCTTACTAAGTTTTAATCGCTGAAGTTTTCTCTGAAGATATAAACGTACCAAGCTTAAGAGTTTCACAGAATAGTATATGTATTTATAATAAGCGTTCTTTTTAAAAAGCAGGGTTTTGTTAATATGTAACATCTGCCATGTTGCTTTCTTCAGTTCCTTACTTAGCGTCAAAATAACAGAATTTTTTTAAGATTTGAAAATCTGTTAAAATAAACACTAAAACCCATTTTCCTAGTGATCATAGTTCCTCTACCTTATTAGGTAAGTACTACTATCATGTCTCAGTATAGCAGGGAATATTATTGCTACTGCAATAAATGATTTGTTACTTATCGTTTCTAAGGTACGTAAATAGTTGTCAGCACTTTTTACACCTTCAGTGAGAACAGCAGATCTTTTCAAGACTCTTCTAGCACAATTGTAAAAAGCCTGTAACAAGGAATTGATTTTTGAATAAGTTGCTATAGCTGTAGCTGTGTCATTGTGCCAGTAGGTACAGTGTAAAATCTGTCGTTATAGTATGCAACTAATATACCCACTCTCTGAATTGTGTCTTTTCACAGACAGCTATATAGAAAGGATTTTTCGACTAGGAAGAAAAATCTGTAGCCCTAAGTAAAGCAACCTTGTCCTTCTACTTGTTAATTTGAGTCAATGCAGCTGGTATTAACTTCCTTGTAATATAAGGACTTGATCTTCCTAGGTACTTGTGATGCAGAATCACATTAATAGTCTCTCTGTGGAAATCTCTACATATGCACAAAAAAACCCAGGAGAATTTGCTTTGTGCAGTATGCTACATATTTTGCACAACAACTTGCATTTCTGTAAGACCAAAATGCTACCTGTCATTTAGCTAGGAATTTTAACTGTGGTGGTTTTGCAGTTTCAAGTGAGTTTTCTGGTTGCACTGTTTCACTTGGTTTTCACATAGTTTTTGGTTACCAGTAGAATGTGAGCTGGTGAGAAGCTTTCTCTATTGGTCTTCAATGGCATAAATCAATATATTGATACTAGAAAAGCAGAGTTGATCTTAATCCTGTTATCCAAGGGACAGCAGTTAATTTGTCAGCACTGTAAAACTGATCCTTACTGTGAATACTCCCTAAGTCAAGCGAAAATTTCCAAAGGATCTGTGTGATCTGATTTAGTGTTTTAGGTTCATAAGCGTAAGCAGCACTTACTTTACTTACTTTAAAGCGAATATAAATGAAATAAGTGTCAACTTAGTATATTTGTTTATAAATAGTGCAAGTATTAAGGTTTGTGTAGCTTTTATTGTTACCTTTTGTCTCTAATATACCGGGTAATTTCAAATGATCAGTTTTGTGTCTCAAAGAAATGGTATTAAGACACAAAAACTTTATATGTATTGCACTATTAGTGGTTTTGTGTGTGCAGACCATATATAATGTACTAAGACAGTTATGTCCTCCTCTAGTCTCTGTCATCTAACCACTAATTTTGCTATATAGACTGAAGATTTCCTCATATCTTTATTATATTTGATCATGCTTTATGACACAAACACTATTGGAACTGTATTGAAAGTATCATTACACAAGATTACTATGTAGGAAGAGAATGATTATTTTTGTAAGCAAGATGTTCACTCAGTTCTTATTCCAAGATTTTTATTAGATAATAGGCAATAAAGTATTTGTATAGTCTACTCTACAACCTATGCCAAAGTCTATACACTGGCCTCTCTGTGAATTGACATTAAGCCATCTTGGCCCGCCTGCCTGCCACGGAAGCCTAGCCAAACCTGTAAAGTTATCAAGTTTAAAATAAAGTTTAGGTCTCAAATAAAATTAAAGTTAGTGATTAGGACTCTGCCTCTGCATATACTAAGTATATCTGGTGAATTCTGTGTGCATGAAGAGTTATGTGTACTCTGAAGTCAGACTATTTGAATACATGCATTTTAAGACATGCTCAATCTTTGCTGGGAGCTGAGTGCAATGGACCACAAATTCTCGTGTAAAAAAATCTGTATTGTACTTCAACTCTCCTTCGTTGCTACTGTTTGCAATGAGACTCCACTTTTGGCCTGTATCTATTAGCCCCTTTTAAGCTATTGATTAGATAGCCCTAGGGATAGCATTCTAACTCAAAAATTGAGAGAAAGTGGGTTCCCATGTTATTTCCCTGAAAATAAAAGTTGTTTGAATGTATTCTACTAACATCTAATAGTTTCAAATGCAGATGATCTGTTTTGCAAATCAGAAGCTTTATAGCATGGTGTTTTATTGCTTTGTTGCTAATATCTACTTATTTTAGAATGGAGGAGGATAGAGACAGTTACAGGTTGAGATCAAACACAACTTTTCTGCTACTTGCTAAGACAGAGACTCATAGTTGTTACATTAAATGGCCTTCTAGAATGTGACAAAGACTAAGTCTATGACCTCTGGATTTAAATTCAAGCAAGATTCATCAGCTCAGTTCTCCTGTGAAATTGCTGCCAGTACTGTAGGACGCTCACTGCAGTCAAAGTACCAGGCTCTGCCACTGCGGTTCACACATCCAATAGGGCTGGGACGCTTGATCTTGTACTTTGAGGTAGCATGCAACTCAAATTTTTCTGGAAATATCCACTTGTGCATAAGTGTACAGTGAAGGATTGAACATACTGTGCGGTTGTAGGCTACCGCGTCTTTGAGAAGACTATACAATAAACGACAATGCCTGTTTGTACAGTGAAGAACAGGCTATGTCCAAGTAATCATTGACATTCAGTATTAATGACACTATATTAGCTAAGGAGCAAGTTTTAACACTATTTCCTCTATTTTAAAAGATCTTTTTAATATACCCTGATACTTGACTCAATCTAATAAGTAACCCAATGTTTAATAAAGCAAACTGTGATCTGATTTCATATTCTAATGAGAACTTAGTATCTGCCATTTTACTTAGTGTTTGAGGAAATATTAACTTCTACTTTTCCCTACTTTATTAAAAACCCATTAATTTGGAGATATTAAGTTGCACTGAAAAATTACCAGACATTTTCTCATGTCATTGCAGGTCAAAACATCTGAAGTAGCAAAGGCATGTTAAGAATCAGACTGCTTCCCAAATTTAGCGAACTACAAGCTATTCATTCAAAAGTTCATGATAGTTCACTGCTTTAGGTTGAAAAACTCCTAAAATGAATAAAGGAAGTCCTACCTGAGATACTCGGTCACCTATTCTGTTTTGGTTCTGCTGGCTCATTTATCACTACCAGCAGAACCTTTTATTTTAATTAGGACATTTTTCTTCAGTCCTCTCTGTCTCAAGTTACCCTGTTGTGTAACAATAAAGACCGAGATTCTGTCAATGTTTCAAAAGCAAGTACATTTTTCTTTGTGCATCTTGGCTTTATACAATCTATCTAGAATGTATCTCAAAGATAACAGAAGAAAGAAAAGTCTGCGTTGAGGATCACTTTCCTGATCACTTACTTTTAGACACATGGATGTGAGGAGATAGAGCAATGAAGATCAGCACTGTCTTTGGGGAAGATATTATTATTTATGCAGAAATGAGATGACACTGGGTGGAAGTTAAATTATGCTTCAGAGTAATAACGCATCCAAGGGGTACCTGAGATAAATTATCATCCTCAACCTCTTAAGCAGGGAGTACAGCCTTGTGTTCAGGCTAGCCTGAACTGAGACCAGCGTGTAGAATAACATTATTTTAACTGTGTTTTGCAGAATGGATCATTCTCACTGCAAGCTGCATGCTGAGCGAAGAGAGCCAGGTTTCTATAATCATTTGTGTCTAAAGATCTAGGTAAGTGACTTAACTCATATATAAAAATAATTATTCCAAAGGGAAATTATTTTGAAATGGTATTTACATGTTTCTTTCTTGAAAATTAATCAGTCTCCTGCTTTGAACTGGAGATGTAGATTACTGGTGATCTTATCTGAAATTCAGTAAAATAAAATAATCTGTAATTCACAGCAAGTGTTTCACATAAGTCATTTTAGAATAGCTCCATTCTTTTCTGGTTGTGGTAACCTGTCTGTCTAAAATCAGGGCTGCCAAAGGGTTGTGCCACTAAGCGATGAAAACTACATGTGGGTGTGATATGACGAAGCATCCCTTTTACCCAGAAAATACTGAGTTCACACTACACATCTCTGTTACTCTCTTGATTCAATAAATGTGATAGCTTTCATAGTATTTTCTCACAGTTTTCTGTCACCTGTTTGAAAGTTAGGTATGTTTATATCGATTTATATTATTTGCTCTTCATGAAGAAAAATTTAGACTTGGGAAAATGCCTTGAATTCTTTTGCTATGTAGTTATGTTGTCTTACAGGAGACTTTTAGGAGTCAAAAAAGTCCAGTTTGTTTTTATTTTCTTTCATATTTAGTGTGTTGTACCGTCACTGAGCTATTAACTATTGACTTCTATAAGCTTCAGAGGATGTGATTTTTCAACCTCCTGTGTCCAAGTCTGTCTGGTTCTCAGAAGTTTCCTTTTGCTCTACTAGACTGAGTTGCTCTAAAGATTCTAGCAGTTTCACTGTTCAGTTATCTGATAATTTAGGATTATATGTGGTTTCATCTTGTCTATCCTTTCATTTAATATCTGGTGTCACTATAGCCAGTACCAGTACAAAAAGAACTGAGATTGAGAGTCAGAATCGCCACGGATAATATTTGGGTTCTGTCAAGAAGAATGTTAAATAAAGACTACAGAACTGTGGAAAGGAATGTTGTCTTCAGGATGCCAAGAAGGGGATTTTAACTTCAGTTCTTTTTGAGCTGAAGTATGCCCATAACTAGCAATGAAAGAGACAACAGAGGAGAAATGAGGGGTAAAGAAGACTTGACTTTCCTTCCTCCTTCACCCTGTCCCCTTTGCATGCTAGGACAGTCATAGTGCTTGTGCATGAGGGATCACTTACTGCTCCTTCACTGGCGGTGTCATGGGACATATTTCATAAAGTGGCAGGGAAGATACAAGAAGGAAATAGCTCTGTCGTTATTTTACACCAATACTTGAAACAAAACAGAGGAGTACAAAAGGAGTTGTCCCCATTCACAGTAAGCCATGATCCACACTGTGTGGTCCTGCTTAGTGTGAATAGAATGAAAAGAGATGTTTCTAGTGAAACGAGGAACAACTGTTTCTCAATATCCTATTGAGAGCCTGGATCTTTTCCACAGCCCAAATCAAAACTACAGAGCTGACAATCTATCTGTCTTTGAAACAGTGAGTATGTACTCAGACAGTCACAGGTTTGTTTTTTTTTACTTCTGCCATAGTTTTGAATCAGACAACAAACTTTGCTAAATTGTTCTCTTTTTATTTCCATTCACTCTAAGCAAGAGCTTGTGCCATAGACAATCATGCCTTATGGCAAATAATTTGTTTGCAGTGCAGAGGTAATATCTCTCTGCTTTCCCAGCTTCTCTTTCCTTCCTATCAACAATTGGTAAAACATAGGTATATTGTCAGTAGACGGGGTCCTGAGTGACACAGACTAAATGAGGAAAGATACTCAAATACGATCATAAGGTTATGAATGTGATTAATCTTGTTATTTGTATCAAGCAACTCTATCCTTGAATGTTTGTTTTGTAATTTCTTAACCAATAATGAACATTAATGAACGAGGACACTGAATTTTCACAGGTGCTGCTGCATCTCTATGGCAATGAAATGGTGTTTCCAGAAAGTTCGTTTTGCATAGTTCTTTCTTATGGGAACCTTAAAATAGTTACTTTCAAAATGCTTCTGCGATTTGTATTAGATAGAAAAAAAAATCAACCTAAATATTGGAAGAATATTTTTTTCAAACTATTTTTTCACCCAGAGTAGACCATATGAATATTTTGGAAAATAAGCATGAAATTGTTCATTCTGAGGACTTATTTGTCCATTAAATTTTTTATGCTAGTTCTAAATTCTAATAAATATAAAACTGTCTGGGTGAAGCAGCAATATCTAAAAATAGAGACTAAAAAAGTATGTCTGCTGCAAATGCGCCGTTACCACTTTCCCAGTTATCTGTATCACCAGAATGAGAGAAGAGGAACAGCAAGTTGGCTTTAGGATATAATCATTAGCTTACTCTTCTGTAGAATAGGATGTATAATTTAAAAATCCAAACTCCTCATGAGTGTTTTGGGCAGATCTTGACCCAAGGTATATTTTGAGTGATACTTTTTATTGCTATTCCCTCCTAAACTTGTTCTTTAACTACTTCAGCAGCATAAAAGATCTCATAACTGCCACTGTGAATAAAAAATAGAGCTAATTATATTTTGAGTCCCAGCCAGCCAAATTAGAAATTAAGACAGGATAAAATCTTTCTTTTGGATTATGGGAATCTGTTTGAGTGAGGATGTGAGCTTTGAGCAGAATAGTTTGTACCTAGCAGCAACCTGAAGCATGTGGGAACATGCTAGAGTGAGCACTAGAGCTTTCACTCGCACCACAAGCTCCTAACCAGCACATGGACCTGCGCAGCTCCACTCCATGGAGCCTCTAAACATATCACTAAGTTAGAAACATCTCTTTATTTCTTTTGCACAGCTAGGCTGAGAATATGTGCCTAAATAAGGGCTTTGGTATTTAAGTAGTGATAGAGAAGGTAAGTCTATATTTACAAGCATCAGACGTGCTGTGCTTCCAACATCTGCCATATAATGTAGGCAAATGGAGGGTTCTAATTGTCTACAAGGAGCTCTTGCTGAAGCAAGGAGCATAGTACCAGTCTCTCATGTTCTGTTACTGAAGCTTAGAATGATTTCTAACTTTTGTTTGCTTGGCTACCTTTTAAAGCCAACAGTTTTCTTGGAAGCATTCAGCTCCTAAGCAGAGTAAAGACATGGAAATAATCCATCATGTATTCTCACAAATTTCTCAGTACTGCTTAGAGCCTGAGCTGAAAGAATGAGTCCCACTCTTTTGTGCATAACTGTAAACATGAAACTGCTTCTTATATTTACAGTTAAATAGTTCAAACATACAGAGGCAAACTCTAGAGCAGTGGGAAGTTTTAGGAAGAAGAAGTAATTCCATGATAAATTGTCTACAACCCCAAATCTCTGAACAAAACCAGCCCAGATTGGATTAGATATGGGAATAAGGATGCATCGCAGTCATGGCTGCTTGATCAGATTAAGCAGCTGGTTCTCATAGAGTGGTGAGACCAGCTGAGCCCCAAGATTAAGTCTTCTGTTTGAAAATAGCATCATGACTGTAGACTGTAAAATGGACAATCAGTCAAACTACTAGGTAATTATCTTGCTCTGAAATGGTTAGATTTGCCATACGTAACCAGTCTTTCCTTTTTCTGTATACACTTTTTGATTCTGTTTTCAGTCCTGCAGGTGCAGGGCAAAAATGTTGCTCCCTTTACTTTAGAGCAGTCTTGGTAAATCTTTATTCTTATTATCACTGGTCCTATACTCAGTTTGGTCTGTTGGGATTGGCAGATTCCTCTGGGAATGTTCAATTTAGCAAAGAAAGTGTGCACAGCAATTGCAGTGGCATCATGCTGTGTAGCACTGGAAAAGGAAGGAAAAAATTAGTGTCTGAGTAATTTGAGGACCCATTGTGAGGGGAAAAACAGAACAGAGAAAAGTTATTACCAGAAGAGGAAAAAAACTGCAAGTAAGAGATAAAGAGCAGGAAACAGGGAGTTTCTGGGAGAGATGGAAAGAGAAATTAGCCTTATGGAAGAAAAAAAAATTATAAGATGACATCTGAAGGACAGACAGGTCTTTAAAATGTTGTTTGAAATACATCGTTGTCTTTAAAACACTCATAAACAGAAGAGAGGAATGAAAATGGAGTGAGAAGATGTTGAAAAAGGAAAGAAAACAGATATAGGCTGGAAGAATCCAGACAGCCTTCACTAAGCTGTAAGGCTGACCAAACTAAAGGTAGGGGCTGTTGTCTTGCTAATTTCAGTAAAACCAATATTTTGACAGTGCATATGGGTCATCCAAGGACCAAATTTGGCCAGCACTGCTCAGTTTCTTGCTTGCAAGCAGTCCCACTGGTTTCAGTACAAGTATATATGGAGGAAGATATTGTGCATGTATGACTGAATGATCCTAAGATATTAAAAAGTACATTTTCAAAGTAAAAATGCCTGCGATAATTTTTTATGGAAAATACTGTATCTGGAGTATGTGTTAAGTATATTAATGAACTTTAATTTTCTTCTTGTACAAACACATATACTTCAGATACTATACAGTAACAACAAGCAGAGAACAAGAGATGGTTATTGAAGGAACTGATCGTTACCCTGAAAATAAATGCATTAAGCTATATACTCAGTTTATTGAGTCCACTGCTCCCTGAAGCAGAGCACTGCTGATGCAGTAAAATCTCTCAACTCTCTTGAGTCAGATAGATTTTTTTTTTTTTTTTTTTAATTATTTTTTAAAGCCTTTTTAAAGGCTAGATGACTTTGGTCGGGAGTTTAGTAAAAGGAGAGAAACTTTTTCATTTCCCTGCTTTAAATATCCAGGCATGGACCATGCCATAAGCTCAGGTGTGGGCTTCTTTCTACTGCCAGCCTGTATTGAGTATGATTCACACAAGCTTCTTTCTGGTGTAATCATTAATAGAATGTGTATTGTCATTAACTTGTTTTTATTTTATTTTGCTGCTCTTTTGGAGCATAATGTAAGAGATACAGTTTAGAGTGCAAGTGTTAAGTTTCTCTATCCAGTGTCTTTGAAATTAGTTATTGCTCTTAGTTCAGCTCCTAGCAGTCTCAGCTGTCCATCATTATAATGATCAGTCACTGTTATCCATTATTAAATCTCTGGATGGACAGCATGGATTGAAAGGTAAAAGGTAGGATTACTCTTATTCCTAGAAGAATCTCCCCTGCGTCAGAACTGAGGAACAGTGGTGCAACAGAACAAAATAAAATGGTTTGACCTATTTCCAAGCCTGATGTTTGCAGGATAAATAAAACTGCTACAGCTAGAACCTGAACTTTTATGTTACTCATGTCTTTGAGCCACAGGTCAGATTAATTCAGCAGTGTTGATGAAAAACCTGGAAATTTTAACTTTAAAACCTGACAATCTCTTTCCTCATATCTATCACCCGTGAGGCTTTTTCTGTCTATCCAGTAAGAATAATCCACACTAAAAAGAGTGCTACATGAAAACTTCATTGTATATAAGTAGTCTTCATTTCACATACTGTTCCTTATTAACTACAAAAAGTTTTTAAGGGACAAAACTATCCCAAGTTGCTGGAGTGGACTCTGTCCCAAGGGAATGTTTTGTGAAGAGCAAATTGACAGTCAAGACTAGGTAGGTGAAGTGAAGCACCTGCTTCTGCTTGAATTTGCAGAGCCTGAAATAAAACAAGCCCAGGTCTAATCTCTGTGTAAACACAAGTGACAGGGAGGTCAGTAAATGCAGATTATAAAAGATAGGTTCTACCTGCTTAGGAGCCTCAAAAATAAAAGCCTGCTGATAGAAAGAGTTAAGCCAGTAGGAAGAGACGTTTTACAACTCTTCCAGCCAACTGCCTAGATTTAAGATCTGAGAGAAGGCAGATAGCCACGTTTATTGAAAGAATCATTTAAGTCAGTGAATACAAATAAACAGCTGATCATTTAACCCCCTGAGGATACAGCTGCAGAGCAAGCAACTTTCTCACTGGGAGGAGAAGAGGAGGAATCTCCCAAAGAATTGAGATACCTGCATGCAGTGAGCCTGCCATCTTGTATTTTGAATCATGCATGTGGCTTTTGTATACCATGTTATTTATGCTTAAAGTAATAAAGAGTGCAAGGAGCTTAAGTGAAACGTAACAGCTAGAGTTCAAATCTTTCTGAAGGTAGGTGGCTCATATCACTATGCTACTGACCTTGCACATTTCGGTATCTGCATAAATTATCAGTATCTTTGACTATTTATAGCAGCTGATTAACTGAATTATTGACAAGTTAATGCTACTTACTTGTTAAGATACTGTTTGCCTATTATTCCTTCTAAGAGGCTTTTAAAATACATTTCATTTCAGAAAAATGGATTATAGTATAGAAGGGTTTGCTTATTTCTGCTAAATTTATTTTTGCTCTCTGAAAAGGTGAGGTGGATGGGTCATAGCTCATCCTACCCTGCTCTGCAGGGGTACAACAAACTGGAGTTAGAGGAACATATATTAGGTACAACTTGAAAGGGGTTTTCACAATCCCTAATATTCCTCCCTAATGTTGGGATGCCTTTGAAGACTTTTTTTTTCTCTATTTTTGTACATGGGGGAGTTTGTGTAAGAAGGGAATTCCTTCTCTCTCACTCAACAGCTTTGACAGTATCCCTGACTATTGAGCTCAAGTTTGAGAAGCTCTGAGTACAAAATGGCAGAATTAGGGTAAGAGCCAACAGAAACTTTGCAAGAGCTGATTTCAGACAAAAAATATAGAATTTTTTCCTGTTTTCCCTGAACTTCTCTATCACAAAAAGAAATGTCTTTTACCCTAATAGCTATTAAAAAAAAAAAAAAGGGATGAACCAGCCTGCATGATGCAGAGAGATGTACCTACATGAGCCCCTGTATCTCTCCACATTTTTTTACTGTTGTCTTTCAAGTTTGCACACCTGTTGCACGGTACGGATTGACAAAATGAATGGCAGGAACTTTCTATAAAACCTTTATTTCTTTGACTGATTATCCATTCTATCCTTTATAAATGACTGACCCTGTTCCCACAGAACATACCTGCATTAATAGCTCTTCTGCTTAGAAATGAGATAGAGAAATTAGGTCTAACCCCTCTCTGGATTTACCAGATTTCTGTTGTGTGTGCTTATGGAAGTAGAAAAGATGATTTGATCCTATTAAATCTACTGTTAGAATTTGTTTGTTGATCTTTGTGAGTTCTTAGATTTAACTGTTTCTTGAGGATGAAATGAGAAATAGCATGTTTGATTTTTTCAATTCAGTAATTCTTCAGGGAAGATAAGGAGTTGCACATTGCAAGGCACTATTTCAAGGCAGTAGCCTTTCACTTTTGCATACCAGTGTTTGGACTGGCAGTACAGCACAGGGGAGTAAGGGCAGGGGTCTCAGCCCAGTTCCTTGCAGACAGAAAGTAATCTAACCAAACTGCAATACTAGCTATTTCTGCTGTGTGGCTTATTGCATGTCTCAGTTCAGAACCAGAATTCAAAGTTTATTATGTCCAAATTAGTAAAAAAAAGCAGAAAAGTTGGAATTATTTCACGTTTTGTAATGTTTTCTGAGAGCCTTAACTCTAAGAAAGTTACTATTACTTTAAGAACACTGGATTTTATTTCTTTTTAAAACATTCAGGATAAAGGGTGTACAGAGAGTTGGGGAGCCTGTTTGACTATTATTTGAAGTTTTTCAGCTGACTTCAGTAGGAGCAGGATCAGACCTTTTAGATCACCAAATGTTAGTGACTGGAAAAGCTCAGAGAAATATTGTTCTTAGGATGAAAGGAGCAAGGAGAGTCTGTGATATTTTGTGCTGGAATTTCTATTACACAAGAATGTCAGAGGGCATGAAGTATTTGAAGAAGGAAAGGAAAGAAATATAATGTCAGGTAATACTGGATCTAAAAAGTCAAATACAAAGTGTGCATGATATAAGGACACATTTAAATCCTAAATTATTCTAGAGTTTTAATGAATAGTCCTGTTAACATTTTTTATAAGCTAAGTAAATCTCTTTAGAATTCTTCACAAATCTCAGCTACTTTTAAAAAATTACTTTCTTTTGACAGCTATATTAACATACGGCTCTGCATAAAGGAATCATGTTGAATACATCCAATGTAATATTGGGATATACATTTTTAAAAAAAGAGATGAGAGGATCCAGAAATATAATCTTCTTCTTGTAATCCTGTATTAATCCATTCTGTACTGCTAAGGTTTTTATTTGAGTGTGGAGCTCACAAAGATTCTGGCAGAAGCAAAAAAAAAAGAAAGAAAATGAAAAGTCTTCTGTATATAAATCCCCAGAGCTACACCTATAAAGAATTTTTGCAATCTGCAAAGAAAGGAACAGCCCCGGGAACCAATCTCTTATTGCATGGATTTCTCTCTTTTTATTCTGACCTTGGCTCTTCCACAGCCCCAGAAAGCGTGCCTCTGCCTCGTGATGAGCTCGCTGCTGCTCCTCACCCAGCTGCACTCTCAGGGCATGCCTTTGCAGCATCAACTTGCTGTTTAACTAATCCCACACTGAGATCACTCAAACACTGAAAGGGGGGTTAGTTTCACTGTCAGCTAGACCTGCAGAGATGACAAATCAATTGATTTTGTGGCATGTGATGAAAATGCCAATGTTTAATTATCAATACTGTTAGTGAACTTCAGAGTAGGGTCTGATCTAAGCGGAGACCGGATCACGCAGCATTTGCTTGGAGCTGCAGCCCACCTTAAAAGCTAAGAATGCCAAGAATACGTTTGCCTCCAGGCATTTCTATAAAAACTGGTTTAAAGAAGGTTAGCAATGGAGAAAAATCTGGATTTTGTTCTGAAATTTAAATCAGCAACAATTTGAATATTAGAAATGGACCGAAATTAAATCTCTCAATGTGGAAAGTCTGAGAAGCTGTTTCTAAGGGTAGGTAAAATTCTAGTTTTCACAGTCTGTCTCTCTCACCATTATGGACTGTAATGCTAAATACTACTAGTGGTATTATTTCTACTAGTTTTATAAACAAAATATCTATTTATTTGACCAGATAATGAAAAACACATCTAGAAACTGAAACACATGAGTGTAGACCTTTGGTAAAACCTGTCATTACAGCAGTCCTAAATTTGGAGTACTGAGCATTTTTTTGCATGTCACACATTGCTCATTCACATTTCTGGTTTTCAGCAATTTTAGAATATTCAAGCTATTTCTTGAATTGTTTTTTTTTTCTCTCAGACAAGGAAATAGTTCGTTCTTCTGTGGGAAAATAGGCCTACTGCAGTTCTTGGGACACTCTTGTGTCTTGTCAGGGCAGCCTGCCATCTTGAATTTCACAAAGGACCTGTGTTCACAAACCCCACGTTTCCTGTGTGCCTCTGTTAACAGCTTCTCTCTGTCCCCTCTTCTATTGCTATTCTATACTCCTTCAAGGGACAGAAGACTGCAGAGATATTCTGCTTGTACTGGCCAGTATCCTGTTGTATCTCTGCCTTCACAAGTGACTTTTCTTCCAGTCTACTAGGTAATTTTGATCTGCTCTCAAACTGTCTTCATTTTCCTATACCATGAACCACTGGTGGCATTTGCCACAGTACCACACTGTAAGTGCCATCAAGTGCCATCAAAACCATCAATGAAAAAAGGAAACCTTATATTCAAAATGCTTATTAAATGTATAGATTTATGTATTACATTTTTGTGCCTTTCTTTTGCTGTTGCTGGCAAGACTTTATTTAAATGTTCTCTGTGTTTTTTGATAAAGTTCTCTTATTAAGACACTGTGCCCCTCTTAATCTCCTGTAGCATCAGTCAAGAGCACTGCTTTGCATTATTCTCCAGGCTTCACAGGTGAAGACTGTGGAAGGTTTCTCAGCTAATTCTTTTCTCCTGCAGCCCTATTTTTCAATTTGCTGAGAGTGGAAATTATTCATTCAGGGTTTTGATATTTTTAGAGTAATTTTTCCTGCCATACAGTTTTAGAGTTTGGCAAAAAATGCTGCATTTCTGAAATTATCCTTATGCTGCGTGCTGCTCACCGACTAATCTTTTTGTTAGTTTTTTGAGTACCTTTCTGTGTTTGATATTTGCACTTTATTCTCCTTTCTTTGGACATTTTGTATGCTACAGTTTTCTTGGTTACTAGGATTTAGCTGACCCTATGCATTTAGAACTTTAATGAATAATTTAATCCTACTGTGAACTTTATATATATTAATAAGAGTAAGTATGCACAGTATTTTCCAGAATTCAGTCATTGCTGGTGCATAGAATAGAGGTGGGGTGCATAGCCTGAATCACAAAACTCCTTCTAATCCTTGCTGCACCTTATTTGTGTAGGCCCCACTGTATTTTTCTTTGCTTGTTGACTTTAAAATCCTGAATAAGAAAACAAAGGTTGGTCCTACAGCTGCAACATGTTATGTGATCATGAACAGTGGGAGCATTTTCTCATTTGTCTAATTTTAGGAGATCAGAAATTGCCATCTGTATTGCAGCATGCGTGATTCTTAGTTCAGTAACGTTACCTCATTTTGATAACTGTTTTTATAACTGTGTTGTTTCTCAGACTACATGAATATGTTAATTGGAGTAGAAGTTAACAAGAAAAAAAATCCTTTAATATATTTCCCTATCCAACCTGTTGCTAAAGATCACTAGCTTACATATCTCACTTGTACACAGCTCATTTTGGTTTTAAAATAATTATTCTTTATAAATGTTAACAGAAAAATGCAGTATACTGAAAGAAAAAACTAGGATGTATTCATAAAAGCTTGCTTTCATTCAGTTTCTGTTCATCTTCATCCCAACAATGACTTTATTAAAACAGTGACTTCTCATAAAGGGGGAGAGAAAACAGGCCTTTGAACAGATGGGCTTAATAAAGATTCTGCAGTATATCTGCCACAAACGGTTGAGCACCGATAGTAAAGCAGGTCTAAGATATGACTGAGAATAAAGAACTTCCAAATGGTTTGTGCTCTCAGTGAAGAAGTTTTAGATTAAAAGACAAGGGTTGTGATGTAAATGTACATAGATCAAAGAGGACACATAATGGAAACTTGCTATATAAAAGGAAAAATCCACTTTCTTCCAGAGTATTAAAATTGCAGTATGCTGCAGTGGGAGAAGCAAATCCTGTGCTGTTTTTTTTTTTTTTTAACTTATTGCCACTCTTAGTTGATATATGGTTTCATCTTTTGTCTCAAAATATTTTGAAAAACCCAAATGGTTTACAGTGTCATCAAAAATAATGTTATTAAAGCTTTAAATTTTCATAGGTATCCATCTTATGAATCTTAGTGCAAGGTGGGAAGAAGTTGCTCTTATCATTCATTCTCTGCTATAGACTTTTTTTTCTTCCCAAAAGTGCATGGAAAAATTAAAGGAAGTTTTTATAGCACCACGTTTTGAAGGACAAATCACTTCAAATATGTAGTGACAGAATAAAAAAATGTCACAAAGAATACAATATCTATTTTTCAAATTACCTCAACTTGCTGATAGAATTAAGCCTAAACTGTCCTGTTGCTTAAAACTTAGTGAAAGATGAAATTCAGCTCATCTGCACTTTTAAATGTTGGGTATGTTCCTGATACTTCCTGCGTGTACATGGTCAGGGAATTAGACTAGAAACATCGTGTACTTTTAGTCTCTATACTGTGATGAAGAGTTCTTCACTGCCTAGAATAATTGCAAAATAGCACTTCAGTGCATCCCTGACTTGGTTTTGGTTCCAGGTAAAATAAGGTGGAGTTGTGGGTTTATTTGTGTTTAATTTTGAGATGTAACTTGAAGTGTTGTCTCCTTCCACAAACACACCAATTCCCTTTGTTTGCAAAATTTCATAATGGTCACATCTCCTTGAAAACTTGTAAAAAGGCTTTGTATAGAAAAATAGGTTGTTAATGAAATTCTGAATACTTTGGCCATGAATTATTTTGGGGCAGATCTTCCTTTTAGCTATTGTAGTGCTTTTGTTTAGAAGCCTCCAATTTAAGTATTTGGTTTGAAAATTTTAACCATTTTTTTTAATATATTCATTATGAGACCTGTAATTTCTTCAAGTACAGATTTTTCTTTAAATATTAAGTTCAAACCTTCTGGTGATATGATAAGTAACTGCCTAGTCTCAGTTACCAAGATTAGTTTATTCTGAGAAGAATTTTTATTGATGTATTGTCATTGTCGTGTATGCACAAATTTAAATCTAACAGCTTTACAGCAACAGACAAATGCTGCTGCCTTGTTCAAAACAGATAAATATGGAGACACTCCTCTAGTGCTCCATGTTTTTAAGTGGAGCGCAATGCACAAAAGTTGTCGATTGCTACAGTAAGGGTCCACTTGTAGAAAAGTCTGTTTGGTCTTTACTTTTTAATTAAGGTACCTGCTGCCTATGAAACCTGAAAAGAGAACTGGAAATGGGTATTCTTGCTCTTTCTAAAAGAAGGCGTGAACAGACAAAGTCTCATGACCTTGTGTTTCTTGCACTTCTGTGAATCTTAAACTGCGTCTGAGGAGTGCATTTCCCTTCTCCCTTGTAGTTTATCTGGTTTTTGGAGGCCATCTTGCTGAGAAAGGCCGTTGTGAAGGAGAAGCTAGAAGAAGCCCCAGCAGCAGCTCCGCCCCCTTTGCTTGGGGCAGTGACTAAGATCTGAGCCTCCCGTCCTTGGCCCCCGCCTGAGCTAGGCTGCGGCCGTGATGCTGCTGCGCCTGTACCCCATCTCGTACCTCCCTGATCCTGATCTGCAACCCAACCTGCTGACTTGGCTTTCTGGTTTGACCTTGGGCCTGCTTCATCGCTATGGACTTGCTGAGTGTTTGCTGGGCTCTTAGCTGACCCTGGTTACCATCACCAGGCCTGATCCTGACCCTGACTTACTGACTTGGTTTCCTAGCTCCTTGTCAGGGAGGCTGGTGCCCCTGCCTGCCTTGTGACTTTCAGCTCCCAGCTAGTCTTCCTTTACAGGGCAACCTGCTTTTGCTGCATCCTGACAGTGCTAAAGGAAGAGAATCGTAGTACTCTGTAAACCTGCTTATTTGAATTATTTTGGCTAAGTTTCTGCTCTTTGTTACTGGCCACTTGTAGTGACTTTGAAGCTGCATAAGCAAATACTTACGGCTACTTATGTTTTCACAGTTCCCTGCTTCCCACATTTAAATCACTGCATCCATTGTGAAACTGCCTGTTACTTCACACTAATGGTTATTTGATTAGCAGCAAATTGAAATTATCTGGATGAATTGTCAGCAGCAATGATTTAGTATAGCTCAGTGTTAACACCAGGGTGAAACATAAGGGGGATGGAGCATAGGGGCTGCAGAGTTAGCTCTTGAAGAACAATCAGAAGAAAGGGTATGATAGCTACTCTCAACTTCCCAGTACCTTTATTGGAATGAGGCAAAGATACAGTTTAACTGATTCAAAGACTGCCAGCATTTTGGGATGTTGCATGCTTAATTTGACAATGGTCATTAAGAATTAAGCAGATAGTCCAGTTCCCGTGATTCTCCTTGGAGGATTTATTATCTGAACTACTGTGCAAGAAAAGGTGCAATTAAAAATGCAAATATTCTCATTCTCTTGATTCATTTGATTATTCCTGAGTGAAGATACAATGTAGCTTTAAAAGAAGTCAACAAGAAAAAAGAAAATACATTTATAAATAAAACATGGAGGAAGAGACAGCTTCATTCCTTCCAAGCTCAAGTAGTCTATTTCATCAGACATTTAAAATAAGTGTCTTTGAGACTGGAGATGTTCTAAGAAAAGGATGTATGTCTCCATTCTCAAGACATTACATTTTAGATATTAGTGGCAAAGAAAAAATATTTATGTGATATGTCTTAATAAAAACTCTTTAAACTTTTATTGAATTCAAGGACAGGGAAATAATTTGTATTCAGTCTACAAGCTAGAGGGACTATATGTATTTATTTGCATAATACAGGAGCATAAAAACCAAATCCTATATTCTGTTATAAACAAAATAAGATTGTATAGCTATTAGTAACAGGTGAATATAGGACCAAAGTACGTACAGGCACTTTGTGAAGGAGGAATTATTACATGCTTGAGTGTAGCTAAATTGAATAATTAAAGGGAGCTCCTGCTAGATTTATACCTATGAATGGTTCTTTTTAGCTGTCAGCTTATACTTACTGAAAAAAAAAGAAAGGAAAAAAAAAAATCCAAAGAGGTGCATCTAGCGCAATATAAACCACAGCCAGATAGGAGTCAGGTTTGCCAGTTCTGAGCAGCAAAAGACTGGGGCAAAAGCAGTGTACCCTTTAAACCTCGCATGATCATTGTGAAGACAGCATACAAGTATACTCAAGTCCTACTAGCTCTTGCTGCCAAAGGCAGGTGATTGAGCAGGGCAATGAAGGACCCCCAAGAGAATTTTAGGAGGAAAGCAGAGGCCTTATCATTAATCAGCAGAGAGGAGATGCTTTGAAAATCAGTTAAATTGAACACAGCAAAGAATGACTTGTCATTGACTTTTGTTTTTTACTATTGAGGTTGTCTGATAATGCAGCATTTCAAAAATGAGTTGCAGCTAAACTACAAAGAATCCCTTGGTTTGCTAGCAGTGCAGAGCACAGTTATGACATGATTTCAGTACTGTTATCTTTCTGTGCACATTAAGATAGAAAGATTAATGTGTTAGTTAACATTTCAGGTTACCACAGGGTGAAGTGACTAAAAGATAAATGAAATTTAGTCAAATAAGAATGATGAGCAACAGACTGAAAATGCCTATTTAAATGTGGGAGAAAGCAAGGAAGAATATGAATACAGCATGAAGACCTGTACTAACCCAGCTCTGAATTTGCCTGGGAACCCACAGAAATGTGAAGCAGGCTCCCTCTCGCTATTTGTGGTTAACTGCACCCTGTCTGTTCAAAGACCGACTCTCTGATTAACTCTGCTGCCAGATCCATGTTCCTTGGTAAGTTCATGTGCCATAGTACATGTGATGTGAGTTGTCGTTCACAAAACTTGCTTAACAAAACCTCCCATTTGAAAGGTTGAGAGGAACACATTTCTATGTTTTCAGGGTAGCATAGAAAAAATCCAAGTGTATTTTCTTTTGAAATCTAAAGACCAGTTAATACAGCCTGAAGATAGGTGTTAACATATCAATCGTCAACTATGTGATGAGGATAAACAGAATCAAATAGGTCAAAAAAATGTTCTGAAATTCAGACAAGTTGTTGATATTGAAAAAAACGTCTGAAGGAGCTTACTGTCTTTTCCACTTTCTTCTTAAATGTTTGACTTTATGGGACTAGGGGCAAAGCATGAGTTTCTGTTCATTTTCCAAGGTCTTGTATTTGTCAATTATCTTAAAGTGAACTAAGTAGAACTAAGCTAGTGAAGTATCTGTTGATCCCAACCTATTTAACCATACCGTTGTGTAAAAGGACTAAACATAATTAAGTGTAAAGCAACTAACGAGACATTTATTACGTACTGATTGCTTTAGTGTTTAATGACTATACCCAGTTGTGGAGCTGTTTAGGTTTTGAGAAAGTTTTGAAGACACGGGTTGGGGAAATGGTTGTATAAATGAATGTTATGTAAAAAAAGATAAATTCTTTTTCATGCAAAAAATGCTTTGATTTTATGTACGACTTCAAACAAAGCCTATGTTTTTCAGGTAATGGGCAGGTGACCTCAAGCATTAAACACTGCTCTTTCTTCTTTGTTTGATTCCTCAGATCTGTGTGCAGGTGTTATTTGTACCTGACTGCTGATGGAAAGAAAAAAGCTACATACAAATAAGAATACACATGCAGGGGTTATTTTTTGGTGAAAAGATATTGATAATTGCTTTTTCTAATCCTGGTTAGTATCATCTCATCAAAGCAAAGAAACTGAGAATGAAGTCTATCTTCTAAAGCTTGAGTGAGAAGTTATTTGCATTTGAAGATTACTTAAGCCATAAAGTTTAGGTGCTAGTAATGGAGGAAGTGACTTAATTATAAATGAAGGGGGCAAATAGAATACTTCTTAGTATAAATGTAACTAAGATTTGTTGTGGTGAGTGTTTGTTATAGAACACCACATGCTTTTTATATATATGAGAGCCCTTTTAGAAAGATTACATCTGAAGAACTCACATAGCTCATACAAGGATAGTAACAACAGTTTAGCTAAAGGCAGATTCATTAGTTTTTCTCAGAAACTCAGTAGCATGCCTTTCCATACTTAAATTTTCTGTGGGAAAACTTATGAGGTCTTTATGGGACATAAGTAAAGTACTCTTTCTGTTTTCAGCTTCTGACATTGGTCTAGACTGAGCAGGCAAAGGGTAGCTGCATTTTCATGACACCCAGTGAGTATACATAACATAGGCACTATATGATAAAGATGTCCAAAAATAGTTGTTCTAAGTTAATTAGATTCAGGAACTTCCAATTAGGTTCTTGGAGCTTCCAAGAAAACTTGGAAGAAGTTTTTTTTTGCAAAATTTTAGGAGATTACCATGCTCTAATATGCACAAATTTTGAAGAGTAGCTTAAAGAGGACAGAGATGCTAGTAGTTTTTTTTTGCATCAGTAGCAGAGTTAGAAGTTATTTTCAGTATAAACTGGTCCTCAAATTGCCCTGTTCATCCAGCAGTTAAGTAATTATAATAACCCTAATTTACTATATATTTATTGTAATATTTACTGAATAATGGGTGAATTTTATGTGAAATGTACTTCAGCCCACATATTGAGTTTCAAAATCACTGCTCTGTTTTTCAAAATCACTGCTCACCAAAATCACTGTTAGAACTAAGGACAGTATTTTCAGATATGTCAGTGTGAGTTAATCCTCCAAAGATCAGGTTGGTTAAATGTAGACTTCAATAAGAGATAAACATTTGATTCTTAAGTTAAATTTTCAGTTTCCATTTTCTTTAGTAAAACCACTTCTTTGTGGGGGGCAGGGTATGATAACACACCTGGGTTTAAAACAGAGTTAATTTAGATTTAATTTCTTTGAACATGCTTTTGGCTATTTAGGAAATCTGAACATAACCTATAGTTAAGGAGATGATTTAAGCTCCTTCTGAAGGAAATGGAGTTTCCATTGTTGCTCAGTCCAACTTCCTCTGATAGTTCTGCTGAAGAATTTGAGTAACAGTGAGATGATAATAGGAGGATTGTAGAGACACAGAAAAAGTTTTAGTATCCCCTTGATTCCCCCCTTGTTGTGACACGGTCAAGTGACTGTACTACCAAATGGGTTAATTCTACATTTAAGGATTGTTTCTCTCTATTAAAAAAAGTCCTTATTGCTGTGTACCTACATTTCCCAACCCAGCTACTGTTTTTAGGGTGGTCACTCCAACACAAGGAAAATAAATAGATAAATAAATAAACAAACCTTACTTCCTTTGCTTGTCCTTGAGAATACTTGCCAGGCAATCACAAGAGGGTTTTTTCACCATTACAAATTGTATCCATAGCAAATACTAACAAAGGTATCTAGTAATATCCCAACACATACAGAGTTCATTTTAGCTTCTTTTTCAGTTCTGCTCACTTTCCACATTAGTGAGGTACTCAGTCAGACTTTTTGACTTTCTGATTAACAGGTGAGATAGCTACCGCATTGTCATTGATTTTTTTCAATGGTGTTGGCGTTTGATTGACAGCCTTACCTATTAGTTCCTTTTGTTTTGAGACCTTGAAGCCACAATGTGTTAACATAATTTAAACAGCATATTAAGCCTCTATATATGTGTTTAAATCAAAGTCTGGTCTTGATTTCAAGTATAGTATATAGATTTATGTAGCAAATTTCAGGTAAATTTGCTTTTTGTTCTTGTTGGTAGAGCAAAATTTATTTCACTGTAAAATGACTTCATTATTGTACTATATTCCTTACCTTTAAAGTTGCACAAATAATTATTTATCACTAGAAAGAATAAATCATACATCTCCCAGTTTGCTTTAGCTTTCTAATTAAATAAGGTATGAGAAATATCATTTTACTGATAAAATAAAATTTGAGTATTTGGCTGTGCAGTAATAAAGATTAAGATAAATATGTTTAAAATTTATGTTTTGCTAGCCATAATTTGGCAGCTTTCTCTTGAAGAAGTTTAAGTTACAGAGGTTTATACAGTCCTCTGAAAGAATTTAGTTACTGAATGTCAGTATAGAGATATCTGAACTAAAGTAATCATGGTCATTAGCAGCTTGACTTTTGATTTTGTTGTTGCTGACCTCGCCGTGTGAGAAGATAAACTTACTCTATAACTGCATACGTGCATGCCTGTGTGTATTCAAACATGAAGGCTCTTCCTTTTCTAGCAGTCTGCAGTAGTGGAGACCATCTGTATTTATGTATGTATCTGTGTGTATGTAAAAGCAAATTTGCATGGACCAAAAATTTATATTCTAACGTCATATTAAGAAATATTCCTGCTGTTTCTTAAGCATCCTTGACCTCAAAAAGACTTCATAATTGTTCTCTAACACTAGATACTCTGTTGACATAAGATTTTAAAAAAAATTATTTTTGCCAGAACACCCAACTCAGTGCATTTTCCAGCAGATTTTCCTTGATATATCACACCACACAACCCAAAGGAAAGAGAAAACTTGGTGACTGCAACAGAAACACAGAAAAATAAAGGACAGGGAAAACTGATATTTGGGGGGGAGGAGGGTGGAAAATTGGTGACCAAAAATCTAGCTGCTGGAATTAGAAAATTGTGGGAAGACAGTGAAGGAAGAATGAGGGAAAGAACAGACACTGTAGCTAATTTTAAATTAAAAGAAAAATAATGTAGTTCGCAAGCATATAAATGCTTACTTAGTGATAATTCCATATGCATTTTTGTGGGAAAGGAGTTAGTTTGTGAACTTTGGATTTAGATGAGGTATCCAGGAGGCAGCCAAGGGGGCTGGGCATATGGAAAATGCCTTGCATCATGTGAGATACTCATACCTTGTGCATCCCTGAGGTGGCTAGTGTCCCTACAAGTGGTGAGGAGGGAGGCTTCTTCCAGACAGTGATGCAGAATGAGGATTACCCTCTGGAAGTGCTCGCCTCTTCAGTGACCAGAAATGGTCACTTATCTTTCAGATGTAGGGTGACTAAAGCCTGATGATGTGAGTAACTCCAAGCTGTATCATACTCGAGGTGCTCAAGATCCATTACCATTTAGTGGATTTGGATTATCACATTCTTTCTTTCTTGAAAGGGTTTCTCAGTAACTGAAACAAGATTATAAGTGAAACAATTTGGAGAATTTATATACCTTGTAGGTATTTTAGCTATATCATCATGACTTTTTTGTCAGTATTTCACTGGTGATCAATAATTACCTTCCACGTTGTCATTTCAAGTGGTTTAGAACCATGGTAGCTCATCCATGTCCCCTTTTTTACAAGTGATTTATGGAGATTTGAGCAACGATAAGCTCATGGGCATCTACTAAGCATGTATATCTTCAGGATCTCAGGCTTTGCTTGACAACAGCAAAGTGGGGTAGTGTGCTATGTGTTACTGTTGGAGACAGGTAAGCAGTAGGGCCCTGGGGGGTGAGGGCTGTGGGAGACGTGACTGCAAGGCTGGCCACGCTGGTCATGGTAAGAGAAGGTTGTGAGACCGAATGGGTGGTAAGTGTTTGGGGTAAACCTCCCTTGGCTGGGAGGACAGCAGAAGACGACTGGGACTAAGAACCATGCTGGATGTAATATGCCTAGTCCCCTGATGTACTTAATCTGTCCTAGCCCTTTGCTGATTTACTGAATGCTGAAGTTTGGTTACTATTTGGGACTAAGGGAAGAAAGGTAGAGGGAAAGAAGCAGCAAGTTTGTATGTGACTCCCAAGGCAATGTAACTGGCTGCATCTGGTCAGTAAAAGCCCAACCAATATGAAATCACAACCAAAGTAAATATTGATTTGTTAATAACAGTAATAAATTAATCTTATTTGCTTTTAGAAGTTATGTTACACCAATATGTGCAGATTAATCCTTGTGCTGCTAAATGACAATATAGATTATGCATATATATGTTCCAAAGATACTTTAAAGATCTAGTTAAATGGTTATGTGTCTAAGACTGCAATGTATTTATTCAAGCTCCTGAGATGTGATCAGTGTTATATTCATAAATCAGTGTAAAATCTCTATGTTTACCTTCCCATCTCCCACTGCTCTGTTACACTGTTGACAACCCACACTTTCCTGTAGTGGAAAAAGTAGTCTTTCGGATCTTCAACCT
The DNA here is from genome assembly GCF_030936135.1 of Gavia stellata. NCBI lineage: Eukaryota > Metazoa > Chordata > Aves > Gaviiformes > Gaviidae > Gavia > Gavia stellata. The sequence goes on from NC_082596.1 coordinate 85,089,118, forward strand.
CATATACCCCACATTACTGTAATACAGGAGCTTCCTGTATTTACTCGTGGAATATTATTCTGATTTACACACAGGACTTTGTGTTTAAAATTTTAAATTAAATTCTTCTTGCATCTTACTGAGAGATCTTTATTTCTTTGCTCAGGCTTCTTGAACTGTGCTTGTTCCCATGTCACAGACAGAGATCAACACAGTGTAAAGTCAGGGCTTCAGAGGTACTCCTGATAATTTTGTCCCTGTGAAGGGACCCACCTCGTATTTCTATTACTAGGAATTTCTCTTATTTGAAGTATTGATGTACATTTTGGCCCAGAGCTGTAGGCTTCAGAGTTATCTACCATTTACCCTTTTTTCCAATACAATGACAAACAACAGCCATTTTGACTATTTTAAATCTTTAGAAGAGATGGTAATTTAAGCATTAAAACTTGAGAGCTGTAAGAAAGGTTTTCTTTTTAATAACTTTCCTCTTTATTTTTCTTTTCCCCGGTGACAATTCTTGTAGGGAAAATGTTCTCAGTGACTTTTAGTTAGTATTAAGCCTTTTGGGGCAGGGAAGATGGTGAAGTGCATTGGAGATGTTATTTCTGTCTGATGCTGTATCCTGAGAGGGGACAACAGCAGATGTGAACTGCAGCTTCCGTTTCTGTTACTGAACGTTTGCCTATAGCTAGAAAAAGGATTGTGTATTCTGTTTGCAGTACGGCATTCGGAAATCTAGGAAACTAGTATCAATGAGTTGTTTTAAAGCATGACTTTGGCTGCCTTGTAAGCTCAAGCAGATGGTTTTGTTTGGAACTTATCTGGTTAAGGCAGGCTATCACTGAACAAAAGGAAAGAGCTGGAGGGATTCCAAATGGATGGCAGTGGAAAGTGATAATAAAAGCTAGCTCTTCCTATATACATCCAAGTTAAACTAAGGACTCTAGAAATGAATGATGGACAGAACAATGAATTTTCTCTTAATTTTATTCACCAAATTTCTCTTGCACTGAATTTTCTTTCTCAGTTTCAAACTGCAACACTGCATTGTTAACTGTAATCTCCAACAACCCCTATTATGGTATTGTTTCATCTTTTTGCTTTGATTTAATTTAGTATCTCTAACTTCTGATACACTTTGTAAAACAGCCAGTGATGGTTTCTTGTCACAATGAAATTTTAAGCCTCTTCAAGGGTCTTAGATTTTCTAATGACTTTTCTTTATGACTTCTATATTTTCATATGTTATTTCCTACACTCATCATAATTTGTTTTATCACTCCTAAAAATCCTCTAATCTTCACAAAGTGTTTCTGATCCATTGTACTGCAGCCCATTTTATGAGTTGTTCAAGGTGTGAACGCTGCAACATTTCTCTGCATGTAAGCACAGGTTTCTGTGCCCTTGCTGGAATGAAGGTTTACATGGTGCTGTGTGGTGTTGGGTGGGTTGGTTTTTGGTGTGTTGTGCCTTGTTGTTGTTGTGTGGTGGTTGGCTTGCGTGTTTTTTGTTTTTTTTGTTTTTTTTTTTTTTCAGGTTGGACTTGATGATCTTACAGGTCTTTTCCAACCGTAGTGATTCTGTGATTCTGTGAAGGACCACTCACTTCTGAACCTGACTGATAGGGACATATCAATTAGTTGACTTATTTTTAACTGGGTTTTGTTAGATAAGGAAATCTAAGCTGAGGTGATGAAGGCTCTTGGACTCTGTGTGTGAAGTAATTGATTGCCTCACCTTCCATAAAGTTCACATCTCAGGTAGGGAACTAACCTTTTTCAGTAGCTCAGACTGAATCAGCTGGAGGCTTCATAGATTCAATCTGAAGGAACACAGCTTTTTTTTTTTTTTTTTTTTCCCCCCACCCTTTTTAACTAGGATAGATTTCCAAATTAAAATAACTAGCCAGCAGCTAAATGTGGCTTTTTGAATCAATTTACCTTTATAGGAATAGCTGAAGCCTCCTCCGCAGAGTCCCTTTTTAGTTCATAAAATATATTACATGGAATTACAAAAAAACAGATCTAGAGTTGATGTAAACTTGTGTTGCTCTAATGAAGAAGGAAAGCAGATACTCAGAGGTAAGGTAATATGATTGTTGATAAGTTTAGTTGGGATCCGGTTGATAGCCTCTATGAAAAGTATTAATGTATATTTTTGGCTAGATTCTAATGCGAGGAATCAGGATGGTTGTGTCATCATAGATTCCCTTCTAAGGCTATAGCTACCTTAATATTTTAAGTACCTTTGGAAAGTTTTCTAAATAAGGCACGTTTAAAATCTGTTGCTCTAAAGATTTTCCATATGGCTTGAAAAGATGCCTATGTATTTTCAGTTTGACAATTTGATTTTTAGTGAGAGGATAAAAAGGCAAGAAGATAATAAAGAGTTTCTTCTTAAGTGGCCTGTATTAGAACTAAGCTGAGAGGGACAGCTGTCTTCAAAAGAATATTGATTTTCTAAAACTTAAAAGGTAGTTAGGTCTTTCTTACTACTTATAGCTCACAAGCGGTCTCCAGCCTTAATTCAAAGTTCATACGTATTGTGCTGACCAGCTTCCCAGCAGTTTGCCTCTTGGATTTTTAAGATGAGTGCAGATGTATTTGTTTATTAATACCAATACCTGAAGAAAAACCTGAAGAAACAAGGTCTTTGAAGTTTCTAAATGAACAAACCGTGCACTTCCGATGGCTTTTCTTATAAGAAGGCAAGTGGGCACAAGTCACTTCTAAAATTTGTGAGATTTGTCAATTCCTAGTCCTGTCAGTGCTACATTTAGAGTCGTAGACTCATGGAGAAGCTTAGTTTGGAAGAGCCCTCTGGAGGTGTCCTGCTCCAGCGCCCTGCACAAAGCAGAGCTGTCTTCCAAGTTGGATTGGGCAGTGTAGATGGGACCTCGCTTAGCTGTGCTGGGAAGTCCCCGAGAGGGGAGTTCCAGGGTCTGTCCCCAGGCCCTGCTCCCTGCAAGGAGGCACTGCTGACTCCTCTGCAGACGCATTTGAAAGAAAAGTTTTCTTTTTGAGAGAAAATCTGAAGAAATATCACTTTAGATGTTTGAAATGTGTATATTTTATTAAGCATGCCTATACCATAGCTTTGAGTTAACAAGACATCAAAATAACTTCTTTGTTTGTGTATAAAAACATTAGTACTAATGTTTATCACCAACAAGCACCGACTGAAATGAGTACAGTATGTAATATTTCAAGACTGATTTATTACTACCATTACCTAAGGACTTACTTTGTAGAACTTTGTAAGAAAAATGTATTTATTTGAGAATATTTAAGAACTAGCTCCGCTGCTACATTAAAAACTTGCAGATTACCATCATTCACCTAGGATTTGTTGGCTATAGTTTTAAGCTTCTTGAAATTCTGATTTATAATGCAGACTCTTATACAAATTTAATCCAACACAAGAACTGTTTTTTGAGTTCTGCCTGATAACCATGTATGTCGGGAAAGAAATTTAATAACTAAAGTTCTCTACCAGACACATTTTTTAATTAAACTTTTTCAGGTATGCCTTACATGGTATTTTACTTCTATTTATTCACTCATTTTTTTTTTCCTAAGAAATACCTGGATGTGTTGTCCTTTATTATAAGCTATTAGGCTGGGAAAGAAAAAAATCTATTGATGACTGGCTTTGGTGAAAGGTCTTTTGGTACAAACACTCAAAAAAGGTTTCAACACCTCTAAATATATGAGGTAACAGAAGGAAACAAGGATTATGCTGTTTCATTTATTAAATGTTTTGTACTGCAAAAAAAATATAATTTTATTTTTTTATGAACAAGTTTGGTGGTTTTGTTCTGTTTAAATAAAAAACTAGCCTTTTTTAAATTATATGGTGTGAACAGTAACAGTAAGATCAGAAGAAAAAACAGATTAGAAAAGAGCTCCGGAGGTAATTCACTTGGCAATGGTTTATTTACCATATCAGCTAATAACTCCTCTTGTTTTAAAGCATTACTTTATTCAGTTAATGAAATACAAAGCAAAAGAAAGTACATAGCATGTTTTTAGTCATCAGAAGTTGCTTCTGCATAGTAACCAAAATATAGCAGATATATCTGAAGACTCAATGTCCATGAATTGTGCCTCTCTCTGTCTTCCACTTCGTATGTTTCTGGCTAAAAGGATTGATTAAGGGGCCAGGATTCGGTGTGTAGTCTGCAAACTCAGCCTCCAACTTGTGTCTATAAAAGATGTACAACACTTCATTTCCTTGGTATCTCTTGCTTGTTTTTACTTCAAGCTCTTGAAGGCAGAAATTAACAGAGTAATGACTTTTATTTGACATTTTTTAAGTCGTCTCTGAATTTCAGTATATTAACAATAAAAAAAATACTGAAGTCACTCTCTACAGTGTCTACAAGGACCTGGCACTATAAAAGTGAAACCTTCCTTTTCTCAAAGATCAAGATATCTGAGTCAGAACACCTTTGACAAAGTTTCCAAGGTAAATAAAAAGATGGTTAAAATGAGAGCCAAAAATCAGCTGTTCAGAGCAAAAGTAAATGTGACTTAATTTGATGTAGAGCCAAGTGAGTGCGCTGAGTGAGTTTCGAAAAGGTTTCATTTTGTTACTGTCATAAGCAATATTCACGCATCTCATTTTATGGAGAGCAGGACAACTTTTGCTTCATTGTCCTGCCCCCCTGAAGGGTCGTAGGGATGAATCTGTATCTTTTGGGGTAAACTGTTTCCATTTGTCTTGAAAAAATGTGTGCAGCAGACAGAATCTCCCAATACCTAACTCCATGCAAAAGATCCCAGTTTCAGTTTTCTTATTTATTGTTCAATACATTTTTCAAACAGAAACGATCTTGGATTTTTATGTTTATTGGTCTCTTCTTGTTGAAAAATAAGCATAAAATCCTAATTATTATAAGATTAAATGAGTTTTGGAGACTGAAGAAAGGTCTTCCTAAGATGTATAGTTATGAATCTAAACAGAATCATTTTACTTGTAAAATTACAAAACTTTCTGCACCATCCAGAGAATAAAGTAAATAAAAACTCTAGGGACAATTCAATGCCTATGGGAATCCAACCTTCTTTTTCTTTATTCTTTTTTTTTTTTTAGTATCTGAATGCAGCTTTAGGAAGCCTTTATATAAAAAAAATGATAGTTTTATGGGAAAGCTATGTATATGATGGAAGTCTATTTTAACATTGGTTATAATAGGAAAGCAGTGAAAGAAGACTCTTATCTCAGTCTCAGACTACATCCGCATTCAACCTTCTCCTGTTGTACTCATTTGTTATTTTCACAAAGAACAATGTTAAAAGATAACTGTCACAAAGAGGGGAGGAAACATATGTCCCAGTATAAATAAGCAATTCTCACTGAAATTGTACAGAATTTGGTTACAGAAATTAGGGTTGACTTAATGTGACAAATGTTTCCACTGACAATAAGCCAAATTGACAATGACCTTGAGATTTTCCTAAGGTAACATCTAATATAAAAATACAGTGTTCTTGAAGGTGATAGGCATAGTAGCATAAACAGGATTTTGTCCATGTCACTTATGTATGATTCTTCTAGTGCTCCTTTTTCAGATACTTTAAAAAAGTCTTTGTCCACCTATATTTGATTCCTCTACAAATTCACCAACCGCTAATGTGAATTTGCAGAGCAGTGCAGCAGTTACTTGTTTTAAAACAGTTAGATTTGGAGAGTACTTCCTATGGGTTTTAGTAATTTTGCACGGAGGTGTAGATTGCCCATAGAAGAAAAATATCACTTGGATAAGAGTTTTAAGAATAGGTTATAGCAATTCTTAAGAGTAAAGAGGGAAGAACATACACATCAATCACTCTGAGCATTTAATTTTAGTCCTGTGACTTTGGGGATGATTCTCCCTTGAGTTCCTATGGAATCAATAGGAAGATATAAATTTCTCCAGAAAGGAAATTCAGATACTCTAAGTGAGGTTCCACTCTCCCTGTTATCTTCTAGAGGAGTTTGCTCTTCTATTATGCCACCATCTAATGATGTTACTGGATTTTCTTTTCTCAGAAGAAAATTGCTTGAGTATAGGTGTGGGGTACAGTTTAATGTCTGGAAGTTTTATGTGGCCATTGCCAACTTAGTAGAAAATTGCTGTCTATATTTGATTCCAGATAAGAATTTGAGGCCAAAATAGAGTTCTAATGGTCAAAAGTAAGAATCCTTTTGCATATAAATATATTTTGAATTCACATATACATGTAGTTTTGAGGTTTTCAGAGCTAAATCACTTTTAGCATCTACTCTTGTAATCTTGAGGCATCTTTACCGATGTGGAGTACATAGCTTTCATTACTATTAAAGCTGCTTTTTTGTGCTAGAGCTAACTTAGTCATGCATTTCTATGGTGAAAAACGGTCTTTGTAGACTATGCAGACAAACCCTCAAATGCAAAATTTATTTACTGGAGGGTACAAAAAAACCCAGGAGGAGCTGGAAAGTAATAAAACCAGACCATTACAATGGAACTGCGTATAGTCTAAGATTTCTGGAGAAATGGAAAAGCAAGAACATTGTATAAAGCAGAGAAGAAACTGCAAAGTTTGAATGAGCCATTTTCCATGGATTATTCAAATATTCATTGTACTAGAGAAAGGTAATTACTCTATGACTTCACAGATAGGAAACTTTTCTGACAGATGGGAGGCTTAGTTGACATCCATGAAAAAAAAGTGAATTATTCTTGAGTTTTATGCCTCAATATGCCTAAACAACCATTTTGAAGAGTTGTTCTCTCTAGCTTACAGAATATTTAAGTACTCTGTCCATTGTGGAGAAACCCTAAGAGAGAAATCTAAACCCACAAAGGTTTAATATGCAGCAGTATGATGCTGATTTATTATACAGTGTCTCAAAACCTGGTTTCATACGGAGATACAAATTCATCCCTGAAAACACTTCCTCCATTTCTCCTTCTAGTTTAGTTGTCTTTGCATTTACCTTCTGAAAACTTGTCTTTTTTTAGACCTTTCTTTGTGGTACGATATCCTGATGTATTCTACAGAGTTACTAACATTAGCTCCTAGGAAACAGGAAAATATTGTTGTAGTTTTCATCTATTTTGTTATATTAACCTGCCTGAGGCTGCTTCTGTTGCTTCTCCCGCTGCATCTCCATCTCTGTCTTTAATGTTAAGCTGCAAGAAACTGTGATTGTAGCCCATAGTGGCATCAGGTGAGGCTCATTTGAGTCTTTGGCCCTGCAGTCTTTACTTAATGCTGCTGAGGACCCTCATTCTGCAATGGGAAGAAGGGAAAAGTTGCACGTGATGCCTCCTCTCCTCTTCCTCATTCTTCTGAATTAAGATCTAGTTTCTTGGTGCCTCAAGGTGGGAGAAGAGGAGCCAAAAGAGGAGGGCTCACACTGCCCTTTTTAATATCAGGTGTTCAGTGCATGGGAGGAAGGATACCTGGGATCTAGCCCTACAGGTGTGACTCATAGTTTGTAACAGTAAGGGTAGTCTAGCTGCCAGACGGTACTCCCATCCAACAGTATGCATGTATATAACCACTTACTTGAGAGAAGAGTGGTTACATGCAAAAATATTTGGATGTAGGACAACAAAATTGTTGGTCTGCTAGTGAATATACAAAAGGATGAAAGAGTTCAGCTGCAGTAAAATTTAAGAGTTCACCTTTGCAAATGTACCTGAACAGGTAGAGACTTCAGCTTAAGAAAGACATAATTATCAACCCTATGGGGGCACAGTGTGTTGTACAGTTACAATTATTCAGCAGAAGGGAATGGGTGCTTTCTAAACAGTTTATCAGAGGATTTAGGCATTTGCTGAACAACCAATTTGAATCCTCTGTATATTCATCATTTACAGTCAGAAATGCATGGTATGTGCCCTGTATTATCCACTCTTACCAGTGTTATTATTGAGACCTCATATTAACTGAGAATTTTAAGATAACACAGAGTAAATACTCGTATCTGTGAAAATTCATGTTCTTCAAAAGGAACTAATGTTTGTTGGTTTGTTTTAAAGTACAGGGTTTATTGCTAGTAATAAAGGTGATTTCATTACCTCCACTGATAAATGTCATTGATTATAACATGTTGCCTTCTTCCTTTTTCAGCCATCAACATTACGCCATTTATTAGAAGGAATAAAACAGTATTAGGGTAAATATGTTGTCAGAAGTATTGCATAGGTAATACATAACTTCATGCCCATCAGCTTATTAATAGCAGAGAAGTAGTGCCACTGTACTTAGTGATATTGCTACAAAGAAGCAGGCTTGAGTGTCATACAGTAGAGCAGTGTCCATCCTGCTGTTTTTCCCCTCTTTGTAATCCTTACTAGCTATACCATGCTGATTTCATTAAGAAAAGTAACAGAAGGGTCCTATAGACAAAAGTCTCATTCTCTACATTTCCCTCAGTTGTTCCCAGGCCACTATCCCTCCTCTTCCAGCTTGAGACAGGGATTCTGGGCATAAACTTCTATGTGATTGTCACAGCTGAACAATTAAGAGAAGTCATAGTTGTGGGGTCAACTAAAAGGCTTTTATTAATGATCAAATGATGATCAAACAGTAATTAATCAGACTTAATGAAAATCAAATGGCAATCAAATGGTGACCAAGCAATAATTGAATGTTAAACAGTGATTTAACAATGATCTGACAGTGATTTAAATAATGATTTAAATGATAGACAGTGATTAGATGATGATTTAGACAATGATTTAGACAGTGGTCAAACACTCTACTACTTACTACATTTCTAATAATGAAGCTATAGCTGGATATATAAAAATGGTGCTAGCATACAATATACTTTTAGACCTAATGTAAAATGTTGCTTACCTCGTTATAGATATCAGGTGCCAGGTAAGGGGTCTCTCAACCTTGAGAACTAGCCTTGAGAGGCATCTGTGCTCAAGGGGCAGATCACTGCTGTGCAGCCTGCTGCCTTACAGGAGAGCTCAATGGACTTGGAGGGGCTATAAATTTTACAGCGTAAAGCAATTGACTCGTAGTCAAACCCCCACATTGGTGTATGTGCAGGTGTGCAGCTGTAGCAGTTTTAGTTTTGTCTAGTCCCAGCTTGGGCTGGTACTGTTAGCTCCTGATAAGACACGACGTAAATTCCTTAGTTCCTGAGAAGATGCAGCCTAGCACAGTTCTTAAGTTTGCACAGCAGGGCTGATTTCAGTCAGGCCTACTTGTTTGTGATGCCTGAACCAAAATACTGTTCACTCACTCAGAGTGGGTGCATCTGTCACAGTGGTCCCATAATTAGAGACCCTATAAAAGGACTCAATCAAGGTTGCAGAGAAAATCTGATTTGTGGAATTTCTTAACTCTTAACTACGTAGCCTTAGGGTTACTTTTTGTACATAACTTACAAACCAAGTAACATGAGTAGTCTGTACTTCTGAAATAACTCATTTTGTTTAGTACCACTGATCAAATGATACGCAAGGACTTTTGGTGCATCATAACTATAACAGTACAGTGTTTACTTTATAGTTCATTACAGCTGTGGTAAAAATACAGGGATGAATTCAGCCTCAATGCATGTGAATGTGACACTATTGACATGTATAGAGCTGCACTGTCTTACTACTACCTCTGACTGTTTCTGGATCTGTAGTACGTGCATGAGCTAACATTGTTATACTAGTGCAATTTCATTTAGAAATTTAATATTCTATTCATCTTCCCCTTTAAAGCGATCACAGAACATTTCTCCAATTAAACATTGCTTTAGACAATTGTGTGCTTTACTGTAGTAGTAATAAAATGTAAAGGTTAATTGCTTGATGATTTAAAAGCTCAGCTTCTTTATATTCAAATTTCTTTGTCTTTCTAAAACAAAAGAAATAATAAGTAGAACATGAAAAATGTTAATTCAGTATCTGGAAATTTCTAGAGTGGCATTTGTATTAGAATTTTAATAATGGCATTGCATATGTAACACGTACCTTACTATTATAAAGTGTATATGTATATGTGATACATAAGTGCATCCCTATGAGAGGGGCATATTCTTGATTCACTACATCATGCCTGATGTAGTGAAAAATCAATTTGGTTATTTTGAAAGACCTCTTCATAAGTTACTAGTTATACACATTCCCTGAGATACCACCATTAAAACTGTTGTTCTTATAAGACCTTGAAATATCCTACTTACAGAGGGTATAAGCTTTGTTGGAAAGCTCTTATTGTTCACTTTTTCAAGGCTAATAGAGTTTAACTTCTCTTATTTCAAACTTTATTGCTTATATTCACTTGGTCCTTTTTTAAAGAAAAAGACAGGATATTTTGATTTCCCCAGGAAAAAAATATTTGCTGTCAAATAATATTACATGGGACAGCTCATCCATAGTTTCTGGTGGGGTTTATTCTCTTGTCCTTTGTGCACTGACTTTAAAGTAAATACTCTGTGAGCTCTGTTTGCTTGTTTTCAGCTAGGTTTCTCCTAAAAAAGTTCTGGTCAGAAACCGAACAAGCTGATCAAAAAGGTGGCCAAATATGCTCTAATATAGGTTTGTCTTGTTTTAGAGGTATATTTTAGCAAGCAGCTTCTTAGCAAGAGAAAACAGGCTAAAATGAAATTGTACAGTACAATGTGTGTACGTTTTCTTCCTAGCAATTTCTTCACTGCGGGCAATAATAATGGCAAGAACAAAGAAGTAACATGATTTTTTAAATAGGAAACGCACAAGGGATTGTTACCCTTTGGCTTTTTACTTTGTTACTTTTGTCTTCTGCATATATATATTTAAAACAAACAAACAACATTTCCTGTAATCATAACCCCAGGATGGTTTGAAGCAGTGATACAGCAAATGTTGTCTTGTATGATTGTTTCTATGCTAAGAAAAAAGTTTTCCTCAAATGGAACACTGAATGGTTTTCCATTGACAGAAAATTATATTTAGAAGCCTACTAAAGTTAAAAGCTGTCTAGAAAATATGGGAAGATCGAAAGAAAAGTATTCAGATGTCTCTTTTATGCTACTTAAGGTGGTAATTATTTTGTAGTCATTGCCTTATTTGTGAATTAATCCAATCTTTTTCTCATTTAGCCAATAATGTTCTGTTTAACAGATTTGCTGAAAACCAGAAAAAATCGATGCAGTTTTATTCTTGCCTACAAAATCTATTATCATATCAAAATGAAATAATACAAAGACATCAAATTGGTTTAGCATATTCTGTCCTTAGTAAAATCTTTTTGAGTTTATTTATTCCTAATATTATCCATGTATTTAATTGCTCTTCACTTCCAGTTTTTAGGTGAAACCTAGCATGTTTTGAGGCTTTTAGTTGCCTAGATTTCCTTTTCTCTTTTGCTGCTATATTATTTTTCTGTATCTGCTACTAGGATACCATTCCAAATTGAACAGATTTGCTTAAAGTATTTGCTGGAGAATTTGTCATTTCATGTGCTAGTTTTCCCAGGGCTCCAGATGGAGATTGTCTTTTCCTACACTTATTTTTTTTATCTTCCCTTTATTTTCCCAGGCTAAGCACTTCAAGTTTTGATTCCAGTTTGGGTATGAAAACTTACATGCCCATGTTTCTGTTAGTTACTCTGCCTTTGCTCCAGTGTTGATTACTATAATTCTGAGATATATTATTGATTTTGGGCATATATGTAGAGATCTCTCATCTCTACTGCATCAGTCTCACAAAACAACTTAATTTAACTCTAGGTGTTATATTTGTTTATATAGTTAAAAGGCTTTGCGAAAAAGAAAAACTTATTCTGAGCTTTTCAACCTCGATTTTGACAGATGCAATTCTCATTTTAATCCAATGTTTATTAATTTATAAAATTTATCTTTCTTCATTTCCTATAAGCTCTCTGTTTATTCTGAGGTTGTGATTCATACATCTTAGGTATTCTTCAAATCCTTTCCTTCCCCTTTTTCTCATTACATGCATTTTAGTTAGATTTCCAGATTTTACCTTAAAGGAGTTAGAAACCTCTTCCACATTCAGTGAACGTGAAACATCTTTAGTTTGTCTCTTTCAGTTCTGAATGTTTGCTGTTTGGAAACTTCAAACCTTCTGCTGATTCAGTTTTGATCCCTCCAATCACATGTTTTTGAGATGATGTATCAGGATTTTAAGGATGGTTCTCTTTCCATGTACTTGGTATAATAATAGTCTTCTGATATGATGTGTGGACCTCTGTGTTAGAAATCACACAAGTAATAGAGATTACATTTTATTCTGCCACCCTTTCCTTCCTCACGTCTTGCCCTTCCTGGACCCCTCCCACCTCCATGGAGTTTGAGTGGCTTGAACAGATCCAGAGGATGACTGGAGTGAAAACTGGAGAAGGCAAGATTTTCTCTTTCCCCAATATCTTCTTAAATCTAAAGTCAGTTATCTCTACCTACTAGATATTATAATTATATTATTTTTCTCTTTTTTTTTTTAAATTCAGTCACAAATGGTCCAAATATTTGCTAGTTAGAAATGTAGAGAAACCAGTTTAAAAGCTCTAGAGAAGAGAAAGAGTGAGACAAATGAGTACTAGGAGCCATTAGAGCCATTCTGGGTAGGAAGAGGGAAGAAAAATGAGCAGAAAAAAGGGGGAGTAATAACAGAACCAGAGGAGAAAAATACCAAAAAATGTACCTGGAGCATTAGGAATCCCAAGACATCATTTGCAAAGTGAAATTTAATCAAAATCACACTATAAAACACAATAAACATGCATTAGTATTGATTTAAAGTATACCTCAGATGCATGCAATCTTGAAGAGAGGCCACGTTTTTGTGCAACACTCATGAACTGCATTAATAAGGACTGTTACGTTGTATGTCGTTTTCTAACTGCAACACTTAAATGGACATTTAGCAAGAGTATAGTACAAAGAGTTTCTCTTTACTTTTTTGTGCTTAAGCACAGTAATAATGAATGTGACATCTTTTATCCTGCAGATATAAATGGAACAAGCTAAGCAAGCATGCAAACATTTATTATCTTGCAGTGACTATAGCTCAGTTGTATGGCATCTTTTTTGTCAAATTCAGAAGTTAGCCACATATCAGTCATGTATAATACTGAGCTAAATGCACCCTCTGCAAAAATATTTGTTAACAACTACTACAAAGCAACATAGACATCTTTACCAAGCACCATGGAAATACATACCAGATGGAACTCCTGTGTGCTACCCAAATGGGATAGAACAAACATAGGAAAAAAGTTATTAAATTAAAAAACAGTGTACCTTCTAGTCTGGTAATCTTTTTCTACCACTGACAAAGGCTGAGTTTTTCTGGTGATGCTGCGTATGAATAGAATTCAAATAATCCCACCGTAACGTTACACTAAACCTCCAGAGATATTTTTTATATGCTTTCATACGTGATTCTTAGGATTTTTAAAAACCTAAAGGTGCCATCATAAAATATGCAGTAACCAAGCGTCTCCTAAATGAATTATCACAGTTCAGAACTTTTAAATATTAAAAGAATGTAAAAAAGAAGTATGCATTCCTAATGTAATGTGCAGGCATCTGTTTATTATTATAGTCAGACACTCCTAGCAATACATGGCTTATCAGACCATAGAAAGCATATTACCATGGGGTTATTGTGAACGTAGTGTAGTAACTGAGATCAGTTTATACATTCCTCATCATCTACTCCATTTGCAAGCAGAAGATTTCTTGATTTGTGTTAAAGAACCCTGTTTGGTTTTTTTAAATTATTTCTCTCTGTTCTTGTCTAACATTTATAGTTGAAAGCAACATTGAAGACATGATCCCTTATACAACAAAAGCAGAACATATAACCAACTAGCCAAACTAATGATTAGTACTGACTCTTTTTCCTGTCCCAGTTAGCACTGCAGATCCCATCAGCCCAGATCAATTGATTACAATGTGCATTGTGTGGTGCATAACAGAAGGATAAACATAGATATTTTACTTTATATTCTCTAAAAAAGCAGTATGAAATACTGAAATGGCAATTGCATAACAGCAGCTTCTGTTGCTGAATAGGCAGGCTGTGCTTCTGAACTAACTAATGTTTTGTTGTGGTTGATGGCTTCATTCTTAAGAATTATTAATGGTGGTAATGAACACAGAGAACACGAATGTAGAGAAGATCATTGTGACTAACAGTTACCCTAGGGAGCAGTTCATCTATTATTTCATCTAGAAAAGTTGCCTGGGAAATAGAAATACAAACTTTTCCCTGAGGTAAGCATTTTGGTCTGCAGAAATGCTGTGGCTAAATGCTGAAGTGAATTTAGATGTCATGGACCTACGGCTATTAGGTTATAACTCCCTTATGCAGTCTAGTGGTAAAATGAAGTGGGTAATAAATGAAAATAAAATTGGGATTGGTGTGAACTGGGGTATCCACTCTGAAACCTGAAGGTCCAACCCAATAAAAAGCTACAAAAGAAATGTTGTGTTAAAATATGGGCTAAAAAGGGCAACATTGTTGTTATTGTTGTTTCTCCACTGTCTTGGCATCACAGTACTCTCTTTTAAGAACTCTAGTGTTGTGCGGGCTTCACTTCTCATTCAAATCATACCAGATTCCTCTAACTCAGTGTATCTCCAAGCCATTATTTCTAGCTCTTCCTTTGTAACAGCACCTACACCCAACTTTGAACAGGCATGGGTTTGGTTTCTGCTTTCCCAAATTCCCTCCCACTCATACACACAGTTATACTAATTCTTTCAACATCGTCCTTGTGCTGGTTTTGGCTGGGATAGGGTTAACTTTCTTTATAGCAGCTAGTATGGGGCTGTGTTTTGGATTGTATGGGGCTGTGTTTTGGATTTGTGCTGGAAACAGTGTTGATAAAGCAGGAATGTTTTAGTTACTGCTGAGCAGTGCTCACACAGAGTCAAGGCCTTTTCTGCTCCTCACCCCACCCCACCAGCGAGTAGGCTGGGGGTGCACGGGAAGTTGGAAGGGGACACAGCCGGGACAGCTGACCCCAACTCACCAAAGGGATATTCCATCCATATGATGTCATGCTCAGTACATAAAGCCGGGGGAGGAAGAAGGAAGGGGGGGACATTCAGAGTAATGGCGTTTGTCTTCCCGAGCAACCGCTACGCGTGATAGAGCCCTGCTTCCCTGCAGATAGCTGAACACCTGCCTGCCGACGGGAAGCGGTGAATGAATTCCTTCTTTTGCTTTGCTTCTCCGCGTGGTTTTTGCTCTACCTATTAAACTGTCTTTATCTCAGCCCACGAGTTTTCTCACTTCTACTCTTCTGATTCTCTCCCCTATCCCACCTGCGGGGAGTGAGCGAGCAGCTGTGTGCTGTTTAGTTGCCAGCTGGGGTTAAACCATGACAGTCCTCCTCTATGGACAGGCTCTGATTTGTACAGTTTTGTCTTCTCCTCTCCCTCCAAGCCCTGCTGTAACGCACCCAGCACTTTATGTGTGAGACCTGAGATGATGGGCCCTGACACAGACCTGTCACACCAGCGTGCCTCTCAGGCCCCATCACCAACCAGTTAGGCTACTAACCTCCAAGTAGGTTCTCAGGGAACCCAGATTCTCAATCAGAGAGAGATTTCAGGAAAAAAAAAAAATTGATAGCACGAATATTGTGCTTGTTTTCTTAGAGTGTGCATCAGTAAGCTACTTTTTCAAGCATTAGCTATAACAGAGAAAAAAGGTGGATCACAAAACCAGATTTTAAAATGAACTGATCATAACTACCATTTTTTTAAACAACCTACAATTTAGAGCCTTGTTCAGGAGAAAAAGAAAAAAACTCTGCTGAACGGTGCTGTGTGGGAGGATTGCATAACATCCGCTTAAGTAAATTGGACATTAGATGCTTTATTCTTTCTGGCATTCAGACCCAGTGACTTAGAGGACCATGGTAGTTTCACATGGGAATATGTATGAATAGCAGCATAACTGATTTAATTACAAGCCATACTACACTGTAATCTTTTGGGGTGATATGGGTACGTCTAACACACTGTAGGAGTTAATGGAACACAGCTCATAATAAAAAGAAAAACTAATGCAGACAGAAGGGTGGAATTCCTCTTTTCTAACATTAGGTTTCCAGTAGTTAAAAATAATTTTAAGTCCCTGCAGAAAAATGTACATTTTAGTGCCAGATTCATCTGACCTCTTTTATCTGTCTGCTTTATTATGAGATGAATCATGTCCAAAGAGTTCTGAGGGTTTTTTTCACTGTCTTAATGGAGAACCTCGTCAGACAGCTCAGATGTATGCATTTACATTTTGTCAGATCAAATCCTAATGACAAGGGACAGACAAACCTGAATTGGTTGAGTTTGTGTTCAAGTTATTCTTACTGGTAAAGGAATACTAGAGGGGAGAGGGGGAGGTGACAGACAGCAGTAACACAACGCGTAAGTGGAATTTTAGTGATGCAGAAAAGGATTTAACAAAAATAGCCCTCACAAGCCAACAGTAAAATCTGTCAACCTTCCCAAACCAGCATCCAGCAGAGACTGAGTGAACCTGCAAAGGCAGTGACTGTAGATGCCCTGAGTGAAATACGGGTCTGTTCTCAAATGAAGTTCAGTGATGTTACATAAAGAAGATGTGTATCAGAGCCCTAAAGACCTAAGGGGAACAAAGGCATCATCGTGTAGTGAAAGTTAATGCTCTACTTTATTAGAGCTGCTAAACAGGATGCACATAAATTTACCTATTGCTTGGAGAAATAGATATTATTTATTCCAACTGACTAGCCAGGGAGTGAACTCTTACTTTGCCTTGGTGCAAGGTAATGGTAGGTGCTGTATGCCAGGAGGAATCTTAGGCAGCTGGAGTTTACTTAACCTTTGAAGGAAAACTACCTGCTGCTACTTTCCCTCTCTATAGCCGCTTGCCAGAGCTTTCACTGAAGCTATTTCTTTATTTTGTTGACATGAGCACTGTTGCTGAGGTGAGGTAAGTTTCATGGAGAACATGGTTGACCAAGGAACAACTTAAAATGCAAAGATGGTGTTAATGCCACTGCAGCTTTATTTGTTGTCATTTTCCATCTTTTCCTGCTGTTATTCCCCCCTTATCACACAGAATCACACAGAATCACTAAGGTTGGAAAAGACCTGTAAGATCATCAAGTCCAATCATCAACTAACACCACCATGCCCATTAAACTATGGGCATGTGAGGAAACAATTGCAAATTCTGTGATGGCGGTTATATGAATAACTTCCGTTGGTAATTCACAGAGGCAGGCAGGAAATATTTAAAGCAAAGACAAAAATAGTCAAATACCTAAATATGCAAGACTGAAAATAACACTGTGTCCCATTGGCTGTGTGCAGAGGACAGAAAATCTTTTTCACAACAGATTTCAAAATTTCTCTTATTTCCAGATGAGGGTGAAAATAACATGTTTTAAGTTCATCACAAAAGAATATTCTTCTTTTAAAAATGTTCTGTGTGCCTTCAACATTGGAGTTAATTTATTTATGATTGCGTTATATTATAACACAATGTAAGTTTAAAAATTTAATCATTCAAAGACAGAAAATATTAACTTCCAAATGTCAAAACTGAACAGTGAAACCAAACAGGAACTTTCTGGTCCATTGTTTTAAAATGACATTTTGGAATAAAATGATGCAGCACCAAGGAGTTTGTACTGACAGAACAATCTCGGATGTATTGTGACTTTTCTGTGCTCCAGAGCTTTATTAGGGAGGGTAAGAAATTATGTCAGGCAAGAACAAGGGAAAGTGGACTGTGTCTTTACAGTTTTAGTTCAAATGGGAAACTCCTGCTAAACTTTTTTTTGTAATTCATACTTTCCTTGATGATGTGTAGAATTAAATAAACTTGTCAAGACTTGGAATTCTCCTTAGTATTATTTACTGTCATTGCTTCACTCTATGTAAAATGACAGGATGTAATTTTACCTGAAGGTCAATTTGTTGTTTTGGCTAATTATAGTGATTCACAGGAATACAGCATGGAGTACTCAGTCCTGTTACATACTGGCAGGGCTCAGTTGCCAGATCAGATTCCTTAGCAGAAATTTTCTGATAGATTTCCCGATTCTGGGATTGAGATTCTGGCTCCTTGAAATAATGCTCTTCTCGCAAATTTTCTAAGTTAGGTTTCAGATGCAAAACCTAGCAAACAAAGAATAATTATGGCCCAATAAGGGAAAAAGAAGTGATTAAAAAAATACATGTTTTTTTTTATTTACACAACCTATTGTGGGGAGGGCAGAAGAAAAAAAAGCAGGTTATGCTTTCTGGTCCAATAAATTGTAATAATCTCATTTTTTTATCCCAGCAGCATTATTCTAGGACGTCTGTTTACATGGTATGACATTCTAGTGCTTTTATTAAGGGATATTCTCAATTAAAAAAAAAAAATCTGGGGCATAATCCAGTTAATATTAGGGTCTGTACTTCTGCCAGGTAAATTATGTGTTTGTCAGACTTATGTCCATAGGTTTTATTCATGTTACTGTGTTCTTTCTTTATACAAATGGGATAGTACTTCAGTTTGCTGTTTTCATTATATGGTGCTACTTCTTATTAGTCAAGAAAATAACCAAACTTTTGATTTAATATAGGTATTATTATTATGCTCCTTAGACATTAAGATGACTACAATGCCAATTTTTAACCATACTCCCTTAAACCTGTTCATTGATTGACTGACATGAGAGAAATTCAGTAGCTTTCCCTCTGTTTCTTTGACCACAGAAATCTCAGTAATGGCTGAGTCCCAGAGAATGACAATTTTTAGACAACTCCAGCATATTGTATGGGCATGTATGGGCTAACTGGAATCTAGCTCTGCTTTATTAAGTGCTAAAGCTTTCATTCTTCCACAGAGGAAAGAGTACATTTTAATGGCTAATACCAATAAAAATAGATTTTTAGCTCTTATCACTGGGGACAAAGATGGTCAGGAGAATGACATTACGTATCTTTGGCATCTACGCACTATTTCATTACCTTTTATTTTATGCAGTGAATACTTAAAATGTCAATTCAAATGACTGTAATACATTTTAATGAATGTCAAATGCAGCTTTTTCCAATATAGTTAATATTTTAGACAGTAGCACTGGAGTACTGTAATCCATTTAAATGTGATTTTATTCAAGATGAAATTGAGAAATGTGCATTTAAATGCACTGTAGTAGAAAACTTAACAGTTTGATTCTGCATTCAGTTGCACGGATGTGAAATCCTTCTGGAACTTCAGTGAACTCCTGCAAGTCTGTCTGTGGAAATATAAACACCCATCAGACCCTTAGTGTTCGGACTTTTCTTTAATTGCAGTTTTCGGAGATGAAATTATGTCACTTTCTAGTGACTGTGGATTCTAAAACATGATATCAGCTGAAATCTCTGGCACTTTTTATATTTAGAGTGCTTACATTCTGAAGTCATGTCATTGCCAACCACTTCATAAGCTTTTTACCAAACTTAAACATTTTCAAAATGTCAAAAGCTCTTTTTATGAGCAGTAATGAAGTTTCAAAAGAAGTGAGTTTCAGAGATGCAATCAACTGTTTTCAAAATCATTGCTACTTGAAAGGATTTTCCTCTGGCTTATGTCAGAGACATTGTTAATATGAGAACTGTTAAAAAGAGTATCTAGAAATCATTCAAACAATCCCTAACATTTCCCATTTTTATATCTTTAAAAGTGTTAATCATCAAACTAAACTTTGAAAATGGATAGATTTAATTCTACTGTTATATCCAGGAGGAATGAAGTCTGAAATCAATATTCAAAGAACTATCATAGCTTTCACTCAATGGAGCAAAAACCATAAATGTAGTTTAATGGATAATATCAAGCTAACTTTCATCTTTGAAGAGATGTTTTTTGCCTACATCAAGTAGGAAGCAGGACACAGATAAATCAAATGGTGTGTACACCCTGCTGCTTTACTTTTATACTTAAAGAAATATTACTATTTCTTTCTTCCTTCTTCATTGTAACTCTGAAAAACTGTAAAATGAGTTTAAGAAAAATATATGAGGAGACTGTACAGGATACCTTTCTGCCTCAAGAGCTGCTGTTCAGCATACATTAAAATGCTTAATAAAAAAACTTGAGAATGGTCGGGAATGCCCGTCAGAGCATGTAAAACTTTTTTTGAACATATATTTTTAAAACATGTTTGTACAAACTGTTTCCTTCACCTTCATAGTTTTCACAGTGCTTAGTAATTTGGGGAAGCAAAAAAAAAAAAAAAAAAAGTGAGCTAATTAACTTTAAGTGTCCTCAGTCTAAAAAATTCAACTAGAAAATCCATAAAACATCTGGTATAGAAAATCTGACTTGATAGGAGCTTCCTTACTATTTAAATAACACATTTGGTGTGTGTTCCTGAAATAGAACAGACCCTTTGAAGGTTAAAATTAATTCATGGGTTTGAATATTTTTTGTAGGGATGAAAATTAATTCATGGGTTTGAATATTTTTTGTAGGGATGAAAAAACCAACTTCTGGACTTGGTTTCCTTAAGTAGACCAGAGTAAGGTTAAGTATAGAATAGCCTTGTGTTTAACAAGCCTTCCTCCATATGGGAATTAACGTCTGACATTTATATTCCTCTTAACTGCTATACACTAATTATAGTGTCTATTAAACCTGGGTTTAATTTTGACTTCCAAAAGGAAATTTGTTTTGTTTTTTGGTATCTAAAATGAAATTTAGGAGCTATGACTACATGCACCTTCTACACTTAGAATATTTTTAACTGTGTTGGTGAAAAGAAACCTGAGAGTTTTTCTTTTGACTCTGTAATAGGCAGCATTATAAACTATCAGAAATTAGGTTCATTTCACAGTATTTATTAAAGGGTTGGTTTTGCTTGACAGTGAAGGCAGTATCACAGAGCAAGAAGATACTTATTTGCTCAACCTCTGTGTTGGTGCTGGTAGAAAAGAAATTGTTTCGCTATGATCTTCTCTGGGGCAGCCTCTGTCTGTTATCAGGTTGTATACTGAGAATGGGGAGGTTAGGATTAGTGAATTAGTGATATTAAGTATTGAAAATAAGTTCAGAAAAGATGATCTTATAAATGAATTAATAGCATCGAAAAGCAGGAACGGGTTTTTTTTAAAAATACAAGGAAATTAAAGCTGTATAAACTGATTTAAAACACTGTAAAATCTAAACATTTTCTCATCTTTCTCCCCATTTTGGAGGTTGGTATCATGTTTCCTAATTGTTATCCTCTCTCTTCATTACCAGAGAACTGACACTCAACAGTCTTTATCAAATTACATCTTGCTGACATTTTTTCCCCAGATATTTTGACATATTGCACCATCCATCCACCTTTTCCTTTTCTTCCTCTTTCTTCTGTATAATTACTTCTCTCTTATTGACATTTCAATTATGAGACTCTTCCATCAAGGATATACACATAATTCAAAATGTGAATTCTTTCTTGAGCCTCAGTCATAAACCCAAAATCAAAAATGTGGACCATTATGCTTCCAGGGAACTCCATGAACTTTTGCTTGTGCAGTTTCAGTGATTATAAGATCCAATTTTCTTCCTGCTTGCTACATCGGGCTGATGTAGAGTTAATTCTGTAGGTTTTTCACAAAACATTGTAACACATGTGAAGAGCTTCACAGCAGAGAGAAGACGGGTAATATTAAGAAGCACCAGGGGCTGGTAATAAGTAAAAGAATAGCTGTAGTTTGGAGAATTTGCATGTATATAGAATCTACAAAATAACTGGTATTTCTTTTGAATATGTAGCTGTATTGTTTGTTAGACTGTGACTTTACACTGTACACTGTATATGTTAACTTCACTGTCTGTGGATTAAACCTGTGAATAAAAGTCTCTGATGGATACTCAAAGATTAATGTTGTGAATCTGAAGGAGGCTTCACTTTCCAATTATGCTGCCTTTCTTATTGGATTTTTACATTTCTTACAGATAATTTCTAAAAAAAAAGATACTGTATTTAATTCAAAAATGCTGTCTTTTTTCCCAGTATAAATCAGGTTAATTTATACCTCATTTTTTCTTCTGAGTAAAGCCATATCACAGAATCACAGAATCACTACAGTTGGAAAAGACCTGTAAGATATCTTCTCCAAGAAAAGCAAATATGTATCCTAATAAAAAACAGTAATAATAACAGTGATTATTTTTATTACTGGTACCATACAGTTGTACCAGAAGCCAGTCTTATTTCTTCCCTCTCATTTCTATCTTCTCAGGCCCTTTATCATGGATTTTAAATTGATAATATTGCTGATATGACCCTGGAATACAGTTGGAATTTGGACCTGTCTTAGTAATTGCAAAATTGCGTATATGATTAAGATAGCAGTAAATGATAGCTCTAGCATTTTTAGCAAGAATATGGTAGTTTGCTACTGACTCAAGTTTGTAAAGGAGAAAGACCTTTTTGTTCTGCTGGAAATGTTAACAGTCATCATTACCTGCCCACCCTTCCCAGCTTTATGGTATTATACCAGATTTTCTTAACATGAAGTCTAATTTGATATAAAATTTTGGTATAAAAAGTCACATGCCTGCTACTGAGACTTGTTTTTGCAGCCCATTTTGCCTTGTAAATAGTTTAATATTTCATCATTGCCTGAAGTTATACAAATTAGGGTTGTTCTGTATCTCAACATGTAAAATATGTGCACGATATTCAAACACAAAGAGTGTTTCTAATGGCAGCTACACTGTAGCATCCTTCTGAAGTTCACTAAAAGGAATTTAATTTCCTCTAGTCTCCTTTCTGTAGTTTTTACTCAGTCTTTACTTCTATAAAACTCCCATTGTCAACTATAATGAGAGCATTTGAACTAATGTAGGTGCTGCAATATCATTACCCCCTTATTAGCCATAAATATTCATCAATACCTCTTCAGTACTTATGCCTTAAAAAATGTAACTCACAGCAAGTTTTGCTGCTTTTAATGCTGCACCACTTAAAAAACATTGAGTTTATTCCTGGTGTTCAAAGTAAAGCTGAAAGAATAATAGGGTTTTTTTTAATTTGGTGAGTGAATTGTAAAACTAGGAAGAACTTAGTTTGAATGGAACCAAACTAATTTTAGTATTATTTTTGACAAAATAGAAAAATATAACAATGCTCATTTTTCAGTTAACTTGAAATTTTTGTTCAAGTTGCCATATTAAGTATGTAAAGCCTATTAGCAAAAGAATAAAATAATGAAATGGAAAAATATATAGCTTTGAAATGAAATGTTTAAAAGTTTATTTTAAATTGTTTTGATGTTTCCAAATGAATATTTATTCTCTTTTAAAACCTCATTTAAAGGTTTTCAGCTTTCCTTCTGGTTAACACTACTCAAACAATCATCTGTACATCTGTAACGGTTAATGTCATCTCAAATCTCCACCTTTTGGAAGAAACAACTCCTAGCTTGCCTAGGGCTAGCAAAGCTTTGAAATGCTTGTGTAATATGAATGGCTTCTACTCCTGTGGAAGTTTGATCTTTCCACACCCTGAATAGGAATTTACATGAGATGATTGCAATGTTGTTCTTGTATGCCTGAAAAAATTTACAAGGAAAATTTTTTTCGGTAAACTTTGGTATACACTAACTCTCTAGGCTTTCATTTGGTGAAAGATAATAGAGAAAAATACTGAGAAATTGAGTTAGCTACAATCTATGCACAGAATTCTAAAAACACCTATAAAATAATCAAAGACTCCATGTAAATTTAGCTGTAGGAAAGATCAATATTGGACAAGATGATAGGAATTTGCTCCTAGGATTCTGAACAAACATACTGTAAGAATTTACCTTAGGATTCAAACTGAATTACAAACTTTCCACAAAAAATTCCCATTTCCACAAAAATCTTCCCTGAGCATAATCTTTGGTTTCTCTTCAGTGCTCAGGAATGCAAAGCTCACCAGTGCGTTGGATGAACAAGGATGTGCTACACTGGGAGAGGCAGGTCCCACAGGCTGATACTATTTTGGAAGAAGTGACCATTGGGGAAAAAAAAAAAAATCACTGACTCTGATATCCTGTTTATATTCAATGTCTGGCAGTTTTCACAAATTGTGCTTTTGAACAAGAAGTATAAGAGGTTTTTTTTCCCATGTGAGACCATTTCCACTAATCCCAAAGACTATGAATTATTCAATATTACTTAGTATGATAAGTAGATTAATATTTTGAATAATTGCTGTACTCTCCAAAACTTTCCATAAAAATATTTATTTTGCTGGTTCAATTTCTGATCTAACTTCTTAAATTTAAAGTTCTTTAAGTTTTACCTTAACTTTCTGAACTTGCTTTTTTCCTTTCTCGGTGTGTGGGTACATGTGTGTTTGCATGTGTGTATATGTGCAGATATCAACATGCTTAAACCAAGATGTCTTCTGCTTGTGAGGAAATCTAGATCTCTGCAATAAAAAGTCCATACAGTGATTTGACTCATCATGCCACATAGCTCCCTGTAACCTTCCTCAAAGCTCAGATGTCATGCAGACTCTGCTGTGATTTCCTGATTTTCACCTTTTGACTCATATGCTGTCTTATTTCATTAACAGTCTTGACTGAAGTGGTTTTTCTCTAGAAACAGACCAAATTCTAGTCTGTTACAAATTCTGGTCTGTGTAAATCCCATGTGAGTTCTCTGTACTAGTTACTTTTTATTCATACCTGTGTTCATGCCAGATAATCTAATCCTAAAAGTTTGATAAAACATTTTGAATTATCACATTGCATGACATAATTTAAAATCCACCTAGAAGTACAGAGATTGAAAGTAATTGATTGTTATAACTTAACCCCCAGTACACCCTGCTTTGTTCATTTTTAGACACTTCGGCACTTGTAATAACAAAGAAAGAAACATTCTACAGAACCCAAACAATAAGAAAATACTTTCTTTATGTCTAGCAATCAAAGGACCCATTACTGAATGGATGTCTTAGGTTTATCAAGTTGCTGTCCCGCCAGTGCAGACCACCACATGGTATAAATCAAAGAGAAGCAATGCATAGAAGCATCGAGTTTCTTTGGTGCACAGTTGCTCTGATCCAGGTGGAAGGAGAGTATCAAAGTCTGGTACTGCCTCCATCACTGGACTTTTAGAGAAAGTGTAAATAGTGAGCACTTTCACCCCTTCCTCTGCTTCAGGTTTAGAAATCTGGTTTTCTTTTGTTGTTTCAAATGCCTGGAATTTTGGTGCTCTGTGGTTGTTTTGTAGTTCTTATTTGGCAGAAAATACTCATTCAGCTTGGCTCAGATTCAGAGAGTTTTAGAAATCCCCAAACTGCTATGCTGGTAAAAGATTATTCAATCATTGCCCCACTTCTTTCCTCTTGCAGTTTCAATAGTGTTTTACATCGGGAGGTGCTGGTTTGTTACAATCCCAGTAAGAAAGGCACTCAGACTCTGTAAGGTGTCATCATTCACAATGCTATTCTTTAGAGCTATAAGAAGAGAATAGCTTAGGTAACCTTACATTGATTTAGATGCTGGGAGCCCTGAGCAGTGTAATACTGAACAGGACTCTGACCCACATGCAGCATGCCATGCAGACCCTGTCCGTAGCAGGGATTGTCCTCTTTCACCAATGGAAAAAGAACAAAAGAAAAGCAAGCATAACCGAACTGTAAAATACTTTTAAAGTTTACCAAAATAGTTGCAGAAAGCTGTTTGCAGCAGTCATCTAGCTCAGAGCATTAGTCACATCAATAATGTTAGTCAGTGAGGGATGTTTTTCACTAATGTTCTAGGAACTTGGAGTAGGACATCTTATTTTTATTGCCTCTGTTGAAAAGTGAGGCCAGAGTTTCCTTAAAACACTTTGTTTTCTTTCCTGACTCACTTTTTGAACTTTAGTCCAGGCTTTGATAATTTAGATACTTTTTTTTTTTTTAATGGAGTAACAGCCCCCAGGTTCTCTTCACATATTTCTTTTCTATTTCTACTGTAAAACATCCTGAGATACTGGATATTTTTTCTTGTTGACTAAAACCTAAAGGCTTTGTTTTACCTTTATATGTATTTTTTAATCATCTTGCTCAAATTAGGTATTCCAAACAATTTGTTCATGTTTCCATTATCTTTCACAGTTATCAATTGAATCTATATGCATCACCTGAGAAGCACAGCTGATAAAATGATTTGCCCATACTCACTCAGGAAAAGTAGACAAATCTGAACTAAATGAAGTCTCTTGAATTCTGGTGAAGTGAGGCTTGTTTAGTCCTGATCCTGGCTGGAATGAGGTAATCTAGTGATCCTTCTAACAGCCTGTGTTTGGTGGTGTTTTTCCTGTGCTATAAAGATTACTAAAACAATACTGTTGTATCTTTTAACAAAGGAAACCTTTCATAAGGACTATACCCTTATGTATACAGTGTTCTAATAATTGGATCCTTTATATTAAAGCATTTCATGGATCACTGCGAACATGGTAACAAAACTGCTTTCTTCCCATTGTATGAATTCACAGCTGCAGATAGTAAACCCAAGTTATCCCACGCCATGAACTTTCACTAAGAGTGAGCTGAAGTACAAGGCACACTGCATAAGGAAAAAGTCCTTACATTAAAAAACTTGCATGAGAAACTATCAGAAAATCACAGTGCTTAAGTCACTTCTGTTTATTTCCAAAGTCATGATATACTTAGTTTTCATTGGAAACAATACATGTGCATGTACAAACATGTCCTTTCTAGACAGTGCAGCTCATTTTGGGGGAAACAGATTTTCAAACGTGTACCTGTCAATGTAACGCTGTAAGAGAAAACCTTGGGGATCCCTGGAGGCTTCTCTTGCGGACGCTTCACTGTTCCAGTGAAAACATTTTGTTTACTTCTTCTCAAACCCATCTCTATATTTTGAAGATTACCAAGCTGGCAATATGACATGCTGCATTAATTTAAACTTCTGTTTACTGCAGAAACTAGCACTGCACATGCTTATAATGGTAAAAAAGGGGAAGAAAATAACGTTTCTGGATATCTATCCCCAGTAAATGTGATTCATTCTAAACTAAGCATAACATTGCCATTAGTTTTTAAAATATGATCCCAGAAAAGTGATGCACTCTAATGAAGCAATTTATTACTGGGATATAAAGCATGTGATAAAGTCAGCTGTTAAGTACATTCATACCATATTAATTTCGGCAGGAGTACAGTAATTAGTATTTTTTGCAATCAGATTCTGTGGTTGCTGTTAAGATTAGCAAAACTTTTATTTTAGATTTTTGTCAGACTTCTGTGCTTCCTGGCGTCACTGAAGATTGGAACAGAAAATGTTCTCACATTATTTAAATTCCGGCCTCTAGAGAAGAGGAGAATAAATATACAATATTGTGACACAAGATTTTATTAAACTTCATCTTGATTTGTCTTAAAACTGTGCATTCAGAAGGTTCAACTAAGGTATTTTAGTAAGAAAACATTAGAAAAAATGCAATTAAGGAATTAAGACAATTTATAAGGGTATGTAAGACTAAAAGATAAAACATCATTAATGCTTCATGACTCTGATGGAAAATAACACTTGCAAAATAATTGTTCAATGAGTAATACAGTGCATAGCATAAACGATGGGAAAGAACATCAGTGCAGGAAAGTGAAAAAAAGTAATCAAAGGGAAGTCTTTCCAAATATTTACACTTGCTGTTCTGATGTGCTTAATTGACTGTCTTTCAGTGTTCTCAGTGCCAGACAGAGGCAGAAATAACAGGAGAAAATGTTGATTTCTTAACCACTTGTGACACTTTAGGAGGGAAATAGATGTTCTCACACTTCGTGTAGTACATTGTCAGAACAAGATGTATTTGAAAAAAGGGAAATTAATGAAATACTCTGAATCCCCAGAACTTCATTCAGAGTAGCTGGTGTATTGTTACTTTGAAAAAATAGGGGAGAGCCTCAATGTCGTACTGTAGACATTGGGAAAACTGGGCATGTGGGGGCTCAAGCTGCATTGTCAGAAAGATCTGAAAACTTGTAGGGAAATATTGTCCTTCTGTTACCTGTATTGTAATAGGTAGCAGTTCCCACGTTAAAGCTAGATTATTTAATTTCACAAGGAAGTGATTTATTAAGATTTTGCACCTTCCAAAAGAAAGATTTATTTAAAAAAGTCAAGTTACAGTAGAATATCTAGTAAGATTCAGGTTTTTAACAGCAACTGATTGATGATGAAGGCACATTGGTATCTTGTAACTTAAATAAAGGGGTAATGTTTCTGTGCAAGGACCTAGGACTAGTTCCTTGAAATGGTAGTTTCTCAAATGCACTTAAGTGAGAATAGAGATATGAAACATCTGTGACATGACTGTGAGATTTTTCCATCGATACTGTTATGAGAAAAAGTAAGTAGAAAAACTTATTTTGCATTTAAACTCAGTAACAATAAGCACTAAACCCTTTTTGGCAGCATTACCATAGCTCCAAAGAGTGCAAGTGCAAGAGTACATGAAAAGTTAAACGAATACTAGGTTAGACTGTTTTTTGAGTGGCAAGTGTTCTGGCAGGACAAGACACTCTGAGGGCATAGTAGCTTACCCAGATTTTCTGTTTTAGTAGGAACCTGTTATAATGAGTAGTTGTTTCTCTATAAAATCACTATTTTTGAAAGAACAACAAAGAACCCACCCACCCCCTGACTATCTTTTCTCCTTTAGACATCAGAGTCCTGAACATTTAACTGAAATACCAGGAATTAACAGATAATCTGACTACTTTTGAATAGAAAAGCCTTTCAGTGGGTCTGTTGTCAGTGAAATCAGACATTTGAGAGGCTGTTCATTAAGGATGTTTGATTTTTAAAACTTATCAGTCTGGGATGATTTGTTGGTTGTATTCAGTAGATATATGGATTGTAACAGCAGTGTGGTGGGAGAGATGCTATCAGCTTATATGTACCTGAGGTGGTGTGCTTCTAGTTGTCAGCTGCACCCCATGCTTCCTGTGTGACTTAATCTCTCTTTACTTTTGTCCTACCTTCATGAAAGGGAATAATAGTAATTTTTTGCTCCTGCAGGCACAGATAATTAAAGTGATCATTGGGTATTTTTGCAGAGCATGAGCATAGGATGTCCAAGGGTGTTAGCTCACAGACCTCTGAAACATTTGTGAGAAGTCCGTGGAAATACCAGGTGGAAACTCTGAAATCTGTCCAAGTGTTCTTCGGTATTTGTTATTATGGAGCTCTAAAAAGTTGACTTGTCCGCTCTGGAGGGAACATCACCATCAGTTTATGTACAGCCTTTCTGTATGCTCTTCTACACACACAAGTCAATTCACATTGCCGTCCCTTTCATCTCGCCATCCTTAATTAGTACATATGTTCGCTAGTAGGTCATGACTTTTTGTCTTGCATTTGTGCATATCAGGAGTAGTTCCAGTACAGTTTAAACGCTATATTAAAACCATCATAATAAAATCAGATTCTCATTCTTTAACTGATGCCTTTCACTTTGTCTTCTGACTTATATTTTATTACTTATCTTCCTATGTTATGAAGATGAATGTTTTGTAGTATTTTGTTTTCTACTCTCTTTTGTTATTAGCTGGTTCTTCTTTCCTTCTCTTCTTCCACCTCATGCCTTTCTCAAGCCTTGTTTCAATAAATTGGATCTCCTTTT
Source organism: Gavia stellata (assembly GCF_030936135.1). Taxonomy (NCBI): domain Eukaryota; kingdom Metazoa; phylum Chordata; class Aves; order Gaviiformes; family Gaviidae; genus Gavia; species Gavia stellata. Next base: position 85,118,693 of record NC_082596.1, read on the forward strand.
TTGCTATCTTATTTAGATATCTAAGTCTAAAAATAGATCTGAGATAAACACTTAATATTCTATTTACTGATGCTTTTCAACTGTAGTTCTTTGACCCACAGCCTGAAATTACTAATCATTAAAACCATCACGCTTGTTTAAACGCCCCACTTGTTAGCTTTTACACAGAACAAAAAGTAGATGTAAGAGTTTCTAAGCTAGATAATGCAATAGACAGCAAGAAAAAAGCCCACTCTCTTATACTGTGCAATGAACATATTGCAAGCAATGGGGTAAAACATATTCTGAACTAAAAATAATGAAATATCTTTTTCATACCTCTTATTATTGTGGAAAATAAGATGTTTTGATGAGTTATGGCCTTCTGGAAAGTAACAAGTTAGACTGATCCTACCAGGATTCAAACTGTCATTTGTAATTCAATTGCCAAATTAATGAGGTTATTTAAAACCATGATAATAAATTTATATTGATATTTAGATACTGGAAATTTCACATGATAATGGCTCATCACTGGTAAGGAGAAAAAATATTATAAATACTATGACTTAAGAGAGAGCCTGTAACAAGCTGTTTTGTTTTCCTTGGTCATTTGTCTGACCAAGGGAAAAATTACTGGCAAAGCAGAATCTGATCACTGATCCTGTTCATAATGAAAGATATGCTTCCTTAGGGCCAGATTTCAGCCTCTGATTTTCAGCTTACTACAGTGCAGCAAGATCAAAGTAGGACTTTTATAACACCAATGTTAGATAGCAGGCATTAGAAAATGTAGGAAACAACAGTCATTATACACAAAACAGACAATTCATCCACTGATATGAAAAAAAGGTTATGATGTGGTGAAAAACAATTTTTTAGAAAAATTGTTATAGTGTCAGAAAGGAAGTCTCATATGAACTTTTGCACTCAGCCATGAAATATAATCACAGATTATGAAAGAATGGAGCTCACATGTGACTTCTGTTGATTTCTGCTTTGTTTTCAAAGTGCTGCTGGCCAAGAAGGTAACAGAAAGGCACCAAGTGAGTTTTGTTTGCATAGGAGAAATTTCCTAGTCAGACTAAGAAAATGCTGTTTGGATACTTTTATTAAAAATGTGACCTTATATAATGTTCACTTAAACTGCATTGTACCTGAAGTAAACCAAGGTGAAAAGAAATACTGCTTATATCAATAAGGTATTTTATGCAAGTCAATGTATACCACCTAAATCTTGAGGACAGTCCAAGTGCACCTGTTTACCCACTGGGAAACAGAACTATCTAAGGCAATGCTCTTTCATTACAAATTTCTCTGGTGAAAATTTCGCATTTGCCATGGAGTAGAAAGGGGCACAGTCACAGTTGTGCCCAGTGACTCATCTGTGGTGACTTACTACTCTGTGATATATTTCTTCCTGGCTTTTCCTAGTTTTAGCATAGTTGAAGAATGGATTAGGTCAGAACTTGGTATTTACACTAACTTAAGAATTTACACCTAAAAATCTTTTGTATGTGTTCAGGGCCTAGAGGATTTTCTCCCAGATGTGTTTCTTGTTGGACTGTTCAAAACACCTCAAGAAATCTCTAACTCACATAAAAATATTCTCCATAGGTATTCTTTATGTGTAAGTAATCAGTAAAGTTGAATCCTGAGGCTAGAAATGTGATGGTTTTGTTTCCTCTAATCCTTTCCAATTTCAGCATATAGATACAGGGATTGGAGTCCAAGAGATCTTTCTATTGTCCTTCACTTGTCTTCCCTTGAACCATTTCAGAAAAAGGGAAGATGGCTGCTGAGGGCCATAGGAGTCTAAATGTAGTTTGCAATGACAGCTAATGGGATGTAACAATGTGCATAGTTGTGATAGAGAACCTTGCCCCAAAAAAATATATGATGTTGTGTGTGAATCTACGGTGTGGAGGAACATCGGTGTGTTCGCATGCAGTTTCTGCTGCAGTGTAATTTCAAATAGCATATTCAAATCCACCAAAAAAACCCAACCCTTCGTGATTTAGAGTGTTTTTTCATTTAGGGCATTGGTTTTTTTCTTTCAAAGTGGACATTCCCTATTCAGCAAGATTGGAGCCAGTTTATTATTGGATTATTCTGGAAAACAGTAACAAACCTATGTATGCTCAGGAGTCCTTCAAATAGGTTTGTTTTGAAGAAGCCACTCCTCATAGTATATAGCTACCTTTGACTTCATGACAGCGAATATTATATGTAATAAAATTGTATGAAAAAAATGCAGAACTGTAGATAGGTAAAAATTCTCCAGAAACAGCAAAAACTTTATGCTGAACTTGGCTTCTCCTCATACAAAGAATCAAACCCAGTCATTTAAGCAAATTTACAAGAAAAATAAGGCCAGCCCCTATTTTGACATGGGCTGTAAAACCACCCACTTCTCTCATTGTATCTCTATCACATGTCCCTGTGCACTGAATCAGCAACATGTCTTGTCACTGACTTCAAAAAGGGTTTGCTGCTGCAGATATTTTTCAGCAGAGCAGGCTATGAGTAAGGGACAATGGGAGGGAGGTCTTTGAAAAGTTATAAAAAGGAAGAGAAAACAAAAGGGAGAGCAATGAAAGAAGCAAGCAGAGAATACAAAAGTGAAGGCATGGGGTGGGCTGGTGGGAAATAAAGAAAACTGCACATGGGTGGGAAATGATTAATTTTCTGACAGTTTATAAAAATAAGTAGAGAATCTGGAAAGGAGTCATAATTAAGCTAGCATAGGAAAACTCATGAGTTTATGCATGTTTTTTTGTGAAGGAACATAAAGAGAAATGACTTCACTTCTGATACAGAGGCTCCCTAATCCTGGGATAGCCTATTAATTTTAATTTTAATTTAGTTTTAATTTTAATATAATGTGTTTCAAGGCATCTTGGCAACCTACTCACAGAGAACGCTTCACACTGTAGCTACATCTGTGTGTAGCACCTCTCTGCAAAATACTGAAAAAGGCAAATGAGTCCAGAAGCAGTTATTCTCTGTCACTCTGCTATTTTGCTGTGAAGTGTTACATTCTTAGGAACAGTAACACAGATGGGTATTCAGGAAAATATTTTTATAATTCTGTCTTTAAGGACAGGAACTTGTTATTTTTTTGTTCTTAATAAGGGTTCAGAAGCAACCCATCTGAATATGTTTACAACATAATCACAGAACTCCTATGTTAATTTGTGCACTTTACCTTACCTTTTTCAGTTTCTTAAGTCTTCCTTAAATCAAAAAACTTAAATTTTCAAGATCATAATGTCCCATTGTTCTTCAGTGCTGCTGGTGTGTTTGATTTGTGTTCTTTTAAATTTGTCCTATGTTTAGTCCTCCCTCAGGAGCTGAATGAGAACCCCGAATAAAACGTGATCTAGCCGCAGGAATATCAGAATCATAGCTGGACGAGGGATTACAGGAGAATGGGGACCGTAGGGTGAAAGAGGAATCAACTGAGCCATCATGTCCAGGACTGAGTTCTATCTTGGATATAACACTGCAACATTACATCAGGTGAACTTGTGTTATGGGGACCTTACTTGCAAAATCTGACAGAAGATAGATACACTTCTTTCAGCCAGCAAGGTACACACCGGTCTTGTCTACATGTCCTCTTTCCTTTTGCAACCCAGAACTGATTTCATGACGGCATTGAAAACGTATCAGGCCTTTATGTTATGCCAGGAGAAGATAGCATACCCAGGAGCAAGTGCTGAAGTCTATTACATAGAGGTATTGCATCCCTAAATTATATCATGGCAGGGATTGACCTTCATGGCTAGGACATAAAAATGGTTTTAATTTTAGGATAGTGTGTTTCAAGGCATCTTGGGAACCTACTCACAGAGAATGCTTCACACAGAGTATCTTTCTTTGATAGTTTGTCTCTTATTTGAGCTCTAAGGTTTTCCCTTTCATCTTTCTCTAGCTTTTATTACCACAAGTTTAATTTAAAGTATGTATATAAAAGGACAATGATGCCTTCTGAAAAAGAAAACCATGCAATATCTTCGGTTAACTATGCCACATGATCCACAGTTTGCTGTCAGTTTTTCTTTATTGTGCATTTTTCGTTATGCCTGTTACATTGCTTTTTACCATTGGTTCTAGCTCAGGCAAGAATTTAAATTATGGCTAATTTAAGAATGTGATGAATCCCATTTACTGCAGATTAACAAACGTTTGCTTGAAACTAAGTATCTGATAAGTGCTGCTGTGAAGCTGTGTTTGAGGCTGATCTCTTTGTTAGGTTTCTTTTAAATATTACCTAGGAATTCAAAAAGACAAACATAGTTCTTTTCATGCAGAAATTCGAGAAACCAAACTCTAATAAATCCAGAATGAGCCAGTGTTCCTGGATAACATGTATATTAAAACCAAATGAGGACTAATGGAAGCTATTCAGTGTCTTAAATTCTTGATCCTAGAAGTCATGATTTAAGGAATGTTTCTGTTGGGACATGTTTAAATAAAATTATTTATTTTGTGGAACTCCTAGCATTATGGGATCAAAGACATCTAAGTATCACATATATCAGTAGAAAGAAATAAAAGCTGAGAACACTATTTTTAAAAATGAAAAAACTATGAAATTCTTTCCTGTATGAAAATAGCAGAATTTAAAATTAATGCATATGTCCTGTAAAACACACCATCATGTTTGTATGTAACAAGAAGAGTAGGATAGCAGAAGTCTGTTATTATAATTTATTTTGGTTCTCCCTAAACTACGGGATGCAGATACCATTATTCCCTTCTTGTCTTTGGCTTCAAGTCTCTCATTCAGGTTTTTTATTATGTATTCATTAATTTATCTGTAAATCAAATAATTCAATTTTGTGACCCCAGTACTCCTTTTATTCTTGCTGTGAACTTCCATTTATTTGTTAGAGAATAGGCAATGAATCAGAAGTCATTTCACCCTTAGAAAAATGATGCCAGTTCCTTGAATTCATTTATGACATCTCAGATTTTGAGCAAATTTTAAAGAAGAAAGACAATTAGTGTCCTGACAGCCAAGAAGTAATTTGAGCAGAGGTTGTTTCCAGTCAGCTGGATATCTGAGAAATGCGTCATTACTTCATGGCCTCACAAAGCAAGTGATGGTAGTATATTATACTATGAGGGTGTTACAAGTCAGCTATTTGTCTACAGTTATTATTTGTTATTATATTAGAGAAATGTTGGTTTAATGATAGCAAATTTAAGCAAGTATAAATATTTTGGAAAGGGTGGATTCTTACTACAGCATGTCAGAAACTGTACCTATCTTTATAGAACTTCCTCAAATAGTATAGCTTATACTTAGCAATCCACTTTTTTAATTAAAGCAACTTAGTCATACTTATTTGTACATATTCCACATCATGTAAACTGTGGACCTGAACCATTGCAAAGTGAGGTGATGGGACCGTAAGCATCTGCCAGCTTAAACGTTATTCTTAGAATATTGAAACTTAATTGCATAGACTGAATTCTTTATGCAAAACGTTGCAAGCCACATTGGCTATTCTCACACTGACAAATAATGGGTAATGAGAACAGGCAATAAAAGATGGAAAGACATGTAACAAAGGCAAGAAAAGAGGGAGAAACAGCTGGGAATTCAATTTGTGAAGGAAAAATACAATGAAAGAGTGTTAATATGAAAGTATAACCAAAAAAACTAGGCCTGTCATAGTTAATATGACGGCATGTGTATATTTTTTGTGTAATATTTTTAAACTTAATTTAAAATCCTTATAACCACTTCTGAGGGAGTTCTCGATTCATTACAGTTCCACTCTGAATGTACTTACCAACATCCATGAACAGCAACCAAAGTTCATTTCATCAGGGCACATACTGCTTACATTGAAGAATCTTGTGTTCAGGAAATTAGTCATGCTCACAGACAAGGCTCAGCAGAAAAAAAACCTTTTTCCAGTTCAGCACTAGCAGACTATTTTTATTCTATACCAATATGTGGTGATACTCCATAAATCAGAGGAGATCAATATATGCATTTTGAGGTGTGCAGATCACACAGTGGAAATTTATCATGAGATGGGCATGAAGGCACTAGAAAAGCAAAACCAAAGGTGCCAGATTGTCCTTGATTCAGAAGCACATCTATCTCAGCCTCGTCTTCCAGTGCAACGTACAAATTTATACCTTTTTTTACGTATAGACCTCCCTCACACACTCTTCGAAGTGCTGTCTCCTGCCTTCTCTCCTGCCAGATTGCTGAATTATGCTGTACATGTCCTGTGATTCAGGGATATGGAGGTTGGGACCAGTGAGGGAGAGCAGGGATTCTTCTGTGACCATCCTACTACTGGATAATTTCCTTATTCTGGGGACATTATGAGATAATGCTGTGTTTAGAGCAAGGTGGCTCTATGGCAACAAAGAGGGTGGTCTGTGTGAAGGTTATTGGCTGTGTAGAAGCCACTTTACCTTGTTATCCTAATGGGGAACCAGAAGCATGAGAGTGTGTGGAAGGAATGAGGGTTCATGAGAGCATTATTCTTAAAAGCAAACAGTTTGTAGACAAGTTGGGATAAGAAGAGTGAGGAGAGCAGCCAGAGTTCTTAGACCATTATTAATAAAAAGGATGGCCTATAATTACAATATCTCAGTTAACCTGCATATTGCTATCTTTAGAAACCTTGGAGGAAAGACCTGGGGAAGATAGAAAAGGGTTTTGCACATCCTTCTTTCATAGAGTTAAGCAGTGTTATCTGCACTATTCATTCTGCCAGCTGCCAGTTGTTGGTAGGGGACAGGGCTTTTTAACAGTCAACCATAAAGACACTCTCTGTGGAACATATTGGAAGGGCATTGTTGATTGGGGAAATTTGTTGTGAAGGAAAATGAAGAGATAGGGATAGACCAGAATCTGAGACGCATGGTGGATACTGGGGAGGAAACTCTCACACTAAGATTTTGTCTCATTTGAAAATGAGAGGGTAAAATACCTTCTATGCATTCAGAATATGGCACTGTTTTAGTTCAAGGCCCCAATTAGGCAAAGAATCTCTGCAAGATATGATTTAAAGATGTGCTTAAACTATACATTCTGAATAAGAATAGACTTAAACATGTGGTTTATGGGTTTTTTTCTGAATAACAATATAATTCAATGTGTTTATTAGAAAGGAAAATGCTGTTTTTTCTGTTTTTACTTAGTTCAGAATGGGCATGCCTTATAGTATCATGGAGGTTTGAATGTAAGATGGGAAATGATGGCATCTGCTGTGGAGATCCTACTGGGGACAAATTCATAAGAAAGCATAGATTTCTGGCTCCTGCATCTTTCTGAGTTTGTGTTATAGAAGGAGTGCGAAAGCCCTGCCTTTCACAGAAGTACCAGGTCTTCTCCTTTAGAGGCAGCTGCTTTGACTAGGAAACGTTACAGACTTGAACACGGTGAAACAAATTGATGTCTCGCCTTAGAAGCCACAAAGATTTATAGCTGTGATTGTAAATCCCTTTCTCTTTCTCTCCTCTGCCCTCTGGTACCTCTTTCTCTTCCTTCTGTTTAACATAGAATAGCTTTACAAAAGGAGAATATGGTGTTTCTTGGCTGAAATACCACACTTAGCATGTGAGCTCATGGCTTAGACAGGTGTACTCTTTGCTGAGTAAAAAACTGGCTGGACGGCCGAGCCCAGAGAATTGTGATGAATGGATTTAAATCCAGTTGGTGGCCGGCCACAAGCGGGGTCCCTCTGGCCTCAGTTTTGGGGCCAGTCTTGTTTAATATCCTTATCGATAATCTGGATGAGGGGATCGAGTGCTCCTTCAGTAAGTTTGCAGATGACACCAAGTTGGCTGGGAGTGTTGATCTGCTTGAGGGTAGGAAGGCTCTGCAGAGAGATCTGGACAGGCTGGATCGATGGGCTGAGGCCAATTGTATGAGGTTCAACAAGGCCAAGTGCTGAGTCCTACACTTGGGTCACAACAACCCCATGCAATGCTACAGGCTTGGGGACAAGTGGCTATAAAGCTGCCCTGCAGAAAAGGACCTGGGGGTGTTGGTTGACAGCTGACTGAAGATGAGCCAGCAGTGTGCCCAGGTGGCCAAGAAGGCCAACGGCATCCTGGCTTGTATCAGAAATAGTGTGGCCAGCAGGACTAGGGAACTGATTGTGCCCCTGTACTCGGCGCTGGTGAGGCCGCATCTTGAATCCTGTGTTCAGTTTTGGGCCCCTCACTACAAGAAGGACATTGAGGTGCTGGAGCGTGTCCAGAGAAGGGCGACGAAGCTGGTGAGGGGTCTGGAGCACAAGTCTTATGAGGAGTGGTTGAGAGAACTGGGGTTGTTCAGTCTGGAGAAGAGGAGGCTGAGGGGAGACCTTATCGCTCTCTACAATTCCCTGAAAGGGGGTTGCAGAGAGGTGGGTGTTGGTCTCTTCTCCCAAGTGATGGGTGACAGGACAGGAGGAAATGGCCTCAAGTTGTGCCAGGGGAGGTTTAGGCTGGATATTAGGAAAAATTTCTTTACTGAGAGAGTGGTCAAGCATTGGAACAGGCTGCCCAGGGAGGTGGTGGAGTCACCCTCCCTGGAGGTGTTCAAGGAACATGTGGACGTGGCATTGTGGGACATGTTTTAGTGGGCATGCTGGTGTTGGGTTGATGGTTGGACTTTATGATCTTACAGGTCTTTTCCAACCTTAATGATTCTGTGTGATTCTCTGTGTGAGTACTGAATGAAAGGCATCTTTTCTGATAAAGAGTCTGAGAAGGCTCTCATGTAAACAATGAAACCCTTCATATTTCATTCAGTTTAGAAGGATTCAAGTGAAAGGAAATACCTCCTCTTCAGTCTTCTGAGGTGGCTTTTTTCACTGAAAGGTGAAATGCCAGGTAGGTTTTACTGCTCTCTTGTGTTCTTGCAGAGGTGAAGATATACGATGTTATAAAGAGTATGTTGTATATAGATTCTCTCATACTACACATACAGTATGCTTATACTACTGTATGCAGTATACAACAGTATGTAGTGTTGTGCTCTTTATAACTATTCTTTCCTACATCAGAATATATGAAATATATATTTCAACCTTGGACATACCTTAAAACTTGTCTATACCTGTATTTGCTTTTCTTTTAATTTAAATCCACAGCCTATTTGCAAGATGTCACTCATGCAATCACATGTGCATCTCATTAAGCAATAGTAGATACTATGTAGAAAAGGTTTTTACTTTCACAGCCAGTGTTTTTTATTGAAAGTACAGATGGTAATTTGAGAAGTTTTCAGTTTCAGGAGTATTTGGTTTCATTTTTATAACCATACTTACATTTGTAAGTTATAAAAAAGATATTTGAAATTTTCAATTGCTGTTGTAGTCTTTCGCTCTTTTTTCTTTTTAAAGGAATACTAACATAGTTCATTATTGCATGTAAACTGAAGGATACCTTGGTACTTTTTCGTAACCGTATACAAAAAGCAGCCATTTATATGCATCTAAACAAAATCTATATCACAACTAATATTTGTTATGATAGTGGCAGTGAACTGCAAGTGGCATGATGTTGGAAAAAAGACAGCAGGGGTAGGGGAAATGAGCGCCTCAAGACAAAAACTGCAGGGCAAATTCACTATGCAATGCTCTGGTTCTTGTCAAATGTGTTACTAAATGAGGCTTATAGCAGAAAAGCAGTACTATTTGATTATATGATTTTAGATGGAAATTTTTTTAAGAAATAAAGAACAGAGCTAATGATGGCAAGTGTATTACATGGCACACTCAGTTGTCCTGTTCCCCCAACCACCCCTAAAAAGAATGTGACTGTGCAAGGTCATTGCAGCCCCTTTTCAGCTTGCCTGGCTTTCTTCTGATGGAAATCAGGTTGGGAGGTGAGGTTTGCAGTAATGCGTGCATGTGTCTTTGCAGACATTGAGCCATGATGCCACTGGATCTTATATCTAAATATGGGAGATACAGAGAGACTTTCCTGGTCCTGTAGTTTAGGCATAGCTGGAGGTACTTAGTCATTGCAACATTAGTTTTTAATTCTCAACAGAATTCAGAGCTGGAGCTACTACTCCTTCTGTAGAAGGAATTTGAGGAGATTTGTGCAACTCTGACATGGACTCACAACAGCCAGCTGGCTGAACAGGGGACCTCTTTTTAATTTGTAAGTAATCAGAGATATTGTTAAAGGTGATAGGTATGTTAAATATCTTACATTTAGGTTAAATGAAAGAAGCAATGAAATTCCATGTGGAATAAAATAGCTGAAAAAATGAACCAGAGCAAAAACCTTCTCATGGGGAGTGAAGGAGAATTATTTCTGAGGAGTGATAAAAAACGAGTAGTTTTAGTTTGTTGCTGTGTTTTCCTGTATGTGCATATGAGACCAAAAGGAGAAAGAAACAAGCAGAGCCAGTCATTTGTGCCAAGAGCGGGTAAAAGACGAGATTCCTTAAGTTGCAGGACTGTCTGGAAAAGTAGCCTTGGAAACCATTTCATGTTTGTTCATCCTCTTCAAGGAAGCAGGATTTTGTGCTGTTTCTTAATAACAACTGAGAAAGCACCAAAAAGGAAATAACAGTAACATCCCTATCCTTCCATCTCTAGACTAATTCCCACAGAGAACAGTCCAGCAGGATGCTGGTAGGCTGGATGATACCAGCCAAGGGTGAGTGCTGGAGACCATAATTTCAGACTATACTGTCAGGGCTTTAGTCCTCTTAACATAAAATTTCTCTTAATCTCTAACAGACTTATTTATTTAACCATATTGAATGACAGTTTATCATTTGCGTATTCCAAAACACTGTGAAAATTTGACTCATCAGAGAACCAGTTTGATTTTAGAATATTGCAAAAGCTAATGCCCCGTTACACAATAAACTATAATACCATTATCTTGTTAGTTTATGCAATAAATGACACTTCATTACCCTATTATGAAGCATCTGGTCTCAAGTCAAGAACTTTGTCATAGTGCAAATGTAAGGACTTTTAGAGCTCTGTCACACACTGACATACCAAATGTCCTCATTTTTTATGCTGTTACAGTGAAGTATTAATCATGTGGGTGTCAGAGACATCCATGAGCAAAATAAAAATTTGCTTCAATAATTTAGCTGTAATCTTACCATAAACTGCATGGGAAAGATAGAGTGAGCTCTGAGGGATGTGACTAATTAGCTGCTACTTGTCTTCTAAAGCTAAACTAAAAGAATAATAGTTGGTGTTAGCAAAGGCCAGGAAAAGCTCCGGCGCTGGCTTCTGCAGAAACCCTTGGGTTTGCTTTAGGAAAGGAACTAAACAGAACTGCATTCCAAAACAGAAGAAATTTTGTCATGGGTTTAACCCCAGCCGGCAACTAAGCACCACACAGCTGCTTGCTCACTTCCCCCCACCTAGTGGGATGGGGGAGAGAATCAGAAGAGTAAAAGTGAGAAAACTCATGGGTTGACATAAGAACAGTTTAATAATTGAAATAAAATAAAATAATAATAATGATTATAATGATAATAATAAATTGTAATGAAAAGGAGAATGGCAAAGAGAGAGAGAAATAAAACCCAAGAAACACAAGTGATGCAAATGAAAACAATTGCTCACTGCTCACTGACCAATGCCCAGCCTGTCCCTGAGCAACAGCCCCCTGGCCAGCTTTTCACCTAGTTTTTATGCTGAGCATTATGTCATATGGTATGAAATATCCCTTTGGTCAGTTGGGGTCAGCTGTCCCAGCTGTGTCCCCTCCCAACTTCTTGTGCACCCCCAGCCTACTCGCTGGCGGGATGGTGTGAGAAGCAGAAAAGGCCTTGACTCTGTGTAAATACTGCTCAGCAATAACTAAAACATCCCTGAATTACCAACAGTATTTTCAGCACAAATCCAAAACATAGTCTCATACTAACTACTATGAAGAAAATTAACTCTGTTCCAGCCAAAACCAGCACAGAGGGTGAGCCAACAGACTTTGGATAGGAAGAGCTGAAAATTAGTTTGAAACCTTTCTTGTTTGCTTGGATATTGATGACGAAAAATTGTAAGGTTTTATGTCTTGTTTGCACTATATGTTTTTGTTGGTTAATGACAAAAATAAGAATAGTGTGCATGAAATGAAGACATTTGCATAGGGTTGAACAGAATGCTGTCATGTGGAGCCAGGGCAATAAACAGATGGACTTAAATTGCAGCTGTTTGGAGGGAAGAGGAAGGCAAATTCAAGCTTGAGGAGAATGACTGTAAACCTGCTGGAGTACATTTTTCTCCAGTACTGGAGTGGTCGTGATATGCTTCGGTTAACTAAAGCTGCATATATTAGACTGATGGTAATCAGCATGAGGCTTTTAGACAGCTGTTCTGATTTTGATGTTTATGAAAATTTCTTTTGTTGGTTCGTGAAAATAGCCTGCTGGATGTATAAGCACTTGGGTAACAGAGTCTGGTTAATCTTCATACCTTATGCCAGAAGGGCCATTTAATTTAAACTTAATATAAGGTTTGGTTCTGCAAAGTAATTTTGATTATGTTCTGCAAGGGATTTCTTTCTGTGTCACTGGAAAGAAAAGTATATGACTTATTTTATGTTTTTATTGTTAAAGTTACCAAAAAGATGCCAGTTGTTAAAATACATGTCTTAGACAATAACAGATATCAAGAAGAAAAGTTAAATTCTGTGGTACTCTTCCCTCTATGTAATTACTGTATAGCTCCAAATGGTCCCTTTATAGTCCTAACCAATAGACTGGTTCTAGATAGCATTAGATTGATATTCTGGTCTTGTGGTTGTCTTACTAAGAGTAACTAATAATCAGCACTTGATCCCTTTTATTTCCTTGTCAAGAAACTCTTGCAGTCTTTTCTTCTACTGCTTGTCCACACAGAGGCTAACAACCAGCTATTGCTATCAGATTCCTTTAGCAGGTCCACAGAATGAATGTACAAGTTCAGTCATGCTGGGGAATCATGTGGGTGCCTAAGATGATGCCTATGAATGGAAAAAGAATGATATTTTCTCTATAACAACTTAAGAAATTGTACAAGGATATGAAAAAAACCCTCTGCGTAGCATTGTTTACAAATACAAATTGTAGAGCTAACTACTGAAAATTAAGAAAAGCCATCATTCAGGGTTCTTTTGATACAGTCTCTTGATATAGCTAAATGCCTTAGAACATAAATTTTATGTGTCATCACTGCATTCTCGATTTAGATTGACTAACACACGATTTTTCTTTCCTGTCTTAGACAACTTGGGTTATCTCAAATAGCTAAAATTTTGCCAGTGAAATTTCTTTACTTGCTACCATCAGTTAAGGTTTTGCTGTTGATTTAATTCTGAACCTCTTTACTTTTAGTTGAGTCTATTAAAAAAAGAAATGTGCTAGAGAAGTGAGGAGCACACCTTTTCTAAATTCCAATAGCCATGCATTAGGAAAAAAAAAGGCTGATGAAATGGATTGTCCTCCGTCACAGACATTCAAAAAGAGAAAAAAATTTCTCCCCAACTTAGACTTCCCAAAATGCATGAATGCTTTGTTTCATTATGCAGTACTGAAAAATTAATTTATAAACTATATTCCTGCCTATAACAAATAAACTTTCCTTTAATATTGCTATTTTGCTCTTAACAAGATTTCTGTAGCAATATTCTGCACTTTCTGCATCATACATCAGAAAACTTTGTAACTAATATGTAAAGTTCTTTCCTCACATACATTATTATTTTTGTAGCATTTTTCCTTTTAACATTTTAAAGAGCTTTTTGCTCAATAACAGAATACAACATACCAATATAACCTAATTCACTTTGTCGTAAATGCTTCTAAAAATCTGTATCTGTGTAGTTTAGTAATCTTATAAAATACATTATAGATTGCCTCAATACTAATTACTTTCTGCATGTCAGAATGTATGCTATAAATCATCTTTGCTTTTCAAAGTTCTGATTCAGAAGCTATAAAAAGGCTATCTTCTGATCAACTGTATAGAATGATGGTTTCTTCCAGTACTATGTCTCCTGCCTTTCAATTCTCCTGGAAGCAATTTGTGTATGTAAATAAACCTCCACTAATAAGGATGCCATCTGTTAGGTTAGCTAGTGATATGTCACTGACAATGTTTAGTATATCCCAGCTTTTGTGAATATCTGTGGTGAAGCAGATATTCCAAGGAACCTGAACAAGATCAGACTGCAATGAATGCTTCTGTTATCAATAAAGAGCTGCCACAGCTCTGGAGACCAATGTGATTTTTGAGAATTCACTGAAACAATGGCCTGAATGGAGGGGAAATTTACGACAATGTCAAAGTTCCCCTTCACATTTTATTATTGTACTATGACAAGAGGCTCTAAGCATAGCCATAGGCATAATAAGCAGTTGCCTAGGGCAGTAGATAGTAGTCTAGTGGCAGCCAAATGTTCCTTTTAGTGATTTTGTTAGCATGAACTGCTTGTCTTTGCTCTGTGTCCACTTTCATCTTAGGTACCCACTTACCTCTTTGGCGCTGGAGCAAGAGATAGGACAGCAGCAAATTGCTGACAGCACACTGGTCCAAGATCGTTCCTTATTTTTCCCATTTCTTGCATAGCTAAAGCCAGAGACACATCAAGGAGATAATAGTTTGTGAAATTCCTGGCTCATTGGGTGAGTCCATGATCTTTTGGTGATGAACTGAAGTTTGTGGACTTCTTACACCCAGCTGTTTGGCTGTCCTACATGGCCACTCCAGCACATGCATGATCTATTGCTTTGGATTATCTTAAAAAATGTATAAAACATCTCCTATCTTAAGTATGTACAAAAGACTGACCTATATGAACATTTCTGCATTTGCAGGAACAGTTTTGACTGACTATTGAAGGTGTCCTATCTATCTACAGTCAGGTCTGTTTTGGAGCAACAACCACCTGGGGAGTCTTTGGGATAGCCAGATTCTCCATTCAGGATGCTAATTAATAATTGAAGCATTCAGATAATGCTTAACAGTTTGTCTAGGCACAGCAGGAGCTACCTGGGGGAATCTCCAAGACTGTAACAGTCACATGTTTTCATGTGAAGGTAGGGAGGAATTCAGTTAATCCTGTCTCATGTCAGTCCATTGGTTCATCTGTGCAGAAAGTAGCTATGGAGTTCCTGGACTGCTCAGGGAACTCATGACTAAACACACTGTGTGTGCACACAGGCACAGCCCTGACACCCAGCCACGCCAAGTTATAACTGTAGGACAACTGAATTCTTCTATCACAGTTACAGCATGAACTGTGCAGCTTTTGCCACATGGGGTTGCACATAAAGGATGCTGAAGTCACATCCCTCCCTAGGAAGTTATTTTGTCCTCATTCCTCATGTGAAAGAATTCAGTTTTTTCTACACCCTTGAAAAGCCTGGAGGTGACTCTGAATGTAGGTCTGAGGATTCACTGGGCCTCCTGGGAGTATTCATCATCTTGTTTATCATACGTTTTTGTGCTCTTTTGAAGAGCTGATTTACATCTTGCATCTATTATAATTCTGTTTTAAATCCTGAACTCTAAACTAGCCTGCAGTGTTGGGGCATGGCACATAAAAAAAAAAAAAAAGAAAAAAAAATATAGAGTTGCCCACATACAGAGCTACTAGAAGAAGTAATCCCCCAAAAGAAGGACACATTGTCAGTCACCATTAATTGAAACTGACTGTGAGGTTCTGATTTGACATAAGGGGAAAAATTTGCCCTCCATGAGCATAATTAAGCATTGGAGTGTGTTGCCCAGAAAGACTTGGTGAGACACTGGACTAAGCTGCCCAGGGAAGTGGTGGAGTCACCATCCCTGGAGGTGTTCAAGGGAAGTGTGGACGAGGCATTGCGGGACATGGTTTAATGGGCATGGTGGTGTTGGTTGATGGTTGGACTTGATGATCTTACAGGTCTTTTCCAACCTTAATGATTCTGTGATTCTGTGATTCTATCCTTGGAGGTTTTTACAGCCCAACTGGACAAAGTCCTAGGCAACCTGTTCTAATTCAGTGTTGACTCTACTCTGGGTAAAAGATCGGATGTGAGGATCTCTTGAAGTCCCTTCCAACCTGATTTATGATTCTGTGATTCTATGAGAATTGGAGAAAATAAGCAACTGAAGCAAGGAGATAGCCATCTGAAGATATGGGAAAAAAGATTTTTTTAAAATAGGTTAAATCTAACTTCTTTTTCTTTTCCTTATTTTTTATTTTAAAATGGGAGTAAACATCTACATAGGTTCTCTGTTATAGCCAAAATTGACTATTAGCTAGAATATTGTATGTAAGATTTCTTTTATATCACCAGAGTGGAAGAATTGGTTTAGTCCTTTTTAAAGTACATGTCCACACCATACACAATGTCATTTGCTCAACATGAAAAGTAAAAATTAAGAACATCCATCAAAAAGGAAAGAAAAGGGCCATAGAAAGTGGCAATAATGTTGTGAAAAGGTTTGACCTTTGTTTACTTCACCTTCTTCACTTTAGCAGCTTTTTCACAAGCAGTTTCCATGTAATGGAGTTACTTCTGCAGAAAATTGGAATAACATTACCGTGAATCTAGTTCAAAGAGGACTTTTTTATCTACTTTACAGGGCAGGATCAGGTCCATAAATCATAGCAACTCTGGTCTGAAGGGAAAAAGATTTTCCAATGTCATATACATTCCTAACAGAATGAATTGCCTAAGGAAGGTATTTATGAAAACAGTAACCAAAAGTGTAAGCCAGAAGAAATCTTCCAGTGAAATTGGGGTAATATATCAAAGTGACAGAAATAAGACAGTAGGGTTTATTTTAATCAGTGAGTTCTGTATAATTAAATGTGGTGTAACCAAAGAAGATTTTTACTGCAAAGAAATGAAAACATAGATGTGTTTACATATTTGTTATCATACATCTTTGGTAAGAGTGAAAAATAAAATTACAAGGGAGGGAAAAGTAAATTTGTTTTCTTCATGACTAAAGCATAAAGCCACAGCTTCGTTCAGTGCATGTTGTTAGGATTATCCAAAGCTCTTTAAATTAGGAGTTGTCTGGTTACAAAGCAAAACAAGGTAGAGAGGTAACACATCATTTAACTTACTAGGTCACATAAGTCAGAAGCAAAGTCAGGAGTAGCTGGAAATATTCCCATGTATTTTCTGACTATGTTGGCATTCACAGATAATGTTCAGTGTGCAGTAACAAAATTCATGGAATATTTCACAGCTACTCTTGAAACTCAGCAGCATATATGAAGAAAACATGATTTCCTTCAAAGTGTTAAAAATGCCGTGTTTCAAATAATTGTCATCAAAAATATGGTTCAATCATGAGAGCTAAAAGACTGTATGGTAGGATGGCAAATACTGCAGCAGCTGGGTAAAATAGATGCCTGATTTTTTTATAGCATGCTGTCTTGAAGCAAACACAGTTATTGAGGATGTGTCAAATATAGCTTCTTGAACTGATTATACGCAGTGCAGAAAGATGATTTATGTCATGAGTTAGCATGTGATATTCAGGTGTTTGCATTGCTGCTAAATCAAACAAAAAACAGCAAAACCTTTTCTTTATTCAATACAAAGTCAACTTTCATGAGGTCCTAAGGTTATAAACCACCTTAACGTGTGCCTGGCCCTGACATGCCATCTGATTTCCATGGACTGCTGAGTACATTTCACTTCACATTCTGCTGTTCTTTCAAGGATAATCTTTTAACCCTCTTTAAAATAATTTTGGTCAAAATTCAAAACTCCTTGTTCAAGGTAAATCCCCAAGTCAATAAGAATTTAGTCTGAAGACTGACTTCAAGATTCAACTTCTTCTGGTTTAGCTTGCTTACATTGAAGACAATTAACTTTCTGCAATGCTGCTACATAACCTTCTCCTTTCATAACTTTTTCCCTTTGCAGCTACCTCTCTGGCTCATCTTATTTTCTCTCCATTGACTTGATTTATAGTGACAAAAGGGAAGAGAGATATGCAACATTTTCATACTGATTGATAGATAGGAAAGCAAATGTTTTAGTGCCATCTCCCAAGGGTTGAAGTCTTTCACCTTTACTTATCTCTTAGGTCTGTTTGCTGAGTGAGATATCACCCGCGGGGAAATAATGGTGATAATGTGATGTAATACAGAAATACAAGCTAGAATTAGTCTAGGAAACTGGTGACATTCTCTATTCTGACAGATGTTTCAGAATACTGTTGTTTCAGAAAGTCAGCGGTGATGGGATGCCTCTGTTTAACATCTAGCCTGGTGCTTTCTACGTATATTTATAAAGCTGACTGCAGATTTGAATTTAGTATATTATCAGCCTTTGGTTGCCTCAAAGCAAACTACGTCATTCCTGATGAAGGATCATCAAGTTTATATCTCACTGGATTAAAAATGTCTTTGGGAATGCCCAGAAATGTAAAACTGGTGTGTATTCTACTGTTTGTTCCTTGAAAGCTTCTTTATAGCTGAATAAATCCACCAGCTGGTGTGCATAATGCACAGATATGGTGCCCACTCTCTTTGGATTACTATTTGCCAGGATTTTTCATGGACTGAGGTTTTAGGAGACTCTGTTTTTAACAAAAAAGTCCTACTTCCTGGAATAAAAACTTAGACTTTTCCAAGTATGAGTAGCAGTATCTGTTCTCACAAACATAGATATCTGAAGTAACTTCATTAACTCTCAACACCCCCTCTGGGTGTATTTGATGAATGCCGAAAGAAAACTTTTACAGCTTTTTTTTAAGAGAATTCTGCCCCATCAGAAAATTCTACGATCAGGTTTGGAGCATGTTGCCCTTTACCTGGGGACATGTGAGGGAAAAAATTCAAACTTTGGGCCTTGATTTGAAGACTGCATGGTCAGGTCTATCAAAAGCCTTGGGAAAGTTGAGTTTCCAGTTGTATATGAATATTAGTGGGAGTTGAACATTTTTAAAATTATATTCTGTGCCACAGAAATGACTATAGGTTTTATATTATGAGTCACTACTATGAATCATTGTAGCTTTTTTCTTTTCACCTGTGCACTTCCCACAGCAAGTTAATTATAGCACTTGATGCCTGCATTTAGGTTGCTGTGTGACAGCTTTGTTTGTACTCAGATTTTTTAGTATTGGTATTGAACAGGTAGGTTTTTAGAATTTCATCCAAAAGTTGCATCCTAAGTGGAACTGTCCTGTACAAAAGGACTTAATCTGAACTTAATTATGATCTGGATGTAATAGCTTATGAAAATCTTCCCCATCATCTTCAGGCTAAAATGTGATATTCATGGGTCATAATCCACTTTTGCATGAACAGGCACAAAAACAGCCTCATCAGAAATTACAGTTTTATAGCATGATTTAGGACCACAAGAGAATCAGATGTCTCTCTACTTTGGAATCATCTTCTCTGCAAACACAGACCCAACAAAAAGCCACACAAGTGTCACATCACCACCTGAAGAATCAAATCCACCATCTGGTCAGAGGAGCCTACTAACACGCTCAAGGGAATTGCCTACCAAACCTTGCTGAGACTAGTAAAAATCCGAAGCCCTATATTATATGATCTGTGTTTAGCTCCTAGTGGCAGGAGCAGGAGTGATGTTAAAAATGGGGAAGAGAGAATAAAGTAGCAGGAGAAAAGTCAGCAGGATGATTTATGGGCCTGATGCATCAACTCATCTAAAAGCATAGATTTCCTTGAATTATTTTGGCAGTAACATTCAGAACATATTTTTTAGTGCCTAGATTTTCACCACTTCAATTTCTGCTTTGAATCTGCAGATTTTTTTTTCTTAAAAGAACTTTCTGTTTGTCTTAGTATGTCTACTAGTGGGAAGTTTCTGCTTAGCTGATTTAAATAATGTCATATCCATTTTCATAATTGTCCTTTGGATTTAACGTCTTATTCATAGGAAAATTCATGACTCCAAGATATGTTTTAGTAGCATACCTGCAGGCTACAGTAACGTTGTTAAAACTTAAATCTGAGTAGAAGCATTTTAAAACTATCAAACGTACCCAATGTCTTCAGTGTTGTAATATTACAGTGACACATCACACAAGAAGCATGCATAAGGAGTTAGCTTTGGTTAAATATCTTTTTAAAAATTTATTCTTACTAGTCAACAAGACTTCATCTTAAACTTCATTTTTTAAAGAAACATTACCTCGCCCTCTGAAAGCCTAGTTGACTTTCACTAAGAAACATAGCACACTGTAAGAAAATCTTTAAAAGCTTGTTTTCGTTAACTATCACATTTGTCAGAAAAGAAACTGCTTACTGAATATATTTCCATCATAAATTATGTAAGAGGCTTGGCGAGTGTTTAATAAAGGCAAGGTCTTGTTTACTCACTTAAGAAAGCTTATATACATCCTCAAACACAGACCCTGAAAAACATAGACAAGGAGGAAAGAAACTTATTTCCTTCTTTGGCACTTCATGAGTAATTATTTGTTTAGGTAAGTCTGTGGTTCCTTAACACATAAGCATTAACTTACATCTTTTCTATGTTGCTGTGTGGAGTAAAACAGAGAAGAAGCAAAAATCATCAGTAGAGATTCAAACCCTGTATTTTAAGAAAAAAAGTTTGCATATCACAATTCAGAGCTTTGATAAAGTGGCATTCAGAAGTGGCATACAGTCTGCCATTTGTCATCACAAAATCAGGAAAAGAGAGTAGATTAATTGCAGTGCCCTCTCTTGACTTATGGCTTATCCAGTTCATTGCACCATTAAGTAACTCACACAGCGTATGCCAGGGTAAAGCTACATATTTTATGAGTCCCCTTTCTGAGATTCCTTTAAAAACTTTTTTTATCACATTGCTTGCTTATGTTATTTTTGTCAGAGACAACAGAAAAGTCTACATGCTTTATTATATTCAGGCATAAAAAAATCCCAAAGTATAATCTAAGCACAGAAACGTGGTCCATGCAGATTTTCACATTCCCCAATGCTTTTCATTCTATTAATATATATAATACACGTATTCCGTGAACATGGCATGAGATTCATTTTAAATATAAGGCAATATAGTGATGGCACCAGCTTGTTGGGTTTGGTTTTTTTTTTGTGTTATAGCAGTTTATCACAAATCTTGTTAAAAGTTTTGTTCTCATATAACCTTTATTATTCCCTTTTTTCTATGGTGAAATAATGCATAATAATTTCCCTTCTGTTACTGCCCTCTCTGATCTGACCTTCAAATGTCAGTGTTGCTGCTTTTTGATCATGCATATAATATGCACCTTGACTCACTTATGTGAAGCTATATCAGACAAAGGTCCTCTCATGATTCAAGCTTTGAGTGAAGTAATCATATTATATCCATCATTTACACCAAAAGAGCAGATATTTTAGCTAAACTTAGCATCTTTCCTACTGATGTAAAATAAAAGTGGCAGAAACACAAAAAATACAGCTTAAAGCACAAAACCAAATGTAATATATGCTCCTTTTTAGACACTAGTGGTTGAGCAAAATCATATTGGATTGTTTAGAAACTAAAGTAATTGTCTTACAAGCATATTTCAGTCTTTAGGCTATATTGTGTTTCACACTGCAACTGTTTTCAGAACTGGTTCAATGGCTGGATAATATACTTAGTATTGTTAATCTCTCCAATTATTACATGTTAGCATAAAAAACCAAAACATTTTCTTCCTTACATAATTATTTAGCACCAACGTCTGCAATTACTAAGCATCAGGTGTCTTTAATTTACTTCGCTATCAGCTGCATTTCTCTTTACTCATAGAAAGTTTTATATAACCCCGTAGGAAATGTTAATTTGTTCCCAGGGTAGGTCAGCATAATATTGTTTCAGATTTTGAAAACTGGAATGATTGACCATTTGCTTTCTTAATAGAGAGATTGTACTTATTTTACTCTCTACTTTTTTACACAACTTTTCTGTGGAAAATTTCTATCAAATAAAAGTTCTTCAGCATCACCAAGCTTTACACAGTGTAAATAACCAACAAATGAAATTACTAACTAGCCAGAAGAAATTTTTTTAAAAAGTTCAGATAGGCTAAGAGATATATTGAGAACTGGATTGCCCTGGGATGAGGCTACACGATAGGATAGAAATACCAGTCCCTGAGTGATTCCAGGTCATTTCCATGTGGGAAGGAATATGGGCTATTCACCAGTAGATGAAATTATCATCTTTCTTTTCCAATGAAACCAAGACATCCAGGCTGTTGCGATGTGCTTCAGGGAATTGCCTACTGAGGATGCCTGGAAGCCAAGGACTGAGATGAGCATCACACAATGCCCATTCATTACTCAGTAGTCTCTGGTTTTAATGTAGGTAACTAGTGCAGGACAGGATTTCACAAGAATCACCCAGCAGTATAGCCAGCTGATGTAATGCAAATGTCCGCTGAGGTGTAATACTCTTCAACCTGTTTTCTCCAGTATTTGTTGGTTTTGCTTTTTTTACTTGGAACTCTTTTATAACCAGGAACTGTTATTATAGTTGGTTCTTGCTCTCCTTCCCCCTTTTAAATATGAACTTTTTTAAAAGAAAGAAAAAAAGCCAAATATTTGTTAAGAAGCTAGTTTATTTTGAAAGCATTTGGTATAATTTTTCACTGTTACAATCTTTATTCTTCATATTGTTAAAAATTTTTCATTTACATCACTTCGACTAATTATATGCTTGGATTAATGGTTTTCATTAAGGATTATTGTTAAAGTTTTGTAAATGATGATTGATGACTTTTTCTCTCAGGAAGGTAACTGATTCATTTTATCTGAATTTTTACAATCTCTTTTCAAACACATGTGGGTGCCTGTACCATAATAGACATGCCATTACTCAGTTTGTAGCATATTTATGCTTGGGGAGGGCTAAGATACCCCAGTGGTTTAAGATTTCCCAGAATTAATAAACTTGTAAGCAAGAAAGGATCTGTAATTATTGCTCTTTTCAGAAAGCTTTCTAGTGGAAGGGTAATCTTAAGGTAAACGTAGGAGGAAGAGAGTCCAAATGTGTGTTCTTAAACTACAGAAGAACTAGGCTGTTTTAAAGGTCTTGTCCTTTCAATGTATCATGGCCAGGACATTTTTTTCACCCTAAACTGGAGAACTGAATGTTTGAAATAAGAGGTGGAGACTCATCTTTCACAATTTTCAAAATCATCTGTTTTAAAAAGTGAGATTTAGGCAATTTACTCTGAAACTAGTTTGTGAAACTTAAAAATCGCCTCTTGCTTCCGATCATCACTGTAAACAGTTCAGACCTGAGTCTTTAACTGGTTTCACAACTATAAAACTATAAAAATTATTTGAGTAAAAGATGGACTTTTAATGGCAATTGACTTAGTTAAACCCCAAAACACTTTTTTATTCACACTGTTTCCTAGGAATTATTAATGGATGGAAAAAGGAATTTAGGTTACACATTGCTGTTCCTTTTAGGAACAGCACCATAGATCACTGACCCTTGCACCTGGATAAAGCATGTGGATGCATATTTCTGACAATTCACTGGCTTGCATTTTGCTCTGTGTCATTTGTCATAGCTTTTTGCAGACAGCATTAGGAGGGGCTGATCTGTGCTACAGCTGCTGATTGTGGAGGCTGTCACCCCAAACAAGTCCAGAATGGTGCATGCTATAGCAAAGAAAGTATTTGAACACTACCATTCACTTGACCAGTGAAAGCAGCTACTTTATAAAAGGCAAAAGAATTGAAGATGGCAATGCTTCCAAGTTTGTTATCACAGATTATAATATATATCTGTGTAGGAACATGTGAAAGGCCTGTACAATTGAGAAGGAGCAATAACAAACAAATTAATAGTGTCTCTAGCACTCTAGAAATAGTGTGTTTTAATTTCAATAAAACTGGTAATATGTGGATTGCCTTACCTGGAAAGAATAGATCTAAATCCAGTGAAGAGACTGAGGTTTGTCAAACATGAAACTGCCATCTTATCTTTTGATGATGTAATTCTACTATTTGCAGGGTAAAACAGATTCACATATAATACATGCAGATTCACTTTGCATTATTAAACCTTCAGATTAAAGCGTTACTTCCCTGCAAAATGCATGCTATTTTTAGCAGTGCTCTCTGTCTGTCTGCGGGTAAATACCTGACAGGCAAAATGATAGTTAGTGGCACTTACCTATATGCTACTTTATTTGTGTGCTTTGTAGAATGAACAAAAATAACAGAAAGCTGTAAATGACATTTTTTGGTATTTCTTTACCTCGGCTCTTCTGGAGTTGCATGGATGAGGACAGTATATCTATAGTTTGAGAGACATTTTGCTACATATCTTAGCAATACTATATGTTAGTTTTCCCATATCATCAACTAAGAGTTTCGTGGTTTCTCGCCATATGTGTTCTGAAAAATAATGTATTAACTTCTTGCTCCACCTTTGGTAAACTACAAGTTACACCTTATTGGACTCTGTCCTGGGACCTGTCAAATCTGGGATCCCATCACACAACTTTAAGCACTTCCACTGCATCAAGATTACTCATGTGCCAGGAAGACCAGACCTCTATGTATGAAATACCTGCAGAGAAAAAGGATACTGCTGACAGAAAGAGGCTTATTGTGAGAGAAGCTGAGCTTTTTAAGGTGCAAGGTGAAACACACACACAAAAAATTTGTCCTGAAAATATGAAATAGAGTAACTTTTTTAGCTTGGCAAAAGAAGTAGACGAAAAGGTTTACAACTTCTGTACAGTCAAAAAATAGAAGTGGTTTAAAAAGTAGGACGTCTTGACCCAGACAGAAATTCTGTGGGGCTATGCAGCCAGCCAGGTCTGGGACAGCAGGGAGTGGGCCTCTCCGGGGGCAGCAGCAGCACCAACAGCAGGAGGTGTGTGTTGGTCAAGGCCCTGAGTCACCGGGGTAAGGAGCTGCAGGAGGAGTTGAGCAGGCTGTGTGCAGCGAGGGAGGATGAACATGAGATTGACAGGGGCTTCACAAGAAACCTTACAGAGGGAAGACCTGAGCCCTGTGGTTCAGGGAAGGAGGGACAGGTAAAGACCACACTTGAATGAGTGATGGGTAGAGACTCACAAGATGGGAAAGGCTTGAAGCTTGTGACCTCTGGCAGCATAAGAAATGCTTCTTCTTTACCCTCAGATCTGAATTCCTAGAATTGATAGTAATATTCTGTTTAGGGGAACAAGCTCCGTTAAGGGAGGCCTCAGAGTGAGCTGGGCCTGCACAGAGCACTAGCACCAAGAGGAGGTGATGGGTGATGGTGGTTCGAGGTGCCCTTTTGCAGGGATGGAAGCAACCTTCATCTTTCCAGATGTGCTCGGTCACTCTTTGCTTGCCATGAGATTTGCTGTTTGCAGGAGTGCAGAACTGGGCTAGGGAGGATGGTTCCAGAAAGACTGCAAAGGGTTTTCCAACCCTCAGACTCCCTTTCATTTTGTCCATGTGCATCACTCTTGAGGGAGACCTGGAACAAATCAGGAGGGACTACAGATGTTTGGAGGTAAAGATGAAGGACATGGGAGGCCAAGTGCTATTCCCCTCAATCCTACAACCAAAGGGACAGGTCTCAGGTAGGAATGGATACACCCTGTGAGTTAGCAATTGCCTGGTGTCATGGATAATGCCTTGGCTTTTATGATCGTAGGTCCCTCTCTGAGGAATGAGGACTGCTAGCAAGAGATGGGACCCATTTGACAATGGTGGCATAGAAGCATCTTTGCCTGCATTCTCACTTCTTTGTTGAGGAGGATGTTAAACCAGGTACACTGGGAATGATGATGATAGTTTGCAGGTAAGTGAAAAAATGGAGGTCAAGGGGGGTAAGTATGTGGGACAGGGTGATGGGAGTAAAAGAGCCTTTGGAAAGGATGAGGCAGGTGGCAAAGGGCACCTGTGAAGTTGCTGTGCACAAATGCATGCAGCCCGGGAAACAGGCAGGAGGAGCAAGTGAAGTGTGTGTGAATGCAGAACCGAGACATGATTGCAATAATTGAGATGGGGACAGCTCATATGTCTGGAGTGCTGTGATGGATTGATGGATAGATATAGGCTCTTTAGGAAAGGCAAGCAGTAAGGAAAAGGACATGAGGTTGCCAGTAAGCTAAGGAGCAGCTCAGATATAAGGAGCTCTTCAGCTCTTCAGACAGGTGACAAACTGGTTGAGAGTCTGTGAGTCAGAATTAGAGAACAGAACAACAAGAGCAACATTGTAGTGAGAATTTTTTACAGAATCTGATCAAGGTGAGCAAGTGAACAAAGTCATCTTTAAGCAGCTTGAAGAAGTCTCCAGCTCACAGACCCTTGTTCTCATGGGAGACTCCCTGACACATCCTTGGAGGGCAACACAGTTGGATTCCTGTAATTCAGGATGTTTCTAGAGGGTGTTGAGGGCAACTTCTTAACACAAGTGCTAGATGGACCAACCAGGAGTGAAGCTTTCCTGTACCCGCTAATCACAAAAAAGGAAGACCTGGTTAGGGATGAATAAACAGGGAGAGCCATGGCTTCAGCAGCCGTGAAGTAAGGAAGTACAAGATGCTAAGGGGAGTGAGGAAAGCAAGTAGCAGAGTACAGACCCTAGGATTCTGGAGAGCAAATTTCAGCTTTTCAGGGAACTGGTAAGTGGGACCCGATGGGAGCAAAGGAATTTAGGGCAGGTGACAGGTCTATAACGACAATATCATCCTAGTGCAAGAATTGTCCATCACAATACTCAGGAAAATGAGTAGACTTACAAAACTTGGCTAAGCAGGGAACTCATGACTGAGCTGCAATGTAAAAAGGTTGTACATGGGGGGTGGAAGTGAGGATGAGGACAGGCTACAAGTAGCACTGTAGCAGCATATTGCCTGGGCATGCAGGACGTGTTAGGAAAGGCAAGCTCAGCTGGAGATGGTACTTGCAAGTGATGTAACATGAAGAGCTTCTGCTGCTACATTAGCAGTTAAAGAATAAAAAAGGAAAATGTAGGCCTACTACTGAAAGCTCTTGAGAAATCTTGATCTACACACATGAGACCTGATGAGAGGCATCATAGAGTGCCTAAAGAGCTTTATTTTTCTTTCTTTTGGCTATTCAAACTTGTAAATTCTGGTTCCTTCCTTTGATCTGTTCCACAACGAAATCTAAGGCAAACTCAGCCTGCAGCAGCATAGGAAATGAAGGGGCTGAGTTCAATACTTCATTTACTGCGCTTAGAGAGGATAGAGAGTAAAACTACTAAAAACAAATGTGCTAGAATTCTTGGCATAATTTTAATGGAATTCTTGTTTATTCATATAAATATGTTACCTTTTCTTGGAAGTAGGACACTGAGATAAGAGAGTTAATATCATAAAGCATCTTTATTAAAAGCACATCAACATGCTATAAGTATTTTTTACTTGCCATACCAAATTTTTGTATAGCATTAAGAAAAACATTGGACAGTAAAGTCATTCATTATTCCTGTCTTACATCACACCATAGTGGATGAGGAATGGCTCACTTTCTTAAGCCCTGAACTTTCCATTTCCTTACTAAATAAAGCAGGACCTTCAGCTTTACTAATGCAAGCAATTTTTATGGCATTATATTAGAGGGGATTTTGCTTAAATGATGAGTGACATTTAGAGATCTTAGCAAGTGGTTTGACCTCAAATTGGATAAGATTAGCCAGTATTAGCTAGAAATCCTGTCACATATTGACCTCCTAGTCCTAAGCACTGAACAAATTAAAAAAAAAAAAAATTCTATTCCTGCTCTAAAAAACTAGTAGGAGCAGTAGATATAACAGGTATATATACACCTTAAAAAGTGAAAGAAAACAAGGAGGCCAGGGCTGGGACAGACATGGGGGCTGGAACTATTCTATAAATATATATGTCTATTTTGACATAAAGAATGACATGCTGGGGAACTTTTAAGTTTAAGAGGATGCCAGTTTCAATCAAACTGTTCAATCCTTTTAACAATTAAATTTATAAATAAAAGCTTAGAACCTTGCAGGCATATAGCAGCATGGGAAATGGGCTGTAATAGAAGGGGCAGCAAATGAACATTATGAAAATGCTAGAAATGCGAACAGAGTCAGAGCAGTGGTGCCTACCACAGTGCTTCATCTCCAGCAGTGATAGTAGGAAACACTGTCTCCATAACAGCCTGTCCAGTGGCCATTACCAGTGGCCTCATACTTTCCAGTGCCCACATCAGGCATTATCACTCCCATTGGACAAGTCAGCCTTCTGAATAGGTGACTGGTACTGAGCCTTGGGAATCAGCCCTTGAGCTAACACAAATACTGTGCCCTGGTATTAAGGCAAACCAGCTTTGGCTTACATTAATATATGATTTCAGCTGTGTTAATTTAGCTGAAGACTGGGGGTTCAGGGACCAATTAACAATCAGTTCAGATATTCTTACCTTGAGGGTTGTATTATCAGTTGGAACGGTTATTTGATGATTGGAGGTAATACTGATAAGATCCATTAATATTTCTTATGGATCTGAGATAAACAGTTTTAAGAATACATACAATTGTTAATGCATTAGTATTTATCTCCCATAAACTTCACAGTAGTTTGTTTAATCTGCTGGGCAGGGTAAACAGTTGTTCAGTGGGGATTAATGAGAAAATGACGTACAGGTGACATAATTTATAGTCCGTAGAGAGAATTGCTTTTATTATTGCAGATGGTAAAATAATCTAAAAAAGTAATAATACATAAAAGCAGCAGGAAATAATTATATTGGTGTATGAATACAACACTATTTAATGAAATATTTAAATTGAAGGAAGTACAGAAAATTTTTCAAAAACACCCTTCAAATCTGTTCTCACATGTTAATAATACTTTGTGGTCAAATATTGAGGTCTTTTCTGAGACAGAGTTTGCCTGAAGGTTATTTTGAAATATGGTTTTTTACATCTTAGTTATGTGTGTTTTATTGGAAAGTTTCATGTGAAGAGGAATATTTATTTTGCAGTTTCATTTTTGTTAGTTTTTTGAACAAAACCCATCATTTTCTGATGGTTTATATGTTTTGAATCAATAAACAGATTAAAATAAAGTTTCATTGTCAAAGTCTTGTGATTTCAAGACATCAGACAGCTTTTAAACAAAAAACATAAGTTTTTGCATTAAATGTTTCTATAATGTAATCTAATTACAACAAACACAGCCTTTTCCAAATCCACTGCCTCCCTCTGTGAAAGGTTTCCATTTGCTCTATGAATAACCAAATGACACAGGTTAATTTGCAAGCATAACTAAACAACATGAACTAAGGATGAAAAATGCTTTCTTTAACATAATGATGATGATAAGATTTAAGAGAGATTTATTGTTAAGTCATGATTCTGTATCAGTTAGGTTATACCAAGGGGGCTGGGGTGAATTTCTGTGTGGAAACCCAACAGGTAGACAGAAGCACTATAAATTATTTGTCATCTACAAAGCAAACCCTTAGTCTCTTAAGTGGTTGTTTCTTGCTGGTTTTAATCTGGATTTTTGAAGTGAGTGGGTGTTCAGCTATTTTCTGTTATTTCTGTTTTCTGAATTTTTGTTTAGCACTTATTTGTGATGTTAGCTCTATGAAAGTACCCCTTCCCTGTCTCCCCTTTCCTTTCATTCATTAGATGCCCCAGAATAAATAAATGACTTGTTGTCATTGTCTACAGTAAGCCTGCCACCTAATATGGGGATGATTGTTTGTCAAGATAATGCTGTGCGTTTTCCTAGCATCCTGTGGGAGAGGATGTATCTAGGCTTTGTGAAATGACTTTTTTTTTTAATCCAGCCTCTTTTCTACTTGTATTAGTGCAGCTGCAAAGCTTCGAGCGCATTGATTTGTTTTGTGAGCAGTCTTGTAATTTCAGTGGTGCCCATTTCAGCTGAGATTGTCCTTAGCAGCTGATGGCTTTTTAAGGTTTTGATGATCAAACATTTGTTGGTTACAGTCACAGGCTGCCATTTAATAGAGTGTATTTTATCTTACTTGTATGTTATGGAGACCATACAGGTAGACATTAGCTTTTTGCAGCTTTGTACTTCTCTTAAAGGAAATATTATCTATTAGCTCACATATTAAAAGGCATTTTATTTCTTTATATGTGCATAAATGGGTTTAAAATTAGAATTTTGTGGTTGACCTTTTCTGCTTCACTGTTACTTTTATAATCCATCGCAATCACCTGCTACTTTGTCTAATACTGTTTTTTCTGTTGTTCAAAGCATCACAAGCAATTGGCCCTTGTTTTCCCCACTAGCTTACTTCTTTTGGTGACCTTGCCTTTCTATATTGGTTAGATGCCACTGGGACACTGCTGTCCACAGTGTAAGATTTGGATATACAGAAAAATTAATTCATATGAGCTGGACCTAGACTGGGATTGTGAGTGTGGGAAAAAGTATTAGCAGCGATTGACCTCAGCTTAATCTCTGGAGGCTTCCTTTACAACTGCTGGAGGAAAGAGACACAGACACACACACCTCGACACTCCCAAACCCATGGGCTCCCTCTCTCCATCCCCATTCCTTCTCTCACTCCCAGGAAAGAACCTAAATGAGTTCCCTGCTCTGAGCTGCATTTACAGCCACCTCACTGACCGTTCAGAGGACTGGAGAGCCTCCCTGAGCCAAGGGAGACCTTTTCCCTCCCTCCCTCTTCTCTTTGCTCTCCATAGAGGAACAAAAGCTGATCTCACGGAGACAATAGGCTTATATCGCTCCACTTAGGGCCTAAAAGCTAAACTAATTTTTTTGCCTTTTTTTTTTTTTAATATCAGTGTTTTCTACACCTGCATGCAGTTTCTCCCCATCTTCTTTCTTTTATATCTGAAGGAAGTAAAAAACACTTGTTAAATCTGGTTTTGATCACTTGGGAGAAAAACTGTTTCTACAGTGAAGGCGCCATTAAGTACCCATCTCCCTCCTGACACAGGCTTACATCTCTGGTTGCTTTCCTGAAACTCATAGGAACTCATCTGTGTTTGATCTTCTAACCTCAGCACTTTCAACTGGGTACTCCTGCCAGCAGCACCTTTTATTTAGATCTGTGTTTGCAATAATTTCTCTTCTTACACGCAAACTCTTGCTGTGGGTCAAAGGGAACACGCCACACATACGGAGCTAGGAATGTGTTGTTTATTTTAAAGTAATAATTTTCTAAGCAGATACTAAAAATTTATTGTAATTTACATTACAACCCTGTCAATAAAATTATCTTAAGGGATGAAAAATATTGGAATGAGCATAACACCACTCTGCTAGCTGTGTTGCCAGTGATATTAACCTTACGTTTCAATAATGATCACTAGAATGTATTTCACTTTTTCTGTCCTCTTATCTCTTGGCGCTTTTTTTCTCTGGTAAAACACCAAGGAAAAGTGATAGTGATAACAATAACATTTATTACTTGCTTATTTTAAATCACAGTGAGAATGGGACACAACAGGCCAACAACTGCTAAAAATACTAAATGTAAACTGTTACCACCTGCCTGGTCTAAAGGTGGGTAAATAAGAAGAGCTGTTGTAGTTGAATGTTTCTCTTCTGTCTTTGTGAAGATGTATATTGTGATGGCAGCATCTGATTGCTTCCATCTAGTATTCAACTAGCTGATAAGTGGGTCCAGGTGAAAACTTGGGTGAAATGGGAGGGGAGCTGGGCCCAGGTGATGCATGAGGTACCTTACAGCCTGTTGACTTCTGAGGAACATCATCAGCCTCTATGGTGCCATCAAAGGGTAATGTAGTCTGCAGCCACTTAGGTGCCTGGTTATTTGTCTGGAGTTAGAGGAAACAGACTTTGCAGACAATGACGTGTTATAAGAGGTCATGTACTACCAGGAGCTCAGCCAGCCTGGGCTAAGGGAAAAGTAGGGCTTCACAGAGGCATCCTTCAGTGAAAGACAGAGGGGCGGCTCTGAAACTTCTGGATTTGCAGTTAGGGAGCAGGAGTTGGTTTCCTTTCTTTTTTCTCCAAGCTCCCAGGGAAAACACTTTGTTTCTTGGGGTTGGTACTCCACCTAACAGAAAGGGTGAAATGTACTTGCAAGGAGGGTAGTGCTGCTTTGTAAGCTAAAGGAACTGGTTTCTACATCTATGTTTCATATCTATGGTTGTAATTAAGATTTAAGCACTGACATGTAATTATCCACACTGCTTAATTTGTAGCATGTTAATGGGCATGATTTTTGTTCAACTAGCATTCTTGCAAACAATGTCTGGGTACGGTTTTGTGGACAATATTAACCTAGGATTGTTATAAGGAAGCAGTATGAACAAGACCACTTTGAGGAGGGGAGAGTTTAATTGTGTTTACACAGGCTTGCTGGCCGCTTGCCTTTGGGGTCAGAGAACAAGTCCTTGCCTTTTTTACTTACCTGTACAGATGTAGGTCCTGGGCATGATTTGGCAGGTCTGTGCAGGGATCTAGACGCTCAGACTCAGACACATAGATAAAAAAGAAAAATCAGTTGAAGCCCTCCAAACATTTCTGTAGCATTCATAGCTTCAGAATTTGATCAGGGAACCTGTATCAGCACACACATGGTGACATTTTCCAGTAATTAATATATTTCCAAGCCTGATCATTTGCCTGGAGTTGAAAGCAGTACCTTGATTAGTTGTGAGCCACACAAAAATGTTCAGGCTCTGTGAGCTGCAATCGTTCCCTATAGTCAATGGAAATTCTGAGCTCTGATATATAAAAAAAAATTGATAAATATATTGGATTAGCATGTCCCTGACCTACCATCTGACATTTATATTAATGAAAATTGACAAGTTCCTTTAACCCAAGGATGTGCTTGCTTTTAGGTAACTTGCAAACACCTTTTAGGAGTGCAATGGAGAAAAGGAAAAGTCTATTTTTGGATGTCTAATTCCTTGAACAGTCCTGCCAATGCCATCTATGGCTTGTACATTGGGATTGCAAAACTCGGCAGTACTGATAGGGATAGCTTGCTTCTCTGTTAACTATCCGTCACAGGTGCAGGAACCAGAACACTTATTATCAATTCTGTAGGTTAAAACTTCAGTTGGACTGGTGTGCTGGTTTATTACTGTTTGCTTGGGTGCATGTCTCTGAACAAACTATATGCAGTTGAGCCAGTTTCTTACCTTTTTTTTTTTTTTTTTTGGTGACACTCAAAAATGAGTTTGTAGATCTCAGTTGTGTCTTTGCAAAAGAGAAGGGAAGATGTTCCATTTGGTTCTCATTGATTTACGAAGCAGAAACATTCGCAGGAAGAAGTCTTGAACAGCTTGTTTATTCAGCTCAGCAGCAGGGACAGCCTGCAGATGATTAGTTCCGCTTGTGCCCATATGTGTCATGACAGTAAATACTATTACAAAAGGTTTATGGAAGATGAGGCTAATTGAGCAAAAGTTAGAAACAAATGTCTACTGATTGTTTTAAAGTGTGTAAATAACAAGGGGTCTAGTTCATGTTTGCATTATTGCCTTTAAAGGGAGCAAAGTTATGCAAATGCATGCAAAAGTCTCTCTAGAGTGTTATTGGTTATCATGTGTCACAGCTTTTCATTTTAACAAGCTGTCTCTTTAAGACAAGACTTAAGGACCAGATTTCCAAAAGTGCTATATACTAAAAAGGCCTTGAGAATGTGACAGATTCATTTCACGGTGCTTTGAGGTTTCAAAATTGTGGATTTATTCCATAATGGGACTAAAATCCAATGTGTTCCAATGCTTTTATTAAAATAGATGGCTGGGAAGAATGGTTTTGTCACCCCTGTACAGGTCCATTCCCAGTTTCCACTTCAGACTATTGTTCTTCATCTTTCTAGAATGTCCTGAGTCAAAGTATAGGACTTCTTAGAGAAATGTTTCTCTTCATGATTGCTGTGGTATAAAAAGCAAACAACTGCTTTTTAAGTTGCCCTTCCTGTCGTCATACAAACAGTGCAAGCTTAGGTATGTATGTAATTTCTAAGAGTGCTTACAATGCATAGGCAATACCTGATTTTTAATCTTTTGATTGGGGTGTCACAATGCAGAGTGAAATGCATAAACTGTAGAATTTTCCATTTAAAAGCTTAATGGTTTTATTAAGTATAAGTACTACTCTACTGTTGTTAACAATTAGTCATTATCAAGGGCTGAGATACTTGGTAGGAAGTGATATTAACTTTTGCCTTCCCTCAATAATTCTTGATAGTTACCATCACCTTTATTAATACAAGGATCTTGGCTCATCACATAATTCAGAAGGATGTCTGCTGTGCAAACAGGTGAGAACTGTAACATGTTGCCTCTGAAAAAGTCTTTTGTGCACGCATTATATTGGATACTATCTTCAGAAATATGTTAAAAGCTGTTTTTCACAGAGGAACCTTGGAGATCTGAGTGTGTGTGTCCTCCTGCGCCTTCCTTAAGCAACAAAGTTGGTTTGTGTTACTCTGCTTCAGAATTTAGAGGAAAACATAGATGTCATGTCTGCTTGAGTTTTTGGATAGCTGCATCAAGTTGTTCAGAGATGTGTTCCTCCTCTTTCTCTGTGAGCCTAGCCAGAGAATTTAAAGACCAATCATAATACTGGTAAAAGTCAACATTAATTATTTCATTGTGGCTCACTTTCATTGCTGACCTGGCTGTATGACAGGTTGCAAAAGAACTGATAGCTTTTTAATAAAGCTATGAAATGTTAACAAATGGGTCTGCGGTTTTAGTGGCTAGAATGGAGTAGCCAGTGTGTAATGGCAATGAATATGTATTAGCTCTACAAAAGTTTATCACAGCTCTTCCTTTTTAAAAAAAAACAAAACCAATAATGAAATGTCTCCTGTAACTCTGTTTAAACATATTCAAGGAAAAAAAAAAATCAAACTGTGAGTGAGTACAAAGAAGAGTTATTAGGGTGAGCAGAGAAATGCAATGGTTATTTTGTAAGAGAAAACTGGAGGCACTTGCCTTGTTCAGTCCAGAAAGAAAAATGAAAGAAGGGGAGGGGGTGTGTGTGTAAATGTCTGTTCCTGAAAGTGTAGAAAGTTGCAGAATGGACCAGATATCTGGAAGAAAAATTAGCTGTTGATTCCAAAATACTACCCCTGGTGGAGAGCAAAGGGTTATCTAAAATATTTCTTAATACTGTGTTGGATTGTTTTGTTTGTTTTTGATGGAAGATACTAATGTTTCATTTATTTGAAAAGATTTTAAAAGTGTGGGAAAAGTTTACTAGTAGCTTTCTGGCACATTTGCAAATTCTATAAAAAAAATTACAAGTAGTACAACACCTATTTTCTGAGCCTTACTAGAAACCTCTCTCAGAAATGAGAGCTGAGCTTTTAATTCCCAGAAGGCTTTGCTCCCAAACTCCCCATGACTCATTTCCTCAGCTGTGCTTAATGTTTGGCCAAGAGACATCCAGAAGAATTTTTCTGTTTGAGGAGGCAAGATGACTACAGAGGAAGGTAGGACTTTTTGGTGAAGGGAGTTCTTTGACTGTGGGACTCTCCTGTGTGGAAGATCAGATGAATATTTGTCTATTATCATCGTAAAAGCATGAGATAAAACTCAGTTTGCAGTCCTTTTTCCCTCTGCTTAGTATGTGATTGAGTGGTGCAGAAAGTCCACAACCGTACAGCAAAACACAAGGGTGAAGCAGAAAAAACTTCATACTCTGCTAAAGACTAACATTTCTAACTATGCTCCAATATATGATGATTGATGCAGTTATATATTACCCTTTTTTAATATACAGGAATCAGTTCACTCATTTTATGGTAAAAAGCAACATTTCAGAAATATAAATTATAAAAGATTTAATTATCAGTTGGAAGAGACCCATAAGGATCCTGCTCCTCACAGGACCCAAAATTAAATCATGTGACTAAGAGCATCATCCAGATGGTCCTTGAACTCAGACAAGCTTGGTGCCAGCAAAAATTGCATCCATTTGTATTTGTCCACATTGAATTGCATAAGCCAATTATTGGCTTTATACCATGTGTGTACTCATGCTGACAATTATTTCCCTTCTTTCTTGCACTGCCTACCTCCTATTTTAGAATGGTTTAGAAATGACACTCTTCTATCTATCCTTTCTACAGAATATTGAGTTCAGTAACAAGTAAGCCAAGTTACACAAAGGTGTCAGTAGGGAATGTGGCACTGCAGTCTCTGTCTCAGTGAAAAACCCAGGTACTAAGCAGGCTGCTTGCTGAATTTCCTCTGTCTCTTAAACATAGATAGGTTGTTTCAGGGTTGTGGTACACTAGCAAAACAGCTTAGAAAAAGGTTTAAATGTTTCTATTCCACAGGAAAACAGTTCAATCAGCAAAATTGTCATTTGGCACTCTGTATTGACCGATTAATGAAATTAATTTTCCTTTAAGGAAAAAGCTTGTATTGTTTATGGTTTGGTTGATGATTCTTTCTTTTTCTTAACTAATGTAACCACTTTGGGGGAAAAAAAGTGATACAACTTAACTGTTTAGCAGAACTCCACAACTTTTTTTTTTGGGGGGGGGGGGGGTGTAAGGGGGACGAGAAAGGTGTTGAATTTCCCGTGCATAGCGTTTTGATTTTTTTTTTTTTTTTTTAAAAAATCCTCCTTCTTAGGAATAAAGGCATTCCAAAAAGTATGAACTTCCAATTTTTTCACAAAGGCAGATACTTCAGAAAGTGAAGCACAATGAACTCTTCTTTCTTGCTTTGTGCTCTGTCAACCTTCCTGGTAACATGTATGTGACAACTTATGTCATGTATGAAACCCATAGGAAAGAGCTTATAACAGCTTCTGAATACCTAGTGTAAAACTGTAAAGCAGAAGTTGCTGTCAACCCTCAGCCAAACACATGTACACCACCATCTCCTCTTCATCTCTGCTGTAGTCTTCACCCAGCCTTTCAGCTTGTTTTATCACTGCATCCATTTTTCTGTTATCCATTCAATTCATAATTTCTAAACTCCTGTGTGCCTAGAATGTTACTGTTCATTTTCCTGCAAATTCAATTTCACTCATAGTGTAAACATGGGGTCTTGACTAATGTAATCCTCTAGGAAGTTCTCAGAATATCACTCCTAAAAGAAATTAAGATAAGTTTAATAACTGAAACCCCTGGGCGCTATGCAGAAAATCCTTAGTGTTTATGAAGTGCCTAACAGGTGATTAACTGCTAATGTGTCTATTCACAGCCCTAAAGATAATCTAGTTACAACAAGTAAACAACAAGTAGTTGTCTATTCCCAGCATGGTTGATTTTTATCCTTTTTTTTTTTTTTTAAACTGAGGTTAAGTGTGTACCTTTTATACTTCAAGTACTGTCCTTCAGATTGGTCAGTTATTCCAACTGTTGAAGAGGCAACAAAGATTCAGATCTCATGGGTTTTTGAAGTACTAAAAATTACATTATTACTCACTGCAAAGGTTATATGAATCTTTGAGAGCACAGTGAACTTTCCTTTATGCAACAGCTTCAGTGATTTCACATCATTACTTGAATTGAATCTGAAAAAGTATCTTTTGCCTTCCTTCCATTCTTGCTCTTCCTGCTTTTATTTATTGTTCTTTAATGTTGGTTTAACTCGTAATGATACGAGTATCCAAGAGAGACTTTCAAAATATAAAATAAAACTGTCCTGTGTTCTGTTTGACAGGATTAATCTCATCTGGGAGAAAAACAGAACATGAGTTCACAGTATACTTCTAGATTTCATTAATAGATGAATGCATGGTTACTGAAGCTTATTCCTTCCAGTCAGAGGTATACTTGGAGGTTATATTGTCATATGCTTTATAATAAGTGTGGGGAGGAAGTGCAAGAGGGAGGTACTAATGTTCACCATACTGTAGAAATGATTAATTCAACTGAGCATCATTATCACTGAATAGTCCCAACTGTCTTCAAATGATATGTCCCAGTGCAGCATCTCTTTATACTTTTCAGCCTTTGTTCAACTTGAGTGGTTAACTTTCCATTAATGCTATTACTACTATGTGTACAAACTGACTAATCACTCTGAGAGTTGAAACATTACATAATAATTAAGTATCTCATCGAGCAACAGCACATCTGTGCTCAGTGATCTCTGCTGGGATCCAATGGCTGGATCAATTAAAAGATTTGCAACTAAATTCTTCCATCTCTGAGTTGCTGTTATCTTCAGTGATAAGGTTTATGGGTTTGTTTAGGGTTTTTTTTCTGAGCTGTTAGAAAATGATGAACTGAGAGGTTATCAAGAGATGAATTTCCAAGCTTTATTAGAGTACTTGCACTGCTTCAGCTACTCTTAGCTAACAGTTTCTGTGGTAGAAGTTAATGTAGTCACACTTGTCTCTGATTCTATCCATATACTTTTTAAATTGCTGCAAATTACACACAACTCTAGTACTAGCAATATGTTGTGCTTGATACACCATATTGGCTATAAGATCAAATGAACTAAAGCTATAAAATAAACGGTATAAGGTACCTCTTTGTTCAGCTCACACAGTAGAAATCAACTGTGTCATGTATGGAACTTTTCAGCCCAAGAAAAATATCTGTCTGTGTCCAGGATGGAGATTTAACTCTAATACAATGCTAGGAGGCCAACCTGCTATCAGTCTTAATAACAGAAACAATAGCATTTCATTGTGGGAAATAGCTCAACTCAAACAGCTTCTGCTAAACAGGCTAAAAGGGTATAGGCTATATTTTATTGTGCTTGCACATATAAATAAGACTCATCTAGTTTGAGAATCAGCTCTCATCATATTTTTTGCATTGCCACTGCAGGATTAAGAACCTCCCCTCCCAATTTGAGGGATAGGTCTGGAAATGTAAAATGTCCTTAAAAACTTTAGCTGGTTTCTGTGTTGATTCACCAGTACCTGAAGCAATCGCTTTCCATAATATCCATCCTTCACTAAAAATAGTTTCCCATCCAGAAATACACTAATACATATTAGTGTCTAATCATGTGTAATCATGAGTAAATGGAATAATCCAATTGGTACTCACCGGAGTAGGAACCATGTACAGCTCTTCAATACTACTGAAAAAAAAGTAATATCTTTGCATCAACACTTTCCACAATGAATGTAGTGAGCTTTTTGAAGAGAGTCAGATAGTTTTCTAGTCATCTTTCAAAGTCTGTTCTAGGCTAATTTTATTTCATAGGTGTAGGAAGCTATTGTGAATCTGAGAGTTATCATCAAGACAATCTATGCATCGGTCCAAAAACCTGGAGTAACAAGGATATGCATTACACATGGTTCTGTGTGGGGGTGGAGAAGTAACTGCCTGGGGACAAGTTCACCTCCTCCTTCATTACATATTAAAACATATTTCTGTCTTTGTTTCTCTGGATTTCCCTGCCTCCTGCCCTTACTCTTCTAGCCTCTAATTACTCTACCAATCCTCTGCTCTGGTCCATTTATCCTTTGTGCTCAGTTTACTACCCTGTACTGTTTTTCTTCCTGTCAGACACTTAGTTGAGAGAGTAGGAGATGATGACTGTAACAGAGAGCTGTGTACCTCTAATGCACAGCAGCAATGGGAAGAGGCAGAGGAGAGAGGCTGGTGGAGTCTTGTGGCATGACAGTGAGGTGTGTAACAGCCAAAGGGCACTGTGGTGGCATGCATGCGCTAGGCATATAGAAATATTGTCATGTGGGAAGTTGTCAGGGGAATTGGATTGGGTGGGCTGCTAGAGGTGAAGGAGCATGAATTCTGTTAATGTGCGTTGACATATAGCCAAAGCTACTAGAAAGTAATAATAGCTTCTTATTAGCAAAAAGAAAAATCCCCCTTGGTCAAGTGGAGCAGGTGAAGAGATTAAGACTGCACAATACTACTCTAAATAATATCTTTTTTTTTATTATTTTATAGAACACTTTATGAACATTCAATATTAGGTCAATATTATGCCAACGGGAGAAAGTTCACTCCTGATAATTACTGTCCTATAAACCTAAATGCTAAAGTTAATGGGGAAGTGTTTAACAAGAAGTCAGTAAGAGTCTAAGGCAATTTAAATTACTTTTTCTTGAGTAAACGGATACTGGAAACTCGGAATGCCATAATTCACTGAATTTTCCCACTTCAAGTGATTTGTTTGTCCCATTACAGAAAAGGGCAGGAGTCAGTGTGCTTTTGGACAAATACATTTAAAAATAATGACTAAGAAATAGATTTCAAATCACACTCAATTTATAGCCCTTTGTACAATCCATTGCTTTCTATGAGTGATCATTCATTAATAATCAAGGAAAACAAATTAATCAGTATATTAATGTAATTACACAAAAGAAGGCTTGCATATGTTATTTTGATTTACACAAGATTAATGCATCTTTTGAGATGTTTTAATAAGAAGAAATATTACTGTGAAGGGGTTATTTAATTGGACTACTTCATCAGTAGATTATTAACAGCATTATGTTTTATTTCAGAATACTTTAATATTTATTCCCAATAAACAAATTCTACACGTTGTACAAAATTAAAACACTGAGGATG
This sequence comes from Gavia stellata, assembly GCF_030936135.1. Lineage (NCBI taxonomy): Eukaryota > Metazoa > Chordata > Aves > Gaviiformes > Gaviidae > Gavia > Gavia stellata. The sequence goes on from NC_082596.1 coordinate 85,159,040, forward strand.
TTGTATTTTTATGTTAAATACTCTCAGTGCAGAACATAACCATTACATTAGGAAACTTATTCCCCACTCTGTTACTTCTTATTCCTGTATTGCATTTCACATTGTTTAATAACAGATTCACAGGCTGGTTTTCAACTGAAATTTTATATTCCTTTTTATACAGCCTTTGTTGATCCATTGGGTGTAGATGTCTTCCCTCTGATGGTAATTCTCTATTTAATTTTTAGAAAAGCTATACTGGAGGAAGATAGTTTCCAATCAAACTGCAACACCTCTGAAAATGTGTTGCAAGCAAAGTTTTACACTTTGCATTTTCAGTTTAATTGTATTGTTTTTTGAGAGAATCAGCTCCAGCCATGTGTTGTAGCTGATCATAGGTAATGTCCTGTGTTACAGTCTATTTGGATCTCTCAACTTTGTAGGACGATGTACCCTGTAAATTAAACTTTATTTAGTGAGCTCATTAGGAAAGAAAACAAACACGACATCCAAGGGCTCAGTTCCCTTTCTACAGAGTAGTCTAATATGTGAATTCACTAATTTATCACTTAATGAGGTTTCTAATACACAAGTTCTCTAACTCACAGCTTGCAACTCATGCACCTATGAGCAAAATAGTTACCTAGCTGATGGTGAGAGTGCTCATCTTTCCTCCCCCATCATGGTGTGGGTGTCCCCTATATCACACTGGGAAGCACAAAAGCCTTGGCATTTCAGCTGCTGTTGGATCTACTTTAAAACCTTTTTGGGCAAGCTGATGTATTTGTACCTTCCAGCTTGTAAGTTTGGTCTATACCTTTTCCATTAGTTAGTGGATTCTGGAGAAACTGCCAGAAAATCAATATGCAAGGATTATAGCTGCAGGAGACAGCAAGCCACAGGTGATATTGGCTGCAAAATGACCTTTAGCACTTTCTGGCCACCACGTCCTGTCTACGTGTTGCCCTTGCTTTGACCTAATGGCACTGCTCCCAGCATAGATCAACCCTTAGCATGAGCTGCATATTAGCCAAAAACTGAGCAGGAGTTGAGTGAACAGTCATGTTCCTGCCACATCATTTCCAAATTCTTGTTTATGTAACAAATCCAATCACTAGGAGATGCAGCTGTTTTTTGCAGTATGATCTTTATGCAAAAGAAAACCTTCTGGGTCCAAGAACTCACATGCATCCATCTTGGCTTCTTTTTCAACACACACATCATAACATCACAATTTTTTTCCTCAGATCACTTTTTTTTTTAATCTGAATAAAAAATCAGATATTTTAAATAAAAGTAGTCATTGTTTAGAATCTGGGGTCCTAGAGTATTTCATAAACCTTGTACCATATAAACCTATTAGAATAAAGTTGTCCATGGAATTAAATTGTTATAAAACTCCACATTAAAAGGTCTGCTTGTGAAGACAAATGTCAAAGAACTTTAAGAGGCTGCTAGGCAGCCTTATCTCTCAAAACTTCAAAGAAGTCCCATCAGCAAATTAAAAAACATGACTCATAATTACAAAAAGTGTAAGCAGTCTAAGGCTATTTCTAGCCATTGATTAAGACAGATAATGTCATTCACTTTGTAGACCACATAGGAAAGAAATGAGAGATTCTGCTCTGTTTCAAGTTGTACTCAGCCTAACTTTTACTTTGGGGACCCAAGTAGGTGATATCAGCTTTTCTTTCAGTTGAATGAGCAAATGAAAATTAATTGAAGCCATAGATCTGACTTCCTTCCTCCCCATATACCTTTGTTGCAGATGCCAAGCAATCCATTATACCACATGTTCTAAGTTTGTTTAACACACAATTTTGTCAAAGTGCCACAAACAATCAAAGCATAAGCAATATGCAAAGATAATCCGAGAGTAGACATCAGATTTGCTCTTTAATTATGAAATCTGTGGGTTGGTTTTGGTGATGTGGGGTTTTTTGGTTGTTTTTTTTTGTTGTTGTTGGTTTTTGGTAAAGTCATTCTGTCCTTGATGCAAAGCCATACAGAAGAATGCATTTGAATAAGATGGTTGTACAAGCAGGAGCTAGAAGTAGGGTACTGTGTGTCTGGCAGGAAGGTGAAATCTTATTATTTCAATGAGGTAAATACACAGCTCATACTACTGTGGCAGTGAAAGTCATCTCAATGTTATGCTTGCGTTACCACCCTGAGGAAGGAAATGTGGTGGAAAAGTCGTATAAATATACTCAGCTGGCCAAGATTTACACATTAAATTTGTGCTAGAGAAGGGAATTGACCACAGGCTTCCCTGAGTTTCAGATACTCCTCTGGCCCTGATAAAATTTTCCTCCAGACCTCAGTTTTCCTCTATCTTTCTACAATAAAAAGAAGGATGAATTAATTATGATCTCCTAAATATCAGTAGGAATGTCAAGGATGCACAACTGCAGATTAAAATTGTGCACACTGGAAAGGGAACTGAGCAGGTCAGATGTTTTGCAACCATAAAGAAAAAGAGCGTGTGAGGGATAAAAAAGCTTCCAGACTACTCTTCAATATATGTTACTTTGAGATTTCACTACTTCACTTTTCATACATAAACGTTAGTCATATGGGATTACTCAGTGATATTTAATAAGGTAATTCCATCCCAAGTAGTTTAATTCAAACTATTTAATTTCATTTTCAAAACTTTAGAATGCAAGCTTTCAGCTGTAGCATTTCATGGATTTGTATGCTTTCTTAACAAATTTAAAGGTAACCATAGTGTTTATGAATAGCTTCAACTGCTGCCAGATTTTCTTCTCATTCTATAGTCAATATCAGCAGTAGATCTCATTTCATTTTCTAGTACAGTGATCTACACCTATCTTTTTTTACATTTGATCTTCTATTCATTTGGAAAAGAGTGTCCTTCAAAAAGCAGCTTCAAAGTCTACAGAATGCCACTGGGATGGGGACAAGGTTTAACAAGCTGTACCTTCGAGCATGGAATTCAAATGGACTGAAAATTTCACATTTTTGAATGCATAATTAGAAAGTGCAAGGAAAAACCAGCTATACGCCTTACAAAATATTATCATTTATTCAGAATGGATATTTCATCAAAATTTCTGTGTTGCCTTCTGTAAGCTGGGAAAGAAAGTAAAGGCATATTTTTCATAAAACGTATTCTTCAGGACTTTTTTTAAGCTTAAAAGTAAAGTACTTCCATAAGTACAGTAGTACCACCAACATAAAACTGTATTAAAAGTATTAATATTGCCATGTCAGGCACTGACAAGTGCCAAGGAAATTTGCCTGTGGCTAAAGTTATTGTGTGGTGTTTTAAATACAGGTTGTTGTATAACATATATAAGCAGTATAAGACTGTTTCCTCAGGCAAGCTTTGAGTGTTTGACTTCTCAGTCTCAGTATTCATCCAATTATTTAGGTATATAGTTTCCAAGGATGTATTGCCTTTCTATGACACTAGCTATAATTTATCCATTTGCTTAGAACTTCTACACCTGTTATATAGATTTCTGCTAATGTTGTATACTACTGAAGAAACTAAGGAGATTGTCATCCCATGTATGGGCTCTAGGTGGAACAGGGTACATAAATAATTACATATATATATATTTCATCCTTATGTAATTATGTATCTAACTCTTTGGTCAAAACGTAAGTTTTAAGACTCACCGCAGCTTGCGTTTGGCCTGCTACTGTCCCAGGACTGGGTCTTGTCTGTCCTCAACATGATTTTAAAAACTTACTGTCTCCTTGATTGCAACCATTTTAACACTGAGGGTAATCTAGTGCTCAGCTCTTTACACAGTCACGCTGTCCTAGCCTATGGTGAATTTATTTCGAGTACTTTCATTCTTGAATTGTTACAGGTTGCTTTTGTTGTGAATTTTCTTTGCTTTTTCTGCTTTTCATTCCACCCTTCCTAAATTACCTCTGGAGAGCAACTAGCTCTCAGTCATGGTAGCACTTATCAGTCATTTCAAAAGTTATTGAAGGACCCCTCAAGTACCAAAAAACCCAGACTCTGTAGAGTTTTAAGTCCAGTAGACAAAAATCAAGAGAAAAGACCTGCCTGTTGTCTGTGCTGGCACACAGCAGTTATTCTGTAGCAGTATGCTGAAGGCATTTGTCAGGTACTTGTAATCAATTAGCAATATTTGCAATTAGGTTGTTTTACAGCTGGATTTTAAAGGTTGATTTCTGTAGCTGAAATCTAAAATCTATACTTCTCTTGTCATCCATTGTAGTGGGTCAGAGACTTAATGTCTGAGCAGGATCAGAGAAGTGATAACATATTTCTCCAATAGATTTTGCAGCTGTTTGATGACTGCAGAAGTATGCTAAGATTTCAGGCATTGAGTTTCTGGACTCAACCTCTGGATAAGCATATGCTCTGTTGTGGACAAACCTTCTGCCCATCACCCTTTAATTTCTTGCCTCCCCAGTGCTCATTTCTTCCTCATTCCTAGCTCCTTTCTCACACATAGGAGTTCCCAATCTCCATTATTTTTTCATGTTTCTCTTTAGCAGTCTTGATCCTACTCATCTCATTTGGGCTGCCTATCTCAGTTCTTTGTTATGGGCCTGGGATGAAAGCATTTGGAATAGCCTTTTCAGGTAAATTCTACCTGGAATTTCAAAGTTGTCATGTTGTGCTGGAGAAAGACATTTTAATCTGTGGGGATGCTCCATATGCTGTGCAGTTCCAGATAGGAGCTGCAAATGGACATAGCATGCTGTGTGTAGATGGCACCTTCTGAGACCTTTAGAGCTTAGCTCGCAACACCTGTGATATCCTGCTGAGAAGATCATACACATATTTCAGAGGTTTATATTGAACACGATTTTTCAGGGTTGGCAAGAAGCTTATTTTCTGAAAAGGATTTGGCATGCCTTATATAGTTCAAGTTCTTGTTCCAATATCCCCACCTCCACCTCCCACTATACAAACAAATATGCTTTTTTTTTTTCCTCAGAAACAACTAAACACTCTTTCATTCCCACTTCTCCCAAACAAAAATCTGACTTATCCAGCTGGCCACAGTGGACAACTGCAGTAAAAACGGCTAAAGTGGCAAGGATATTAACAAAGAATACAAGATTAGCATAAAAGGGAAAGTGTTTGGAAATTTTTCTACCACTTGTAAGAGCTATACAAGAGGAATATTATAATATGGACAAATAATATTTTACCATTTTTCTATTATGCAAAAAAATGAAGGTAAGTATGTTAGAAAAAGTTTTCCTGTCTCTGATTTTTATGGTACCATTAATGCTTTCATACTAATTGCAAATGTCTTGTTACCTTCCCTTTCTTTTCTGAACTTCTGAAATAGAAAGCTAGTCTGTTCTTTCCTTCTTCTCTCCTTTCTCTTACAGTTAAAAGATCAATGTACTATGCTTACAGTAGTTAGGTTTTATTCTTATAGGAGTAAATGTTCTCATGTTTTCCAGCAGTATTGTAGAAGGTTGACAAGTATACAAATAAGTTTGGTTGTTTTCCCTTCTGCCTTTTGTTCTGTTACTCTTCCAGTTTCAAGGGGGATCAAACTACAGCTGTCTGACAAGGTTTGCTAAAGAGAACGTGCATGAGATGTAGGCAGCCACTGCCATAATACCCAAACAGTTGCTTAAACAATCATTGTTGAGAGGCCAATACATTCACAGGGGATTGGGATTCCCTTCTTTCAGCATCTTTAATGGTGCTGTTTGGATAAATCCAAAGTTATGAATTTGTGCTTTGTTATTAGAAACTCTATGGTGGAGCCACATACAAACATTGCCTTTAATGATCAAGTTTCTGATTTATTGAGAGTGTTTCTAAGTTTATTAAATAGCTCAATAAGCATTAGCAAAAACTCATCCTGTAGTTCAATAACTTCTCATATTTTAACTTTCTAAAGCAAGACTTCTGCACTACAGAACTATCCCAGTTTCATCCATTCAATTCTTCTGTAAACCTTTTTAATACCAGCAAATATTTCTGTCAGTAATAACAAAGTTTAGGAATATATCTGTTGCTGTCCCACACTTCAAAATCCACAATAAAATTTTTTGTCTCTTAATCTGCAGTTTTGTTTGCTAGTACCTCAGGAAAGATTTCAGGATCACATTTTCCCTCCCCTAGACACCCAGAGATGGTTGCAAAGTGGTCATAATACTTCCATCCTGTATTTCATGCTGACGCACAGGAGTAATAAAAGTTCAGAAGGAAACGTGGAGTAAAGCCAGAAGTTTTGTGTGAACGTTGTAGGGAAAAAGAGGTTGTGCCATAGCTGTGAGTGGGGAGAAAAGAAGAGAAACAATCTTCACCTATCAGTGAAGGTAAAGGTATTAAAATAAGTAACTCTGCAGAATGAAAGATTTTTTTGAAAATCAGGAGATGAAGAAAATTAGGGACAGCTTAGGTGTATATGAGTTTAAAAATCCTGAGGCTCTCAAAGCTAAGTAAACACTAAATGCAGAAAGGAGTTTTCAGTAGGATTTTTCTGAGCTTCAGTGTTGTGCTATTTTTGGAAGAAAATAGATAAAATATGGTTGTGTTGGAGTATGAAATGTTATCCCTATGGGAAGAAGAGACCTGAATTTAATTGTTTATCCCCTCCCCTTCTCCCTTTTTATGTATGGCTGGATTGCAGAGAAAATTGATCTTAAAAGACCTGGGTAAAACATGAACACATAGTGTTCCTGTGTAAGTACATAGTGTAGTTTCTGTAGCTGGCTGTCATATATAACAGTTTTAAACATGCTAAAATCATACAGGGTTAGAAGAGCAGCTGTGAAGACTATGGAGGTTTTATTTCTCGAGAAGCATTCTCAAAGAAATAAAATCAAAAGCAAACAAAACTTGAATATTTTGAAATGGCAAAATGGAAAACTAAAACAATCATTCTATTAGAGTTGACTGAATGTTTCATATTTATTTTCTTTTTATGTATTGTTCCATTGGCCACAGCTGGTAAGATCTTTTTTGGGTTTTTTTTCTGGTTTCTCATCAATTTTTGCATCCTGGGGTAAGAAGTTTTTAAAGAGCGAAAAGTGAATTTTGAGCAAACTGTTAAATCCTTTATACTTTATCTTAATTACTCTACAAATCTAGTTAAAGGGTCAAGAGGAAAATCCCAACTTTGCACGGCTTTCATTAGAATTTTTCATTTTTTGTGAACTGGCCTGAACTTTGGGTCCTAATGGAATGATTGGCTTTCTAAAGAGGTGTCTGTTGGTTTGAAGACATCACCAGAAAGAAACAATAGTTACCAAAGTAAATGTCAACTCATGTCTTTCTCTTTAAAGATTTTAAACTAGAATATGTTTCATGCTTTATTTTTTTTCTGTAGTGTTAAACATGGAAACCTTCAACTTCAAAGTGAGGTTTTGGTATTCCCTTCCATACTCCCAGAGGCTGTTTTGCCTCTATTCTCAAAGGTTGCCTGACAGAACTTCTGTGTGTTGCTGAGTGTACTGTGCACCATGTGGACGCAGCTGTTTGCTGCTTCTACAGTCCGCTGTAGACTAATCATCACTTTGAGAAGTGTTTGCTATCTTTGCTGCTTCCAGATATAAAACTGAGATGCCAGGAGTTCATAAAGTCGTTTAACTTCAGTGTATTTCAGACACCTGTGCCAATTCTGGCAGAAAAGGGAGATCTCCTGTCCAGGAAATTAACATTACTAGTGGCAGACTTATGCAGTGAGTGTAAAGTCAGTGCAGTAACAAGCTTCTAACAAAAAGTGTGTGCAGGTGTTTACCATCTTATATATAAAGAAAGAGAGTAAATACTGATTACATAGCTTGAAAACTCCTCTTGTGTATTGATTGATGATTTGCAAATATTTGACAATCTTCAATCAATATACTTCCAAAAATCCTTGAACTGACTTGAGTAGTTGTCCTGTAACAGTAATGTGCTATAAAGGTCCGTCATGGAAATATTTAAAATAAAAACTTCCTTTCCCCTTTTTCTGCAGTCCATTATGAGGAAATGGACCTCCAAAGCATGGCATCTTGAAACACTGTTACACAGGTGAAACACTTATTTTGTTGTGCGAAGCTCCACAGTAGTTACTAAGATGGCAACTGAGTCAGCTATCAAATAATGTTATGGTAGCTCTTCAGCCAAAATTCAATGGATGTTAATACATATTGTTACCTCAGTTCATCTTTCTGAGGACCATTTTGTGTATGAGGTGCAGGAAGCAAAATATCAGATTCGACTATTTTCATGAGTAAGCCATAATACTCTGCCCAACTCAGAGGTCATGAGTTCTCAAAACATTTGTGAAATAGCTTCTAACTATTCTGCTTCTGTCTCGGTGTCTCCACATAGGCTCATAATTATTTAGTGCTCTTGCTGAAACCACTTCTAAGCAATTTAAATGTTATGCCCTCTATTTGTACACACAGCCAGTTAGGTATCACTTCAATATCTGATCTTTGAATCCTGAGACTGAATGTTCTGTCAAGATGTCTGCTGATTTTCTGTGTGTATTGTACTGTCCTCAGACACTTCCTGGCTTTCTAGGAACTGTCTCTGCTAAATTTCAGTTTGAACACCTCTACTCTTAGGTGGAACTAGACTGAAATTTTTGAGAGCCTTGGATATAAAGGTTTAGACCTGTGCAAATAAGTGTCTTAGTCCCCTCTGCCAAAGCTGTAAGTTCTTAACGTTGGCTCTGCTTTTGTTAGAAATGCTGTAATTTTTTTTTCTTCTTCTTCTTTTCAGGTTTCTATCTTTGGCACCTGAAAAACTTCTCTACACTGAACTTGCAAAAATACTCTGCTTTCCGAGAATATTGTGATGTGCAACATGCCGGTTCCCACCGATGCCTCAGTTTGTGTGAGCATGAAGCAGCTGTGGTGCTTTCATCATTTGCCATAAGTTTGGAAATCCCAGATATAAGCACCATCTGGCTATGCAAGGTACTCTCATAGGCTGGGCAGTTCCTTAGTAGCTCAGTCACTGTGGATGCACGTAAAAAAGATCTATGCTTTAGAAAGCACTGGGGTTACTGAAGAAGAGCTAAATAGCTTATGTCCAAGGCAGTCTTTTGTGATATTAACTTAAGTACATGTTAAACTTTAAACATGAGTGCTCTGGTTATCTCTCTATATATGATGCATTAATACTTTGCTAAAGTAGGAGAAATTTTAGCCTAAATGTAGTTCTGTGCTGAAAAGTCCTTGTCAAAAAAGGTAACTTGCATTCATTCGGTAAATTAACTCATAGATGTATATTATAATAATAGGCTTGAAAAGACATCCTGTGGTCAGACTGAAGGTTTTTCTGCTTTTGACGTCATCGTAGAGCACTACAGGGGAGTAGCAGATGTTGTGCAGCTATTCCTTACTGTGCTCTGTCTGCGGTTTAAACAGATTTATCAATAACTCACTGCATGGGTAACTGAAATATTTCTAATGTATACCAGTGGATAGATGTTCTCATTAACAAAAAGCTGGAGGCCATGTCATTATCATCATCTTCTTTCTTCTTTCCAGCATTACCAAGTGCGTAGGTTTGCTATGCATATGTTTGGGAGAGGGGAGGGTTCTGCTCAGCAATTCTTTTTATCAGTTCATGTTCCTGATGATTTGCCCCTCCTTTATTTTCCTTTTCCTCTTGTAGATTGTGGTAGTGCAGCAGAATTCTAATTAAATTACATTTAGGACAGTAGATCTAGACAGAGATTGTTTGATAGAGAACTGTGTTAGAAGACAGTGTCCTTGAATAGAATGATTATAGATTTACTTTATCTCCCAGTGTTATTCAAATTGGAATACAAAGCTATAAGGCTAAATCTGGTTTCTTAAAGATGCTGAAGATAGCTAGCTGAATGCTGATGTAAAAATGCTTCATGAATGTTTGCTCAAATTTCAAACAGCTGGTTTTGTTGCTGTGGGGTTTGTCTGGCGCTTTTTTTTTTAATACAGAGGCTTTTTCTTTACTTATGCTTTGTATCTCCTGTTTGTGAGCATTTGTAAGAATGGCTGCACTTCTTAAGAATGCATACAGAAGAGGTTAATTATTTATTGTTGACTATTCTTCTAAATAACATTTAAGTCAACCAAGCTAGAAAACAAAACGGCATCACTTTGCCCATAATACATCTCCAGTAATGACTACTGCCAGTCTTTTTTCAGCAGTGCCCAGTGACAGGACAAGAGGTAACGGGCACAAACTTGGTCATAGGAAGTTCCATCTAAACATGAGGAGGAGCTTCTTTACTTTGAGGGTGGCAGAGCACTGGAACAAGCTTCCCAGAGAGGTTGTGGAGTCTCCTTCTCTGGAGATATTAAAAACTCTCCTGGATGCATTCCTCTGCAATCTGCTGTAGGTGAACCTGCTCTGGCAGGGGGGTTGGACTAGATGATCTCCAGAGGTCCCTTCCAACCCCTATCGTTCTGTGATTCTGTGATACTGCATACTTTTAACATGTTAAAATCTACCCACCCATATATTCTACAATCAATACAGGCAGAACAATTCTGTGTTGAGTACAGAGAAAGCCTGCAGAGAAATTAATTTGAAATGACCAGTTTGAAAGGAATTCATAAGCTCAAAGTTGTTGTCCAGATTACCTCGTGGACAGGTTTTTGTAGCTCAATAGAAGAATAGCTAGAGATGTTGCACATCTCGGTATTAAAGCAATATGTCCCCTTGACATTTTGGGAGAGAGGGTTTGTCAGAATCAGAAGCCTGCAAACATTTCAGCGAAGCCACCGTAGCGAAGGGCTCCGGAGCAGAGGATAGGAGGATCGCGACAGGGCACCCTTCCTAGGGCAGCAAACCGTGAAAGTGAAAGCGCAGGGAGAGAGAGGGTGCCCCAACCCGCCCCCCAGACACCCCCCCCAAGCCGGCAGAGCGAGCTCCTGACAAGTCGCAGCTCGGACTCAGCATGAGCGGGGACTAGAGCGGCGGCGGCCTAAGCCCCTCGCGTACAAGAGCAGCCCCCAGGGAGCGCGAGCGACCCGGAGCGCGTCAGAAGGGCGTGGTGCATCATTTTGCACAGGGAAGGCGTGCGGGCAGGGCGCAGTCCTCCCTTCCTGGCTCTAGAGGTTCTCGACAAGTGGATGTCGCCCTCCCAGAAGAGGCCCAGCTATGGTCTCCACCTGGCCAAAAACCATCTCCAGAAGGAATGTGGTGACCCAGACAGAGCTCCGGCCCAGGCACGCGGCTGTCCAGGTCTCTGGCTGCCAGGAGTGCCTGAGCCTGTTGCTCGAGCCAGAGGCCAGGAGAGACAACACCTGTGTGTGGTACGACCAGGTGAATGATCTGCTCAGCCTGGTGGCAGAGCTGGAAGAGGAAGTGGAGAGGCTGAGGAGTATCAGAGAGTGCAAGAGGGAGATAGGCTGGTGGAGCCACGCCGGACCGTCCCTGAGGCAAAGGCAGAGGATGGAGGCTCCACGAGAAGCAGAGGATCCCTTACCCTCTTGCTGCCAGGCAGAAGGAGGGGACTTAAGAGACAAAGGGGAATGGAAATAGGTCCCTGCTCAGGGCAGCAGGTGAATCCTCTGCTGGCCTCCCTCACCTTCCCAGCTGCCCCTACACAACAGATATGGGGCTCTGGAACTTGAGGGCCAGGATAACGAGGATATGGATGATAGTCCTTCCAGGGGGCTGCCTAGGATGAGACAGTCTGCCCCACGCATCTCAACCACCTCTACTAAGCCAAAAAGGAGGGTAATTGTTGTAGGCAATTCCCTTCTGAGGGGAACAGAGGGCCCAATATGCTGACCAGACCCAACCCACAGGGAAGTCTGCTGCCTCCCTGGGGCCCGGGTGAGAGAGGTCACTAGGAAACTCCCTGGTCTGGTATGGCCCACCGATTACTACACACTGTTGGTTTTGCAGGTTGGCAGTGATGAGGTTGAGCAAAGTAGCCTAAAAGTGATCAAGAGGGACTTCATAGTGCTGGGGAGACTGGTTGAGGGATCGGGAGCACAGGTAGTGTTTTCCTCCTTCCCTTCAGTGGCGGGGAGGAACGCTGAAAGGAACAGGAAAGCGAACCTGGTTAACGCGTGGCTCAGAGGCTGGTGCCATCAGAGGAATTTTGGTTTTTTCGACCATGGGGCGGTCTACACAGCACCAGGCCTACTGGCTGCAGATGGAGTTCAACTATCCTCGAGGGGGAAAAGGATTCTCGCTCATGAGTTGGCGAGCCTCATCGAGAGGGCTTTAAACTGTATTTGAAGGGGGAAGGGCATGAAACCAGGCTGCCTAGAGATGAGCGTAGGGGTGTCATGCCGATGTTGGGGGTGAAATCGATAGCCCAGCTCAAGTGCATCTACTCCAATGCACGCAGCACGGGCAGCAAACAGGAGGAGCTGGAAGCCTTTGTGCAGCAGGACAGCTATGATGTAGTCGCCATCACAGAAACATGGTGGGACGACTCGCATGACTGGAGTGCTGCGATGGGTGGCTATAAGCTGTTCAGGAGAGATAGGCAAGGAAGGAGAGGTGGTGGGGTGGCTCTGTATGTTAGGGAGTGTTTTGATTGTATAGAGCTCAATGACTGTGATGACAAGGTTGAATGCTTATGGGTAAGGATGAAGGGGAAGACTAAGAAGGCGGATATCCTGCTGGGGGTCTGTTATAGACCACCCAACCAGGACGAAGAAGCCAACAAAGCGTTCTACAAGCAACGGGCAGAAGTCTCACAGTTGCAAGCCCTTGTTCTTGTGGGGGACTTCAACTTACCGGATGTCTGCTGGAAATATAATACAGCAGAGAGGAAACAGTTCAGAGGTTCCTGGAGCATGTGGAAGATAACTTCCTGACACAGCTGGTAAGTGAGCCTACCAGGGAAGGTGCCCTGCTTGACCTGCTGTTTACGAACAGAGAGGGTCTAGTGGGAGAAGTGAAGGTCGGCGGCCGTCTTGGGCTTAGCAACCATGAAATGATTGAATTCTCAATTCTTGGCCAAGTAAGGAGGGGGGTCAGCAACACCACTACCATGGACTTCCGGAGGGCAGACGTCGGCCTATTCAGGACACTGGTTGAGAGGGTCCCTTGGGAGACGGTCCTGAAGGGCAAAGGGGTCAAGGAAGGCTGGACCTTCTTCAAGAAGGAAATCTTAAAGGCTCAGGAGCAGGCAGTCCCCATGAGCCATAAGAAGACCCAGCAGGGAAGACGGCCAGCCTGGCTGAACAGGGAGCTTTTGCTGGGACTCAGGGAAAAAAGGAGAGTTTGTCACCTGTAGAAGAAGGGGCAGGCAACTGAAGAAGAGTACAAGGATCTCATTTTTAGGTCATGCAGAGAGAGAATTAGAAAGGCAAAAGCCCAGGTAGAGCTCAGTCTGGGCATGGTCTTAAGGGTAACAAAAAATGCTTCTATAAATACATTAACAACAAAAAGAGAGCCAAGGAGAATCTCCATCCTTTACTGGATGCAGGGGGGGAACATCATCACAAAGGATGAGGAAAAGGCTGAAGTACTTAATGCCTTCTTTACCTCAGTCTTTAATAGCCAGACCAGGTATCCTCAGGGTATCCAGCTCCCTGAGCTGGAAGACAAGGATGGAGAGCTAAATAAACTCCCCATGATCCAGGAGGAAGCAGTTAATGACCTGCTATGCCACCTGGACACTCACAAGTCTATGGGGCCTGATGGCATCCACCCAAGGGTGCTGAGGGAGCTGGTGGAGGAGCTTGCCAAGCCACTCTCCATCATTTATCAACAGTCCTGGTTAACAAGGGAGGTCCCAGGTGACTGGAGGCTTGCCAATGTGAAGCCCATCTACAATAAGGGTTGGAAGGAGGACCTGGGGAAGTACAGGCTTGTCAGCCTGACCTCGGTGCAGGGGAAGATTATGGAGAGGTTCATCTCGAGGTCTCTCACAGGGCGTGTGCAGGACAACGAAGGGATCAGGCCCAGCCAGCATGGTTTCATGAAGGGCAGGTCCTGCTTGACCAACCTGATCTCCTTCTATGACCAGTGGATGAGGGGAAGGCTGTGGATGTTGTCTACCTGGACTTTAGTAAAGCCTTTGACACTGTCTCCCACAGTATTCTCCTGGAGAAGCTGGCGGCTCGTGGCTTAGACAGGTGCACTCTTTGGTGGGTAGAAAACTGGCTGGACGGCCGAGCCCAGAGAGTTGTGGTGAATGGAGTGAAATCCAGTTGGCCGCCAGTCACAAGTGGTGTACCCCAGGGCTCAGTTTTGGGGCCAGTCTTGTTTAATATCTTTATCGACAATCTGGATGAGGGGATTGAGTGCTCCCTCAGCAAGTTTGCAGATGACACCAAGTTGGGAGGGAGTGTTGATCTGCTAGAGTGTAGGAAGGCTCTGCAGAGGGATCTGGACAGGCTGGATCGATGGGCTGAGGCCAATTGTATGAGGTTCAACAAGGCCAAGTGCCGGGTCCTGCACTTGGGTCACAACAACCCCATGCAATGCTACAGGCTTGGGGACGAGTGGCTATAAAGCTGCCCCGCAGATAAGGACCTGGGGGTGTTGATTGACAGCCAGCTGAAGATGATCCAGCAGTGTGCCCAGGTGGCCAAGAAGGCCAACAGCATCCTGGCCTGTATCAGAAATAGTGTGGCCAGCAGGAGTAGGGAGGCGATCGTGCCCCTGTACTTGGCTCTGGTGAGGCAGCACCTCAAATCCTGTGTTCGGTTTTGGGCCCCTCACTACAAGAAGGACACTGAGGTGCTGGAGCATGTCCAGAGAAGGGCGACGAAGCTGGTGAGGGGTCTGGAGCACAAGTCTTATGAGGAGCGGCTGAGGGAACTGGGGTTGTTCAGCCTGGAGAAGAGGAGGCTGAGGGGAGACCTCATCGCTCTCTACAATTACCTGAAAGGAGGTTGCAGAGAGGTGGGTGTTGGCCTCTTCTCCCAAGTGATGAGTGACAGGACAAGAGGAAATGGCCTCAAGGGAGGTTTAGACTGGATATTAGGAAAAATTTCTTTACTGAGAGAGTGGTGAGACACTGGAAAAAACTGCCCAGGGAAGTGGTGGAGTCACCCTCCCTGGAGGTGTTCAAGGAACGTGTGGACGTGGCATTGTGGGATATGGTTTAATGGGCATGGTGGTGTTGGGTTGATGGTTGGACTTGATGATCTTACAGGTCTTTTCCAACCTTAGTGATTCTGTGAACAATCGAGGAGGAGGAAAGCGTGGAACACCACTTTCTGGAATATTCTTCCAAAATCTACCAAGATTGGTAAGGACTCCATTCTTTCAGAGGTTTTGAACAACCTGGCTTCCTCTTAAATTCAATTTCCTTTCTTAGCAAATGTCAGGCCTTAATTACTTTGGGTACTTCTTTGACTTGAAGGGAAGTTCAGATAAAACATAAGGGGTTTAGGATTTTTTTTCCTTTTTCTGGTTGCATCTATGAAACACCAAACCTGCTGGAGTTTTTAAATATTTTTTACATTTGTAAGCTCATCAGTAGTAATAAATTTTACTCCAAACTGGTGAATTCCCTATAGATTAATATAAGCTATTTGAAAACCTTCATTTGAAACTTGCTAATCAAAAAGGAAATCTGTTTAAAATTTTCTTAAACTGATGTCCTTTCCAAATAATTTATATCTGTAATCTTAAATCCAATTACCTTTGCTAGCTCTTGCTCCTCTAGATTTTCTTTTATTCTTGTCAAGTCTTATTAAACCATTTCAGTTACTCAATCAAAGTTTTATACTTAAGCTTAGCAGTAAGACCTAATTGTGTGTTTTGGCAAAGTTCCAGCTTCATATTCTCGAGGCAGACAAGCACTGCTTACACTAAGGTTCTGTGGCACTGATTTAAATTGGTCTGTCTTCAACAGGTCAATATCCTTTACACACACAATTTCCTCTCAAGTAGCAATATAAAAAAATGATTGCAAAAAGTAATTTCTTTCTTTTTAAATACAAAACTTAAATTCAGAGGAAAAAACTGGTTTGGCATATCTTGTTAGAGATTAGGTCAAGCTTCCTTAAACACTATAGTCTCACCTCTTTTTCTTAAATAAAGGTAAATGCACAGAAGATATATTATATGTGAAATAACTCAAAACTGTATATTGAGAGCAATAATATTAAGAATCTACCTTTTATTGCTTTGCTGTACCTCTTGCCATGAGATACAGCAATCAGCCTCTAGAAAGCACTAGTATCTCTGATAAATATCTCTAAAGTTTCTGATGAAAGCACTTTGCTACTATTTACAATTTCAAAATTGCCAATAATGCTAAAGCAGAAAGAGAACAAGCTATGGGTAAAGGGACAGAATTTTTTCAACAGCATTTTTGTTTTATTATGCATTTAAAACCTCAGCTTCTGGAATCATGTGAATCTCTGCACATATTTAAAAAAATAAGGGTGATTTCAGATGACTTGTGGGAAAAGAATGGAATTATTAACTTTCCAAGGCAAAATGCCAAAAGATTAAAACCCTAATTCTTTATATTGTTTAAATATAAAACATTTGAAATAATTTTGTAAGTTTTGAATCCATTGCTATGCAATAATATTTTTAGCCCTGCAGAACCAATATTAACAATAAAAGGTTTACTATAGTCATGCCTCAGACTTTATAATACTTTCAGCTACATCTGTTCCTGTAAAATTGCTATGTAAATGGCTTTTTCATGCCATGGATGATGTTTTTTTTCAGAAATGAAAAGGGTATATAAGCCATATTTTTTAGATATATGGGTTTACCATTTCATGCTGTAAAAATGGTAGAGCACATTGCTTTCTTTGCTTTGTTGTGTTGCTTGCTTGCTTGCTTGTTTGCTTGCTTGCTGTACAGGACTGATCCCAAACCAAGCCTGAGGTGTGAGAAAAAACAGCTTTCCTTGCCTTACAGGAGGCACTCTGGAATGACTACAAATGCAGAACTTGTAAAGAAGGACTGGCAGAGAGCACTACTCTTGAAAGAACACAAGAGAACTTGTTCTCAAGTTTTTTTCCTGTTTTTCCCACTCGGGAGTAATGTGTTCCCTCTGGAATGCTGCAGTATACGTGACTTCAGTGTTCTAATAAAACATAGATTTAAAATACTTGCTATCTTTTGACGTATGTAAGGAAGAGGGAACACAGCTGATCCTCATGACCTGTCTGGGACCTCATCACCAGTTTTCTAGTCATATTCAGTGAAGTTTTTTTAAGCTTATCAGCTATACAAGCAACTCAAAATTTGTCTTGCAATTCGTGATCAGATCGTAAATGTAACAGCAGGAAGCATACAAATGAAATCTTTTGAGTTTCAGATAAGAAACAAAAATAACTTTTCCTGATCACTGAAGAAGATTAAAACCCTAGAAAGCCAATCTCCTTTGTGTTTCCCAGAACGCTTTGCTGGTACAGGCCATTGCCTGCAGGAAGCAATGAACTCTCAAAAACTTTTGCATGTGTTACTGATCAGCAACTACTTTATCCTGCTTATGTTAAAGCAAATTACAATAATACAACTACGTTTGCATTTTTACTGTATAAAATTGTAACCTAGGCATACCAACATTGTATGAATGCAACTTGCAATTTAAACTTTTCAGATTCTAGCAGTAGTGTACATGAAAAGAAAGAAGTGTCATGAGTGAAATCAGCCCCATATTTTGGCAATTTACTGATTAGAGCCCTCCAGCTCAGCAGGGTTGAGAATCACAGATTCAGATCACTGACTACAATTTGTACAAATGAGCTGGTATCAGAATCAGTCACCATTCTGTCCAAATCACTGCAAAGCTGGAGACTTGAATGCATGAAAACCTATTAGATTTTGGGTATGACAGATCTCTGCCCTTCTGTGTAGTCACTCTTGAATGGGTTAAGGTTTTTCTTACTTCGGCATGAAAATAAACTTTTGATGGCATTGAGAGATGAAATAATCATGAAAGAAATTGTGTGGTGTCTTGGGACAGAGTAGCTGAATTTCTTTACTATTTGAGCAGTTTTTTTGTTCTGTTTTTTTTTTTTTTTTGGGGAGGGTGCAGTGTTTGTTTGTTTTTTGTTGTTTTTTTTTTTTTTTTAATTAATTGAAGAGGAAAGGGCTCCTGGAGGCTGCATCTCAAAAATACCAGGAACAGCTCATGACTCCTGGTTTGCTGTCTCGTGACACCAACTACTTGGGGATAAATTCACAAAAGAAGTTGAGCATTACAAACTTTTGCAGTAGGTTCTAAGTTGTAGATTACTTTTACCATAGTTGTGAGGGAGGTACTGCATGCCCTGTATAATAGTTTAGATCAGAGTGGGGTGAATGAATGTAAGCGCTCTGACTGGGGGACATAGTCAATGACAAATGTTGTGGAAACAAATGTCTAATTCTATTCCTTTCTGCTAGGTAGTGTTCTTTCCTAGTCTTAAGGAAGCACTACTGTCCTCTTGGGAATCAGAGCCTACGTCTTGTCCTGGAACTGACACTTGAAGTTTGCTTGTCTTCTTATTTTCCAAAGAAATTCCTGTGCAACCTGCTCAAGGTGAATCTGCTCTGGCGGGGGAGGGGGGGGCCCGATGTTGGTCTAGATGATCTCCAGACGTCCCTTCCAACCCCTATCTTTCTGTGATTCTGTAAAGAAAGTATGCACTCACTTGTAATGCTGTCACTTGGACTGTATTTATTAAATAGTTTGAGTGTTTGGGCATTTGATTATGATGAATGCATAACTACTTATTATCCTCCCCTATGTAAGCATGGAATAAATCCATATCACTGTTACTCTTACAGATCATTTAACCTCAAAGAATAGGTGAGAACACTTTCCCTTCTTTCTGTTGAAACCACCTTCTGGCCCAGAGAGATTTTTCTTAGATCTGGCAAAGCGGTCGGGCTTGGCACACCCTTTCTCACATCAGGGTGTTTTTTTTCAAGTCTTCATGTAAAGCTCCCCAGAAGCGAAACTTGACAAATCTTTAAAGAAGTTTGTAAATCACTATTTCTCATTACATCTAATTTGTGACATTATGCTACTGTGTTTTATGTGGCCTGTATGTGGAGGAAAACAGCCTCAGGCCAGATGCAAGGATGAGTCTAATTAAGATACAAAATGAAATGTTAATTAAGAGTTCTTGAGGAGTAGAAGAGAGGAAAAAGAAAATAACAGAATCCTCTGCACTGCCATGTGTTGCATCACTGCCCAATAACAGCTCTGCTTTTCCCCATCTCTTGTGAAGGGCAAATCAGTTACGCTATGACATTGTGACATTGTTTTTTGGGATAAAGCAGGGGCATATCACACAGGGTGGCTCTGTGAGGTAGTCTTCTCACACTATGAGAGAAGGAAATATTTAGAACTATTCAAGACATTCCAGCTTGGTATAACTTCTAGAGCTAGTAGTACAGCCTCACAAACATATCACGATGCTAGATTAGGAAACTGAAAGGCTTCAAATTTTAAATTTAAATCTTAATCATATGTTTCTAACTGTTATTGTGTTATTGTAACTGTTTTACGAACACATGTTTTCTTTAATCCTTTCATCTTGCCTCATGGTAAAGCTAATTCTTAGTAATCTGGCAAACTGTGGACAGTTAAATCCATTATGGCAGACTGTATTAGGCAGCTATTTGAGTGTCCACTATGCACAAAGTTGTGGTATTCTAAAAAGCCTGTAAAGCAACTCACCATTGTGCTGCTGAAGCCTTGTCATACATAAGCATGACATGCTTCCCAAAAATGAAGAAGCGTTTATCATTAGTCAGAGTCCTGTTGGCGAGCAAAAAGATAATAAGAAAGGAGACCAAAACTTTGTCTCTAGAAGCTGCTGGCACTCCATTGTCCAGGTACAGCATATTTAAAATGATTTAAGGTCACTGGCCTGGATAAAAAAAATGTGAAAATGATCATAACTTTGAAGCCTAGTGATTACAGCACTCATGAGAAAGTGTTCACATCTTGCTTGACTGACTACTTAGTATATTAGCTAAGGGCTGTTTAATGTATAGTAACTCAAAATTTATTGGAGCAAAGACTGCAGCTCAGCTCCCTGGTGAATGTCCTATCACAAGACTAGATAGTCAAGATCACACATGTCTCTCTAACCCTCTCAGTCCATCAAATCATTAATTGTTCTCTCCAAAGTCAAGTAACTTCAAGTCTCCTGCTCCCATCACAGCATACGGTCTGAACACAGCTTTTGTTGTATGCATCTTGAATTCCTTTTTGGCACAGCACAAATCTATCGTGTGGAGAGTTATTAACCCATGACAGCCTAAATTCTGGAGTCTAGCATACTGCATGGGAAATTTGGAGCTGCGGTTGGGGTAGGGAGGTTCACTCTGTGGAGATGAAGTTTGAATTAAGGTCAACTTTTAAGTGCACACAGGCTGTGGGTGTCCCCAGAATTAGACTATAGTGGAGCTGTAGTTGTGAATATAAAAGGGGTGTTCCTAAATATCTCATGCTAGAGTAAAGAGTACTAGGCTGGACTTCAAGACTGAGGATTTTTTTTAATGGTCTCATTCCCTGGTCCCCAAAACAGAAAAAAAACCCCATGAGAATGTGTAAAATTTGCTGCTGACATCGGTGGCAGATGGTTTGGATCCCATGTGAATCCTGTTGAAACCAATAGCAAAATTTCACTGTGTTACATAACGTAGGGTGGATACAACGGGAGTGCATCCTTGCAGACACACGATGTAGTTCATCTGTACTGGTGCTCAACATTGCCCCATGACTGGTGTATGTTCCACTAAGGAGTCATTACTAGCTTATCGAAGTGCCAGTTAAAGATGCCTAACATTACCCTTTTCATTCTTATTATTATTACAATTATTATTAATATTTTATATCAGCTCTTAATACTAATTCAATAAATACCTGGCATAATCCAGAAAGAAAATTATAGTATTTAAATTGTATAAGGGCCTGGGTTTCATGGATTAGGACAAAACTGACCGATAAACAAATAAATTTGTATACATGGTTAGCTTCTACCTGGACTGAGGGAAAGATCTTCTCTTTTGACAACTGGTGTCAGTGTTAGTTTGCACAAAGCATTTTTGGCCTCTAGCAGCCAAAATGTTGTTTTCCTCTTGTGCCAGACCCTTGTGATTGCAACAGTGTGCAACTGTCACTGCGAGAAACCCAGACAACAGAGAGTCACACTTGCCTCCTGAGTGCCAAGTTGGCAACTAACTTTGGTTGGCTTGTGAGCATGTTCCTCACAGCATGTGAGAGTCAGCTCTGAGCCGAGATGGCACCTGCAGTGAGCAGAGAGCCAACTGCTATTAAGAAATGAAGAAAGGTGTGCTTTACAATTTTAAATATACTTTGGCTAATTGGAGTTGTTTTTCTCCATTAAGCACTTACAGAAAAGATACCTACTTTAATATGTGGCATAGGTTATAAAAGGCTCAAAAAACGTTTGCTTAATGTGGCCTTGGTGATGACAGCAAGTCAAACAAACAGTTTATGATGCATATGGAAATGAACAAAAAGCCAGAAAACTGAGAGGATTCGGTTACCCAAATTTGGAGTTATTGTGAGGAAAGACTTAGGCTGATAGATAGTGCTACTAGGCAGCTCATCTTAGGATCTTTCTTTGGTTTCTGCCACACTCACTTTCCCTGGGAATTTTACTTTTTTAAAGCAATTGTCACATATACCTCATTCTCTTGTTATGATGGCGTACTATAAACAGAAATATCTCACAACTTGCAAAGTTACCAGTTCCCTTTGTAACCAGTTTTACTTAAAGGCAGAAAATAAACAAGAAGTAATAATAATAGTTTGGATGAAATAATATATAATTTTCCATAATAACTATCCAAGTTCCTTCCCTATAGTTACAATGCAACTTTCTGTAAGTCACTTCTTGGATTCTCTCTGAATGAAAATCTTTCATCCATATGCCCTTGGTTTCTGAAGTCCAGGACTGGGTCCAGGCTGATTGCGAACTTGGGTTCCTGTCCCATGGAGCACTTAATTGCCTGCTTAACTTTGGGACATGAATAATCTATCTCATCTGAGAGGTATACAAAATCAGGGATTATAGCAGGATGAACCAAACTAAATACATACCAGATATAGTGACTAAACCTGAGGTAAAGCTATAAAGAACTGTCCATCTCTAATTCTTTACTACCTAAATAGATGTCTGTCACCTGCACTCCTAAATTTAAGTTTCCAACACAAAGGGCTAAATGGGAAATATGCGTATAGTCTTCTGGCATAGGTGCCAAAAGCTAATACAATTCCAACTCAGATTTGGAGCTTTTAAGCACTAATCCTGTTCTAGCTTGCCTTACCACCAACAGAAGTGGCTGAAATGCTCTGGCTCTGTTTCTCCTTTACTATTCTTGTGACAGCAGGATCTCAGGATATCCCTTATAGTGCTCTGTGTCTGACCTCATTACCATGTAGTTTATTCCTTCTCTCATCTTATTCTCAAAGAAAGAATTATGAATAAAGTCAGTCCTTCCCTTTGGTAGGTTTTGGATTATCTGATTCTGTTCTTGGGGGTTGTGGAATTATTGCTGGAGGTGACTTAGAAATTAAATCTATATTTGCATTTTTAGGAAAGGTTGAAGAGCATTGAATCATTGAAGAAACTTTCAGGGTGGAGTATGGTGGTCATGCAAGGGTTCCATCCCACAAAAGTTCCCTAGGCAACCTTAGATGTTGGCAGCTCCAGGGAAGCTTGGTGTGCTGACTCTAAGAGAAACTGTATGGAGTGTGGGGCAGAGTGGAGACACAGCTGCTAAGTTCTGTGATAAGATGGGAACTGGAAGGCACTATGGAACAATGAGATGGAAACTCACAATGATAATTAGGATACATACCTGGTCAAAGACAATGCTGTTGTACAAAGATACAATAACCTATTATTTAGTGTTTGTAATGGTGTGGAGTGGAGTACCTGGGAATGGGCCCACAGTCTGTCACCTTTTGACAAAATATTATAATCTCATTATAATATTAAAAAACACACCTCCACCCCAAAGCTACCCACCTCCAAGGTGCCACCACCCCTCACTAAACCTGCGCTCTGAATTTTTCTTGGTCTATACCTTTAAAAGCAAAGTGAGGAACTTTTGCACCAATTACAACAAAGTAATATATGATTAGAGTCACTCAAGCTCCACATGTAAAGTAACAAATAGTATAAAAAGTCTTAAGAGAGGAGGGATATTAGGGAAGATATCATCGCAGACCTGCTCTGACATCTGGGATCTGTCGACAGGCTGAACCTCTCTTCCCCCCCAATAGGGACGCCTTTGGGTAAGATTCGAACACTTGGCTATACCAAGTGTTTCCCCTGGAGATTTAGAAACCGCTATAGAGTTATTTTGTGATTTAGCATGCTTGTAGCCAGTCTATATTTCTCATATTAACACTTGACTATACCAAGTGTTTCCCCGGGAGATTTAGAAACCTCTATAGAGTTGTTTTGTGATTTAACGCATTTGTAGCCAGGCTATATTACTCTATTCTTGGCATGTGCACGTGCTTTGTGAGCAGTAGTTCTATCACCGGCAATCCGAAAGAACTTGTGCACCTGTTGCTTCAATAAACTACACTATGCATTAATCTAGCCTTAAGAGTTCTCATTGCACGTGACCAAATTCCTTAAGGGTGGCCGTGATAGCTCATGCAATGCAGCTGGACTGAAAGTGTATGGAGTTACAAGTGCATCCGTAATCATTGGGATTCAATACATACTCATACATATATATATGTATATATTGAACACAATCGGACTTGTAATACAGGAAATTGGGCATCACTCAGAATCTAAGCCTAGCTGCCCCCAGCCCCTCTGATATCTGAGGACAAGCTAGAGTGCAAGGGGGTTTATTTTCTGCCAAATTGCTCAGTCCTTTAATGTGACAGGGGTAAAACATGTTTCTCTGGTTTGAAGAAGGCAGGGGAAATGGGCTTGGAGCGTGAGAGAACTTTGTAGTGATCACAACAGCTTTGTGGCAGTTTTTAATACTTGAGAGCAGATTCATTTAACAGTTTTGGACAGTCTGCTTGTGAGCCTTACTCTGATAATAGAAATCTCTATTGCATTACGTGGCGGCAGCAGTGGGACTTGAGTCCCAGAGCTCTCAGATGTTCTGGGCTCAGCCCAGAGCTTGTTAGGTAAAAACTCTTGTTTACGGGCAAGGTTACAGTACTTCTACACAGAAAAATATCAATAATAGTAATAATACAATTAAAAAGGTAACACACACACACTTTCTTAGTTTCTATCCCCTTTCTTGGGGTTATACTCATACTCCTGTTCTTTCTCTGGGAGCACACAGTTAGAGAGGTTAACAACATAAGTCATCAGCATATGGAGTCCTTTATTGGGAGGAATATGATGTTGATGCTGCTGGTATCTTCTTCCACCCCTAAGATCCACTTGAGGTCCTTTTTACATTTACTAAGATGCTTTTACACCTTTCTCTTTCTTCATTGCTCTGCAGCTCCATGTTACATCCAAATTTACTGTATATGATCTACGGCTTTTATGCATGTTAGATTCTACTTCTTTGTTTTCCTTCTTACCTGTGCAACTGGTTTTGCCTAGCTCCAGCTCTGTGTTTCTTTAGCTGACCACTGGCATATTGTTTATAACCAGGGGGTCTCCGCTGCCAAGCCTATGCCTCATCTCTTCTCATCCCATGCCTGTACTCCTCTGTGCCATATCCTGTGTCTCCACCTCTCAGTGGAGAGCTGCTATTGTACCAGGCCTGTATTTCTCTACACTACATCATTATGTTAGAGTTGCAGGTATTTCTTTTTACATAGAACTGCTTGTGCCTGCTATCTCTATAAAAATTTGGTCATACCACACAAACAAAAGCAAAACAAATTAGCTATAGACACCTGGACAATTAGAGAAATAGCTGTCACAGCTAAACCAAGTCAAATAAAGTTGCAGGAAGGTCAAGAAAAGTTCAGGAAGAGCAAGTCTGACAAACCTCAGTCCTGAGGCCTTACAAATTTAGTGCAAATCTTGTTACTGTCAATGGTAGGACTGTATTACAGGGCTATGTGATTACAAGCTTCACTCAATTATTGTATAACACAACCATGGAAAAAATACCTGGAGTCCATACCATAGCACTTCATCAGTCTCAGTCCAAAGTCCCTGTGACTTTACCTCTCAGTGAAGTATGCATAATTTGTGCCAGGTTTGATAATAACAGAAAATACATATTTAAGGCAGAAACTTGTAAAGATTTTAATGACAATCACATAATAATCCATCTAGAGTAATATATTTAAAAGGAATATTTAATTAGTGTGTGTTCCAAATATGGAACTACACCTTCAGAGCATGCACAGAGAGTGTATGTCACTTTACATAAGAAAAGTATGTGATCTGCCATGTTATCCTCTTTTATTTATTTAGTGAATTAGGAGCAGTATTTGTGTGTTTCCATTACACAGGTAATAAATTTCCTGTCCCATGTTATTTTTTGAGATTCCAAAATTTTTTTTCCAAATCATAGTTGAATAGAAACAAAATTTAAAGGTATGTTCAACATCCAACAGATGTAAGATATTTTGGGGCTAATTGAATTGCTTACCTTTCATCATTGAATCATAGAATCATAGAATCATAGAATCATAGAATGACTTGTGTTGGAAGGGACCTTAAAGATTATCTAGTGCCAACCCCCTGCCATGGGCAGGGACACTGTCCACTAGACCAGGTTGCTCAAAGCCCCACCCAATCTGGTCTTGAACACTTCCAGGGAGAGGGCATCCACAACTTCTCTGGGCAGCCTGTTCCAGTGTCTCACCACTCTCACAGTAAAGAATTTCTTACTTGCATCTAATCTAAATCTACCTTCTTTCCACTTAAAACCGTTAGCCCTCCTCCTATCGCTACACTCCCCAATTAAAGAGTCCCTCCCCATCTTTCCTGTAGGCCCCTTTTGAGTACTAAAAGGCTGCTGTAAAGTATCCCTGGAGCCTTCTCTTCTCTAGGCTAAACAACCCCAACTCTATCAGCCTGTCCTCATAGGGAAGGTGCTCCAGCCCCCTGATCATCTTCCTGACCCTCCTCTGGACCCGGTCAAATATGTCCACGTCTTTCGTATGGTGGGGGCCCCAGAGCTGAACATAGTACTCCAGGTGGTGTCTCATGAGAGCAGAGTAGAGGGGGAAAATCACCTCCCTCAATCTGCTGGCCACACTTGTTTTGATACAGCCCAGGATGTGATTGGCTTTCTGGGCTGCCAGAGAACATAGCTGGCTCATACTCAGTTTTTCATCCACCAATACCCCCAAGTCCTTCTCTGCAGGGCTGCTCTCAATTCATTCATTGCCCAGCCTGTATCCGTTGGGATTGCCCCAACGCAGGTGCAGGACTTACACTTGGCCTTGTTGAACTTCATGAGGTTTGCATGGGCCTACCTCTCAAGCTTGTCAAGGTCCCTCTGGATGGCATCCCTTTCCTCTAGAGTATCAACCACACAACTCAGCTTGGCTTCATTCCCAGTCTTGCTGAGGGTGTACTCAATCCCACTGTCCACACCCCTGACAAAGATGTTAAATAATATTGGTCACAATTTTAACCCCTGACGGCACCACTCATCACTGGTCTCCACCCAGACATAGAGCCATTGACCACAACTCTTTGAGTGCAACCATCCAGCCAATTCCTTACCCACCGAGTGGTCTACCCATCAAATCCATGTCTTTGCATTTTAGAGACAAGGATGTTGTGTGGGACAGTATCAAATGCTTTGCACAAGTCCAGGAAGATGATGTCAGCCACTCTTCCCTTATCCACCAATGCTGTAACCCTGTCGTAGAAGTCTGCCAAATTTGTGAGACACGATTTGCCCTTAGTGAAACGGTGTTGGCTGTCACCAATCACCTCTCTGTTTTCCATGTGCCTTAGCATAGTTTCCAGGAGGATCTGCTCCATGATCTTGCTGAGCACAGAGGTGAGACTGACCAGCCTGATAATTTAAAAATACTTGATCTAATTTTACTTTCTAAGATCTTATATTTTTACCTGGTTTTAGCTTTTAAATTAAAGATTAATTTGACTTGAATTGAATATCAAAATTATCTAAACGGAATGTTTCCAAACTTGAATAAAAGAAAGTTATTGTGAAGTAAGGAGGTAAGTCAAAACCAAACAGGTTTTACAGGCAGTTGCTTTTAATGATTCAAAGAATTTCTGATAAGGTTAATTTGCTTGCAAACATTTGATAATAAAGTGTTCATAATCAGAATGTCTGCTTATCTTTTGAGTCTTTGAAAATCATCTGTTCTGCTGTAGATGCACCCCAGAAGCTCACTGGAATTAACAACAACAGGTGTTTTTTCAAGAGATCTACTACCTGATCCAGTTTCAGTCCCTTTTACAGAAGATACCCTACTAAGGTAAAACAAATAGAAACAGTAAGTTGCAGTCAACTGTAGGTATAGTATTCTGCACCATGTAAGGTTTCAGTCACTGCTGAGCTTACTAGGGTAGTAGCATTGATTTCATTAGAGATACTCAAACGTAAGGGGTGGAAAAATGCAATAGACCAATGCTGTTAGTTGAATAAGTTTGAAATTTAGTTGAATAATTTCTTCTGTACCTGGACTCCTCACAAAGTGAGTGTCTAACTCTTCAGCAGGTGTCAGCCGTTACAGTTCAGTGGCTATTAATGATTCTCTTCCCATTTTACACCAGTTTAGGACAATCAATTGGAACAAATGTAAAAGAAATTACAAAGTCTTGTCTTAGGAAGGACAAAGTGATAAAATATAATGGCAGCTAGGATGAAAAGCAACAATAAAGGGATAACTCTTCTTAGTTAGACTTTTAATACTGTTAGCTTTTAAAGCTTTTTTTTCCATTGGATGAAGTTTCAAAGAAAATCTTTAATTACTTGAGTTAAACCAAGTTCTGACTA
This sequence comes from Gavia stellata, assembly GCF_030936135.1. Classification (NCBI taxonomy): domain Eukaryota; kingdom Metazoa; phylum Chordata; class Aves; order Gaviiformes; family Gaviidae; genus Gavia; species Gavia stellata. The sequence continues at coordinate 85,186,782 of NC_082596.1, forward strand.
ATGTATTATATAGTGCAATGCTGCAAGAACAACCATTTTGATAGCATGCAAAGTAGTTGAACCTTTCATTAATTCTTATTCTTTGACACTACTATTTCACGCAAAGGAACCTTTTACTAAAGAGTACTCGCTAAGAAATCTCCAGAAACTCTTAAGTTCTTATGTTAAAAGATGATGTGTTTCTTTTCATATATGTTATTACAAAGTATAACAAAAAGGTTTAAAATAAATCACCTTGTTAATTGGTTACACTTACTGGATTTCATATCCTCAGTGTAACGTTAATATTTTCATCAACTAGAACTATTGGAGTTTTATGTTTGAATCAACTTTGCTATTAAGGCAGATCATTAGAAACACAAAGGGAAATTGCTCCTCTTGAGTAAGTGTATAGCAGAAGGATTTTATAAAGGAGGATTATATGGAGAAAATAAAAGGAGGTAAGTTATTAAGAGCTAAAAGCAAGTGATCCTGATTAAAATTTCTGTTCTAAAGTGGAGGATTTAGTTATTAAGATTACACCCATGTTTTCAGACAGAATGAGAAGTAAGATGCATCATTTAGATATTGACAGTTTAGGTTTTTTTTTAAAACAGTCTTACTTTTCTTTTTCTCATCCATTGAGTACTCTCTTCTTACTCTTTGGAAAGTGATGTGCAAGAGTCATTATGCCAAACATTTGGGTAGATTCCCCTTTTTTTCATGGCACATAATGAACCATATTCTCAGAGAGAATACCTCAGTTTTGAATGATACTGTCAATACATTCTGGCTGGTGTGGACACAGATTCACAGTCCCAATTCATCAGAATACCTATATTCCTGTCAAAATTAATGCATTTCCCTAAGCTAATCATTTGTTGTTGCCAGGATTGTTCTACCATACAGTCACATATTTCTTTAAAGACCTTGGAGAGATACCACATCCTTCTAGTTGATGAGGGATGAACAGAAGAAAGAGTAGAAAGAACGTAATCTCCCAGAACACCACCAACTCTATATCTGTTTCTATGCATTGATGTTGTGGTGACAGCCATCAGGAAGCACCTTTTCACCTTAAGAGTCTAGAATTGGGGGAGTGCAAGGCAATTTATATAACTATATATACATGTGCCCTGGTGTCTGCTAAATGCTGACTGAGAAAATTTGAGATTAGGCCTGGTGTTAACCCTAGAGTTGAGATATATACATGTACTGAGAGGATTGTTCATCTTCATTATTTTTTAGTCTATACTTCTTTTTTCTGCAATTTGTTCTTCATGCTACAGTGGATTTTCACCATTGTTTCCTTTCTACAAAGTTTGTCTTTTTATCACTTAATGGTACCCAGGCCTGGTGGCTGCTCATTTTATTTTATGTCTCTTCTGTGGCTCTTTATCTCTACATACTGAGAAAAGAAAAAAGACCAAAACCCTGAGCCAAGGAACAGATTGACAGGCACTGTTGCTGTTGTCAGCCATTTTCGAACAGCACGGCAGGACAGCATTATTAGGCTCAGGTCGACTGAAGTGATGGTGCCTTACCATCAGTCATTTCTCGACCTGTCCATTTTTTTCTTGTCTCTTCTTTTACCAAAGACTGGTGGATGATTGCAGTTCTATGATCTTCTCCCAGTATGCTTTTACAAAATAGCTTGACGTGTTCACTCTTCTGCTACTTCTTTCTCCTTTTGTTATGTAGTCTGCAGGTTTTTGTCTTGTCTCTTTTAATGCTCCTTTGAGTTATAATTTTATGTAATTTTTTTTCTTTCTCCATTTTCTTTGTGAGAAGCATGTGGCTCTTGTTAGTACAACAGGACATAAATCCTCAAGATACAGCTTAATAGAAAAAATAAAAAGTGGGGGGGGGGGGGGGGGGAAACCAACACACCCATATTTCCCCCAAAACAACCCTCCCCTACACCCCCACATCCACGACTCACCTTGCATACCTTACATATTGCATACTTATGTGGAAGAAAGGCTGAACAATGAAAATGTGGGCCTGTTGCTGAGTGTTTTGGGTGGCTTGGTGACAGTAGACACAGGTAAGACTGAGATACCAGGTGTCTTCTTTGCATCTTCACCAAGGTCTCTCAAGCCTCTGTGCTTAAGAGGCTGGGTTCAGGGAGGACAAGAACTACCAGTAGTGGGTGAGGACCAAGTCAGGGATTAACTGCAAGGATGTGACCCACACAAGTCCTTGGGACTCAACAGGCTTCATCCAAGGTGCTGGGAGAGATGGCCAACATCCTTCCAAAGCTGCTTTTCAAAGCTGTCTTTGAAAGGTTGTGGAGATTAGGGGAGGCCACCAACAACTGGAGGAAGGTAAATGTCACACCCATCTTCAAAAAAAGGCAAAATGATCAACCCATGGAGCTACAGGCCGGTTGTCTGACTTCAGTGTCTGGAGCGAGTCCTCTGGGCACAGGCAGGAAAAGATGATTGGAAACAGACACCATGGATTTACCTAAGGGTAAATCATGTCTGACCAACCTGATTACCTTCTGTGATCAAATGATGAAATTTGTGGGTAAGAGAAAACGGTGGCTGTCTTTTATTTGGACTTTAGCAAGGCTTTTGACATTGTCTGTCACTATATTCTTGTATCTGAGTTAGGATGCTATGGACAGGTAAAAAAATGGGTGGATGATCAGACTCAGAGGGGTGTACTTAGTAAGCTGTAGTCTAACTGGAGTCTGGTGTCAAGCAGAGTACCAGATAACTCTGTTCTGGGACTAGTCCTGTTTAACATATTTTTCAGTGGACTGGAGGAGGTGATGGAGAGCACTGTTTTTGAGTTTCCAGATGACACCAAACTGGGGGGGTACCAGGTAGTACTCTCAAGAGTAGTGCTGTCGTTCAGAGGGACCCAGACAGGCTGGAGGAATGGACCAGCAGGAACCTCATGAAGTTCAACAAGAACAAAGCCAAGTGTTGCCCCTGGGCAGGAAGCACCAGTGCAAGCCATACAAAAACAGTGTCTTTTCATTACACAGTGCCTATCATGGAAGAAGTCTCTGGTTTCTGATAGGACTAACATACCTAACATTGGCATACCGCTAAGTAATGGACAGTCACACTAACAGAAGATAAGTGTGTGCCAGTTTCCATAATATAGTTTCAACCTACCTAAAATCAAATTTGATCTCAAACATAGCAGGTCCTCTTCCGCTGTTAAACAATATGGCCTAATAGATACACATAAATAGGTTGAAATGGAATGTGTTTAAAAGATAATACTAAAGGATTTCTTATTTGTAAAATACAGAAATAAACAGAATAAATTGTTACATAAGCTTTAAACATTTAGGAATTAGTTTTGGGGTTTTTTGTTTTTTGTTTTTTTTTTTTTTTTAAATCTTCTTTCTTCATTCAGAAAAATGCTGGTAATAATATGGTCTTAAGAACTTTTGTTAAACTCTATAATAACAATTCACAAAAATAAATGTCTTGAAGAACTACTTTGAATTGGCTACTAAAAACTCCAGTTCCCCTGGCATTTGTTTGACTCTGGTTTTGGCCTCTGAAGTGTTAAAAACAGGTTGAAATTAATTTTATGGCTCTTAATACAGAAGCAGTATGAGGAACTGGATTTCAGACAGGACCTCTCCTGAATAAACATGAATGAACTTTTTGTTTCTTCACCAGCTATGTACACAGAGTTAGAAGCTGATGTAAAACAGTAAATTGTCATGGGGAGGAAAAGTTCAGCATAAGAAAGGGATGCAAAAAGTCAGTGGAAGTACAGTAACATTTCTCATATGTATTATTGAAAGAAAAGTTATTCTAACACTTTTTTTATGTAACTAGAAAGACATAGAAAAAAAAGCAGAACTTGTCTTTCTATGTGGGGGCAGTAGGAGGAGAAATTTTTTTTCTGTTGCCTCTTTCTTTCCCTTCTGCTGCCCTCACATTTCACAGAGGCATAAATCATGTTAACTCATATGCACACCTGCTTTAGAGTTACAAACATCTGGTATGTGAGAACCTTGTTTCGGTGAAAATCTATAAGTTCCTTTTGAGCAAAACTCAAAAAAACCCCAAAAAACAAAACAAACCCAAAATAAAATTAAAAAAACTCAAAACCAACGAACAAAGGAACCCTAAACAATTTTATATTTTTTATTCCAGGTAGGTTGATATAAATGTATTTCAGTGGAATCTAACTGATGCTCAGAATCCGGTATTACACTAAATTTCCTCTTTTTTTAGAAAAGAATAAAGACTTGAAGTGTCAGAAAGCCTAGAAAGGAAGAACCAGACTATTTTTCACTGTGTTTTATATCACTCTTTCATACTGAAGATGACGTCCAAAAAATTTGGCTGACTCTGTAAAACTTGAAGTAAAAGGCAACATGGTACCCATTTCTTACTCTGTAAAATCATTCTCCTGAGTCTGTGCCATCCTACAATTGCATTAAAACTTTGTAGAATCACCAGAAAACTTACCCCTTCTGAAAAGAATCCCTTTAGAAAGCAGTTAACAACAAAACTCCACACCAGCTTCAGCTGGTAAGGGAGAAATTAAAGATTATTGGGTGTGGAGCCTTTGGCATCTAGGTACTAAAATACTGCAGGATTATCTGGATTGGTGACAAGACAGTGAAGTCCTGAGGTAGTGGGTTTCTTTTGGAACTGGAGAAATGCTAGATCTTTTGGTCCTTATTGTACACACCCTATCCAGTGCCTAGCAGCACATACTTCTATTTCCCCTTCTTGCCATCTTCCCTCACTACTGATGGACACATTGCTCTAGACTTAGCTGAAAAAGGGAAAAAAGTAATTTCCGAGACTAGGCCTGCAACATTGGTGAGCATGAACTGGTATAAATTGATTTCGGTGGAGCTGTGCTGACTTTTTATTCTGGAGTTGGCCCTACATGCCGCTCAAAGACATTAGAGTAAAAGCTGTATCCTGTTACATGTACCATCTTTTAACAAGGTTACCTGACAGTGCTTGGCACTTCAGTATGTACAGAGGATTGGGTTATAAATCTTCTCATCTATGGGCACCTGTTTTGTAAAGGAAAATTTTATTTGTCTTCTGCTGTAATCTGCAATTATTAAGAGATCAATTATGCCAAAATTTTTAAATTTAAAATCTAAATTTAAAATTTAAAACCTAAAATCAATGGTTTATAGCTCAGAAATAGATGGCTTTTTAAATAGCTCCTCTATCATTTCTTTTGTACCCCAGAGAACTTCTTATTCCTAGAAGCATAATCAAAGCCTGGCCATAAACAAGAAGGTAAACTATTTATATGATCTTTGTAAAGCTCTATTTAGGCAGTAGAAGCCCTTAAGTCCTTCTCATGGCACCATCAGAACTTAGAAAATTGCAGCCTACCTACAAAATTGGCAGCTGTTAATCATCTTTTCAGTTCTTCTTCCAACATAGATTTCCTGATGCCTCACAAGGGCTTATTTTGTAGCTAAAAACATAATTCCTGATTGAAAACGCTGTTGCTGTCCTTAACACCATTCATAGATTGTCTGCATTCTTTGAAAGTCCCATTTCAACCATTGGAACAGGCTGCCCAGGGAAGTGGTTGAGTCACCATCCCTAGAGGTATTTCAAAGACATGTAGACGTGGCACTTAGGGACATGGTTTAGTGGTGGACTTGGTAGTGTTAGGGTTAACGGTTGAACTCAATGATCTTAAGGGTCTTTTCCAACCTAAATGATTCTATGATTCGTCTGGGTTTATTTCAACAGACTTTAAGTTAAATATGCCAACATGATTCTGATTTCCCAGGATTATTACATTGTCTTTTTGAAGAAACTTTGTTCTTATGCATGATGTATAGGGACATTCTCCCAGCCACTGGTCTACTCCTGATAATCAGTGGGTCCTGATATAATTCACTGGACCATAAAAAAATGTAATTTAAGTGTTGCTGTAACATTCAGAAATTATTCTTTGTGTTCCTTCTGTCCTGCACAGTAACTGCTCTTATGTAATACTTGGTTCCTGTTTAATGAAGCATGGGTGGAAAGGGGGCAGAGAAGAATCTGCAAGACATGCTGAAGAAGGTTCCACTGTTTTAAGCAACTACCAGGGATGTAAAAATCAGAGAGTGGCAAAGAAAATATTAGTATTACCTTTACTCAGAGTTAGAGGCCTGTGCTGTTTCCTTCACTTGATGATCAGCTCAGACCCTTCTACAGTGCTTTAAAACTATGAGCAAAATAGCACATAAACTGGAAGGCAGTGAGTGAGAATGATTGATCACTTCAAGGTACTCACTCATTTACGGCTGTGGATTGTGGTTCCACAGTAGGTAAACTAGATCCACAGTTCCTGAACCTGCCATCTCTCCCCTTCTTGATCAGTGAGCAAGTGTTTTTAGATAAAGGCTAGCAAGACTAAAAGGGCTGAATAAAACTGATGCTAATGCTGAGCTGTACTTTGAATATTGACAACAAAAAGACTAAGGGAGTCTCTGATACTATGACAGCTGCTTGCTTGGAAGACTGAAAATGAGCAAGAGGGTTAGTAAGCCTTTTAATCACATAGCTACAGTAACCAAACTGATTAATGAAGATTTTCTTCCACTTAGATCAGAATTAATTGGGGTGAATTTAATTATTGTATATCACACTGCCATCTGGTGTCAAAAGACTGAGAAACAGGAAAATTAAAGCCTGTTTTCTGAATATGCTTCTTCACATGAAACATAAGATTTACGGACAAAGTGACCATTTCTAACTACGTATGAGTTGATGGGACCCATGAATATTTCCAAATTTGGCCATGTTTTTCTCTATATCATACTTACATATGCTGTGCTGCTCTTCCAAAATTTTTGGATTTCAGGATACTGTATTACTCAGAAATTAGTGGAGTTCCTACCTTCATATGTGCCACCATAGTTCCTGGAACATTAGAGATTAATAACCATGAATTATTATAAATTGTGCAGTAAAGAGTACATCTGACATTTCAAAAACTTTTTGAAAGTAATTTTTTTTTTTCATCTGCAGTGATGCTCACTAACATAGCAATATAAAGGACAAGGATTTCAAAGATAGTTTTATTTTTAAGGTGGCTTTTTCTTTCATCATATTGGCGTCCTAATTCCCTGTTAATTTACATTAATGAGTCATTCCTGTGACACTATTTGAAAATGCGTACCTTGAAGGTAAAATGTGTACCTTGAACGTAAAATAGTGCTGTGTCTGACTCAATATAATGATTCACCTGTCTCCTTCCCACCTTGAATTCATTATGGGCACATTACTGGAGGTACAGCTGTATCATATACAAAGAGTAAGCAAAACCTATCTAAAAGTATGTGCTTGTGCATAGGCTACCTAGGAGTATGTGTATGACTATTTGTATTATAATACCTTGCTCATGCTTGGCTATTTGCATTAAAAGAGCATCCTGTGACCCCAGGGAAGACTGAGGTTCATTCTGCTGACTGCACCTTGTAAAGATGCAGATACTGCCCCAAAACATCTTTATATATCTATGCACAGGTGCAAATGATCATGCAGTTCTTTTGTTCCTGCTCCGAGACAAGCTGATGCAAGCTGGTTGTAACCTGAAGTGGTGCAATAAGGGCAGTGTGCTGTGCTGAGCCAGAGCCATAGCAGTATGTTTGAACAGCTTCCAGCCACCTCTGAGCACAAGGGGAGCAGATGCACAGATGTTTGCAACTGTCCACTTAGATATGGCCTCAAAGATGAGTTCTTCTACATAATTTTGTAGCTGTAGTATTGTAGGCTAACATACACAAATAATTAGTGGTTTTAGCAGTTGAGTTTACTCTCAAAACCTGCTAAGACCAACTTGGATTGCTGTTCTCTTATAAGCTAGTAATTGAGGAGATTCTGTCTCTTTTAAATGAGCACAATGGTAATAGCTCTATAGCATACAATATCACAGAAGTTTGTAACGGCTGTGTGCTTAGGATAGAGGAAAAGAGATGAAGGGCTGGACCAAGTAAAAGCTTTCAACAACAAAAAGCTACTGAAAAAGGAAGGGAATAAAATGTTCTTCACATCTTCTGGGAAAAGTCGTGATGGGCTTAAGCATTCAGATCTGACATTATTAATAGCTTTTTAATGGTAAGGATAGACAAGCACTGTAACAGATTGGCTAGAGAGCTGGGAATCTCTTTCTTTTACAGGTTATTATAGAGTTGTTAGACAAATATCTCACAAGCACGCTTGAGATACAGTTGATCCTGCATTGGAACAGAAGAAATGTACTGATTTGTTGAGCTAACTTCTTTCATCTTAAATCTTCTAGTATTTTGTGATTCGCAGATCTAAAAGAAAGCACATAGAATAGTCACTGATAAAGATTTTCAGCCTGTGTCAATTTTACCTTATGAATTATACTTTTCTAGGAGAGATCTAAAGATCCAGTTGTAATGGTAGAGTTCCTGTCAATGAACTGAGATGCTCAATCTGTTTTATATAGATTCTTATCATCCTGATCACCATCTGTGCACCTTCAAAAAGCCTGAAGCATTCTCTAGCATTGCCAGTCTTACTCAGCTTGTTTTTACCTTCCTGCTGCTGCCAAAGGTGAAAAGAAAGAAAAACAAAAGGATTGTGTAAAATTGAGTACTGTGTTTTATCAGAGGGGGAATTTGTTGTATTGTATTTATTGGCTGTATTCGCTATAATTTTGAAATTAATTTAACCGCTGGTACATAAAGAAGCTGGGGGATTTAGAAGACAGACCTGGTTGGGAAATTCATGGTAAAAGCAAGATTTTTAGCAAAAAATGCTGCTTGGACAGGACTGAAATATTTCACAGAACCAGATATCTTTTAGCTTCCATAACTGTTTTCTGCCTGCTTGCCCACTGGACATTAGGTCAGAAACTCCAATTTTCTAATATTGTATCTTGACTAATCCATTAGTGAATATTGCCTTGAAATACAGTTACCAGTGTTTCAGGCTTAGCAGCCTTACTGTAAGAAACCCTGACATGTGAATGACCTACAATTCAGTGCTTTCTGGCTCCTTTTCATGGACTCAGCAGTCAACTTGGGAATAAAGTACATGTTTGAACAGACTTCAAAGTGCATTACAACTGTGGTGTTAGAAATGCAAATGCCTAGTGGCTTTCAGAGCATGTAGGACCAGAAAGAGATCAGATGAGCGAGGGTCTGGGGTTTCTTCACTGTAGATCATAGAAAAAGAGCTCTACTTCTGTTGTTATTCTTTACACTTAAATTATTACCAAAGCAGGGAAGAAAAGGTTAAAATTTTGGACATAGTGGTTATGTTCACTTTAATACGCACAAAAATTTTCACAGATTTTCTTGCCTATTGAACATCCCCTTTGAGAGTCCTTTCCTTCCCAAGTTCCATACTTGTGCTTTTGCTTTACCATGGATTGACATTTAGAGATTTCCCCACCATAGCATGCATGAATTACAGCTGTGAGACCTTCAAAGGGCTATTAATATATGACACCTCGTCAAGGTCACACTGAAAGACAACCAGAGCAAGGAATTCAGCTTGCATCGTCAGCAAGCTGATTCACTGCCATATACACAGAACTACCTTTCTGCTCTGTAGCTGTGTCATGATTTTCAAGTTGTGCCAGAAGGCAGAAACTCTGAATTATTTGCTCTCATTCTTAGCTTCATTTATATCTCCAAGCACCATATGTAAATAACTTCTTCGTAGCTTCTAGAGCAGTATCTTTAACCCTGCTCAATGTTTTTATGCCATCTACAGGTCTCTTTAAAATGCTGAATTCTTTAAATATTTTTTCATATCAGGCTTGATGGCAGGAAGCTTTATTTTCAAATCAGTTTTCATTATTTTGTAAATTTATACACCACTTAAATAAACTTCTTTTTTGTAAATTGCTTATTATTTGTAAAATCCAGATCAGAGAAATTAGTTAAAATGGCGTGAAAGTTTCAAAACCCCTGACATTTTCAATATTATTTTTGTTTTAATTTTTCAGTGCAGAATCATTTAGTGGTGTTTTATGATATAACAAACTTTGTCTTAAATCTGTAAATCAACAATTTTGATAAAATAGTATTTTTTCTAAGAAAAGCTAATTACAAAACCTAACGTTTCAGGTAAGATGGATTTTATAATGTAGCCCAATAAATATTATAAATGTATCTACAACATGTACATATTAAATGCTATTTTCATTTAAGAATTAACAGAAAAAACAGAATAGGCTACTTTTTCAAACAAAAAATTAATTAATGGGAATAATTTTGTATTTAAAGGGATACAATAAAAAAGTTTCCTTCAATATACTTTGCTTACCAAAATATCCCACAGTCTAATTCAATACATGATAAGACAAGTTGTGGTGACAAGACATAAAGTGGAAATATGGTGTAAGGAAGCACAGAGATTTGTGACAACAGGATTACATGCATTTCTTGAAAATGATCTGAATTTTCAATCTATTTTGTGGTGTGTACAGTTAAAGAATCCACTGGTGCCTTTAGCTGATGAGAATTCTACATATGCTGTCAAGGACAAAACTTGTCTTAATTCTAAAAACCTCTTCAACGATGTTCATTGTGCTCCCTATAGATAAGCAAACCACTTAGCACTGACAAAAATGCCACAGTGTACTTCCAGACATTGGTACAAATAAATGAATACATGAAAACCGAAATGCAACAAGAGAAATGTAAGAGTAAGTACGAGTAGCTGACTCTTAGATGGAGATTAATCTATGTCATAAATATTCAAGTAAGGTATATTAGGATATAAAACATTGTTGAAAAGCATTTTTACTGAGAAATGCTCTTTCCTACAAGCCAGACATAATCTGTCACTTTTTTCCCTTGTGTTCCTCCGCATGCAGGAAAATTCAGTCATGGAAATCTGTCAGTGGATACTTCACTTGTGGTTCAACTAGAGGTACAGTGACAAAAGCCTTTTTACATGCACAGATGACTTACATTAAATGTGCTGCACAGAACCCCAACCATGGATGCAAGGTATATTTCTATTAAAAAAAGAAACTATGATGCACAAGAAACCCCTATTGTAGGCAGAACCAATAGTTTTCTCTAAACATTCAAAACACTTCTTTAAGTCTCTTCTACCAAGAAAAAAGAAGTAACTTTAATTGTAGTGTTGAATATTTCATTTTTTACAAAATGTAATGCCATTCCTATTTGATATCTGAGGGAGAAGTGCTGAAGTGACTTTGTTTCCCAGTGGACTTATGATAAGTTTTCCAGCCAAGAGAAATGGGAGTTCAAAACTACAACTGCAGTTATGCAGACTATAACTAATCTGTCGCAAAAATTGAATGAAATGATAGGTGAATGACTGACTGATTCTCTGGGGCATTTTAGCCTTGAAAAGAGGCCAGCATTGTGCATGTTTACAGGATTGCCAAGGGAAAATGCAGAAGCAGGTAGGTTAATCAATTTGCCCAGGCAACAATGAGGTCTAATGTATTGTTTGGGCCTCGGCCTCAGAAGACATGGAACCAAAACCTAACTCACCTTCTGTCTCACAAGGCTTTTGTAATTCTTAATTAGGGCTTGCAATTTGCTTTGAAAACAGTTTTCAGATACGCAGTCCAGCTTCAGCTGTAAATATATATCTATAGCTGAAAGACACAAGGAAGAAACTTAGGCAATGGAGTTTGTTAATTTAATATAATATAGATGTTTTTCCCAATTACTTAATTCTGTGTTGACATATTAGTTATCAGGATCAATTAGGTATCAGGGTGACTTTCAATAGTACATACTCATTTATCTATCTCAAAAAAAAAAATACCTGGACTTCTTGCAGTTTCAGCTATGTGAGGACTATATTTTACCATTTAAAACATCATATTGCTCACAGAAGTGAGAAGAATTCCCCAAAATAAAGAGAAAGCATAGAAAGAAAATACTATAAACGTAAGAATATCTTTAAAGAAGCTATTTTTCAAGTATTGCCTCCAGTCCAAAGCTTTACCAGTTGAATCTTATTCAACAATAGCAATCTTCTGCATTTTACTGATGCAAAAGGACATCAGAAATAGGAAACAGCTTACTTCATGATCACTACTCTACTGTATTTTCAGATTTGTAAGCGAGAGGGAGGTGAAAGGAAGGGAGCCATGAGAAGAGAGTCTCCGTCTGCGATTCCCCATTACCAGAGTGCTTTCTTGGGCGCACAGGCAACTTCGACTAGAAACATGACCTGAAGCACTCTCAGAGCTGCCCTAACTTTAAATTACCCCATCAGTTTAATAGTCACCAGACCACCAAAATAATATGCAACCATCTGCAAAATGTCAGCCTAGGCAATAGAAGCAAGTATTTGTTGTGTCTTTGAACGCTTTTTGAAAGTTTTTAAGCTGCTCATGCCCATGCAGTCTACTGTATACAAAGGAGCCAAATTGCTGTATTACCTTTACGTTGGGGTTTTTTTGCTGTTTTGTACAAAATTTTATGGACAATTTGGTACTCTGTAGGTCCTTTCATCCTGGCTGACCTTAGGGTCTTTTCTTATGACAGTCTAGTGTAGCCAAGTTGAAAAACTTCGGTATCCACTGATAGAAATGCTGGATATTAAGGGTAGAGGAAATGACTGCTGGATTATGAAGAAAGTTCAATGATGCAACGCCACTAATCTTACCAGAATTTGAATATATGCAGAAATCTACTTCAGTTGAATCAAGTATTGCTGCCACCTGCAACCTTTCTGGTAATTTCTAGTAGTTTTTTCTACCACCTGTGTGCATGTTGCCTTTATGAAGTATTTTGAAATTAAAGACTGGTAACACTTGGTTTCCTTTCGCCTAAAAGGAAATTTGACTTTTGAATTCAAGTAATAGAAACTCTTAAGAGCATATGTAATATGTGTAAGCAGCACCATAGACTATTGTTGAAGCATCTTATGCTTGTAAGAACATTCTGTTGTGTGTGATGTATATCTTTGAAGGGGAAAATACTATTAGCATAATCCTGCAAGAAGAAATATTTCTGTGAGTTGTTTGAACACCTGTTTAGTTAACATAGGACAGAAACAAAAAGGTCTTAGTAAGAAAAACGTCCTCTGACTTTGGAATCAGAATAAAAAAATAATATAAATGAAGGACTGGCATCTTTCTACGTAGAGCAGAATGATCTAACAGTTATTTGCCACTTTTAAGGTTGACTAGTTGTGACCTGTGACTCAATTAACTGTAGTGAAATGGTACATGGGAATCACACTGAATCTTATCTGTAGCCCACTGAGTATAATCTGAAACTCCATATGAAGATGAAGGTCTTCTAGCATGCTCCAGGTAGCTAAAATGAGAGATGGAAAAAACACATTTATCACACACACACATACACACTTCCTGATTGCAGCCAGAGCCTTCACCAGTAGACACACTACCGTGTTTAATTAATGTCAGTTAAAGTACAACATATTTATAGAATTTAATAATTTATTTGGGGGCCACAGTATGGATGAAAAAAAGATAACTCTCTAATCATACTGAAATAATTTAATCAATAGAAGAGCAAACATAATTTGTTTGTAAACGGGATTCACTAGCACAAATGTATTGAAAAGTCTGCAGTCTTGCTCAGAGTATTTAATAACAAATTCTTGCTAAAAGCTTGTCAGGTCTATGCACTCATATAAGGTTGGATCTAAAACACAATCTTTCCATGACAGACAGCTTTATATAGGGTTGTTTGTTGTTGTTGCTGTTTTCCCCAGGGTGGTTAAAAAATCTCTTTAAAATATAGTCATATTTATAAGTTGGTTTATGCTGCTTATGAGTTTTAATTAACATTTCTGTGATTCAGGTTATGTGTCTTAGGTTAGTATTACAGAAAGAAAGCTTTTACGTATACCATGTTTTTTTTGGTATGTGGTTAAGACTATTGGGAGCTAACTCTGCAATTATTTTTGTAAATGTAATAATCCACTAAAAGGAAAAAAATGCCTTGCTAATTTGCAGATAATTGGGAATTTAACAGTCTGCAATCTCCAGAGCTACTGCTACCCTCTAGTATCTTTTCTTGCCATTCTGTTGTTTTTGCTGAATAGTAATACACATCGCTGACTAATGATGCCATGTGCTATATTGATTCAAGGTACTATAACTGCCAAGATGATTGAAATGTTGTCTCCAATGGTCCTTGACACCTCATATATCCAGATCATGATTTGCATTTATTCCCATGGGATTTAGTGATTGTCTATATCTGTATGTCCTTTGAGACTGATGTACTTTAGATCTCTAAGTAGAAGAAATCTGTGTGGGTGATGAACCATTTTATTCATAGCCCAGTGGGAATCCATAAACATAATTTGTCCTTCACTGTCAGTTCATTGGCTCCTAAGTACAACTTTCTATGGCTTCCTTCCAGGTCACAACATACTTTGTGAGAAAATTAAAAAGTTAAAAGCAATGAAGTTTGAAACATCAGTTTAAAAATCACATTCTGAATCAGGGTTATAAATAATGTTCTGAAGTTCTCTATACCATAGGTGTGCTGAAAAGAAAGAAGACTTTTGTCTTCTATTCTGCTTCAGCAGTCATCTGGAAATGTTGCAAGTGTTTGATGAGGCAGTAAATTCAGGTTCACATGAAATCAGTAGTTTTCTATTTTATATTTTGAATTCATTTCTGACTTACTGTGTTTCGGTTAATTAATGCACAGTTCTGGTTTCTGTTCCTCGTGGTTGATTAAAGTAACTTGATCAGTGAATGTCCTGTGTTGGTGAAGAAAGTGTTTGATTTATACATATATATGTATGTATGTATATGTGTTTGTTTTTTTTTTTTTTTTTGAGGCATCACTTTACCACCTATTTCCCTATTACATTTAACAGCTCATGAAACAAATGGAACTAAAGTGCAAGTTGAGCCATAGTATTACTCAAGACTATGAGAATTGTTTCCAGTGGACATTACTGGAAAGGGTGGGATATTGCTAAGAGTACTCTTCATAAGATTTCAGATTAAGCTATGTTATTATTGTTGATTTGTGATCTATTCTCAAAGACCAAGCTTCTATGTTAAAATTTGGCTGCTTTTGATAAATTTTATAGCTAGAATTTTGTTACAGAGCTAGTGTCCCTAATAATTTTCACATTAAAATGAAGTCAATATGAATTATGTTTAATAATATATATTGTTCTTTAGATAGAATGAGGTTTCTGGGGTTTTTATTCATTATGAGACTATTAGGAAAATTAGATGACTAAGCACAGTCTGCCCAGAAATACTGGTGTGTCTTTCATCTTGAAAAGATGCCCTGGAATCTTTTCATTGATAAAATCCCTCATGTACAGGTTTCTTAAATATGTTATTTGATTTTTTTAAAACTGGCTATAGTGTAGCTTATTCTCACAAGACTTATATCTCACAAAAATGGTTCTAAATTGGGATAAAAATGATTGCATAAAACAAAACTGTCTAACAAAATCAGACTTTGTGAATTATTCTTACAAGGTGCTTCCATTTGTGTAAAAATGCAGATGTCTCTGTTAGAAAGTTGGAAGCCATATGGATCCCAATCATGCATAACACTTGCTGAAAAATGCATTTATATGTGAGAACTTTGCTTAGAGGGCAGATTTTGTTCTTATTGTCTAGCACAGCAAATTTTAACTGACTTTGGTACTTTGCTCTATCTGCATAGATTTGTACTGACTTTAGCATGCATGACCTGTGTCCTCCAGATCTGTACCCTTAGTATCAAGATCTGTCTTGTGAATTTAGGAGAAAAATGTATTCTTTTTCTGGAGAAAAAATACCTCAGCTTTAGCTAGTATGAGAAGGGACAGATCCTTGTACCTGTTTAGATGATGTTTGTGCTACTGGTCTTGCACCAGTTCCTTTCAAACCCTGAAAAATTTTCCACGGTATCAGCCAAAAGTGTTCTACAGAGGATATTCTTCCCTCTACTACACCACATCCTCATTACATCATTGAACATGTTGTTATTCAGGAACAATGCAATAATCACACTTTGTAACATGATTACTGTTATCATAAAGAATTAAAAATTGTGTTTTCTAGACATGAAAATTATTTGATTGCAACATCTCTTGCTACATAAGAAGATATTGCAGGTTGTTAATAATCTATTAACCCCTTAAAAACTGTAAGAATGGAACTGGATTTCATAGACTGTAAGCAGGCATCGTTGTCCTGTTCACACAGAAACTGCTCCTGTGGAACTCCTTTACAGTTATGTAGACATTGACAAATTATTGCAGATGTTCATTGTAGAATATTGTTGTCCAAAGAAAATGTCATTGGTAAGTCTCTTAAAACTTGGGCCAAATTTGCCAATGATACCAGTGGATGTAAAATCATTCATCCATAGGAGTCATGTGGAGGCTTCTTGTTCTGTTTGGGTTTTTTTTCTGCAAAAGTAGATGAGGCCCTTGGTCTTTAGAAAAAGTCTTTCAAGGTTCTCACATCCACAGGAAAATATTTATTCCTTTTCAATCACAAGAATTCAAAACTGAACAATTTAGGGTATAATCCCCATTTCATCACTGTAAGGGGGAAACAAGCCTTGTTACAATGAAACTTATTTTTTTTATTCTACCACTTTTAATCTGGACTGATTGTGATCTAATGTGGTCCTAAAACTGTTATAGATTAATTTTATGAGTTTTTCCTTTTATTTCCCAACTCCAGTTCATATTAGGGTGTGTATGATTTTGGCATTAAACTGCCTGCCACACAAGACTGCCAGAAATAAGAACGCTTGAGGCTACACAAAATATTTCCTTTTTTTTTTTTTTTTAATTCATCCTTCAAAATTCATGATAATGACTGCTGCCTTTTAGGGTCAATTGCTTTAGTCTTTTCTTTGGTGCAGACTGTGTACTAATACAATGAATTTGGGAAACAGGGTCTTCCCGTAAGAAGAATGTGGAGAAGTACATAAGAATTCCAGTTTGACTCATGCTTCATATCAAGGATGTCAGTCATAGAATGAGTTGGGTCACTGTTAATCAGAAATATCTGTCTATGAAAACTTAATATTGAAATGGATTTTGCAACCTTTACTCTGGCTGCTATGGGATAAAGCTATCTTTAATCTTGTTAGAAAGATAAATACTACTGAAAATTACAGGTGATACTGACTTTCTAGGCAAAGCTTAGGGAACAAATTATATTAATAATAACCTTGGATCAATCTGGATTAAGTTGATTTCAGTTTAAATTAAATTAAATGGAGGCACTAACAAAAGTAAGTCTAACTATTGCACTGAATTTCAAAAGACAAAGAAATATGAACTAGGGGATGTAGGTAGGGGAATCTGCTCAGAAATATGAATGTGGTAGGGGTCTTTATGTCTATAAAACTAGGCATATCAAAATCAATACCCTGAAAAAGGGATTTTGTGCAGAAATTTGTAGAAACAACCTGAAGATCAGGGTATTCTTGTGCATCAAACAGGAGTCCTATTTAACATACTGTGGCCCCAGTCCAGCAATTAGAGTTAGATACGCTCATACTGAAGTATCTTCACTGACTGGGTAAATATAATATTATGTGGGGCTAAAGAGATTTACCATCCTGATTTGTTGTAGGTTTGAGTTCAAAAAGGGAAATTCACCCGTCTTCTGAACACTTAATTTACATTGTATACAGCTTGTAGTTTACCTAAGATGTGGGCTTGTGGGGATGGAGGGAAGCATGCTTTTCTAGACAGCGAAAAGTAGAAGGAACAGGCAACTTTGTAAAATATTGTCTAACCCAACCTATCAAGAGTTTTTTGTAATTATGTGTATTGCCTCATTTATAAAACAAGTTCTGTAGACATTATTCTGTTCAGCTTCTAAACTCATCGATATATTATGGATTTTCATTGTCAAGTGATTCTGCAGCTAAGACTACAAGGAGGATCAGGGGAGGAATCAATTTCTATCTGTAGCAATGAGTTAACTCTAAAATATACCGAAGAGAATAACTTGAGGAACTCTATAGTTAAATCATATTTTCAAAATATTTTGTCCTCTGACTCAATTTCACAGTATTTTAAAAGTAGCTATCTAATATGGGTTTGTTCTTGGCTTTCAATCTTGCCCGTTTGTTTACTTTTGGGGCCTATTTTTTTTTTTTTTATAAAGGCAAAGTACCAAGAACTAGTGCTTTCCTTCACATTTTGTATGTATAGCTGTATTTTCTGTGTGATAGTTGGTATTTTAATTCAAAGCAAGAGTGCCCCTCAGTCTCTTTCGTCTGTCATGGTGTTTAGCTAAAGCTAGTGTTGATCCTTTCCTTGAAGCCTTCTACTGGAGTTCTCTGTGCTTATGAGTGCAGGCATGATTGCTCCTGGAGGGCTCCTTCGTACACTGGATGGTAGTGTGTTTGGTGAGGGGTGCCTCTTTTATGTATTGTATTTTCTTTCTGTTTAAATTAACTTCCTCTTTAAGTAAACACCTCCAACAGTGTGACAGCATCTCTTCTGTTGTCACTGACATTGTATTTAAAGCTCCTTTTACTTCCTGACTCTTAAACAGTTACTGTGGCTGTATGTGTAATTTTTCCTCAGGCCAGGTTGTAGTATGAGACCATAAGCTTCTTGCATCCCCTGAAAGTATCTGTTGCTCTGCAGTATTAAGAAATGTAAAGATTTTATACAGGAATTAATTTTACTGAGACACAGTTTGGAAGTTTAAGTTTTTCAGCAAAATACATTTTTCTTCCCCTGTGGTGGGTTGATCCCAGCCAACAGCTAAGTACCCACCTAGTTGCCCGCTCAATGCCCCCATAGCAGAACAGGGGAGAGAATCAGAAGAGGAAAAGCTGAGGAGTCGTGGGTCAAGATAAAGAGAGTTTAATAGGTGAAGGTAAGCTGCGTACGCAAGCAAAGCAAAATAAGGAATTCATTCGCGGCTTCCCATCTGCAGGCAGATGTCCAGCCACGCACTGGGAAGCAGGGCCTCAGCATATGTAGCAGTTGCTTGGGAAGACAATTGCCATGACCATGAACACCCTCTCTCCCTCCTCGTTTCCCTGCAACTTTATTGCTGATCATGATGTCATATGGTGTGGGATATCCTTTTGGTGTGTTGGAGTCAGATGTTGTGACTGTGTCCTCTTCTGAACTCTTGCCTACTCCCCAGCCTACACACTGGGGCAGAGTGGGAAAAAAGAAAATGTTGACTCCGTGCACTCACTGTTCAGCAATAGTCAAAACATCGCTGTGTTATCAACACTGTTTAGTCACAAATCCAAAGCACAGCACCATACAGGCTGCTATGAGGAAAGTTAACTCCATCCCAGCCAGACCCAGTACACCTTCCTTCAGTTCTTAAAGTTTTTGGAGTATCGTACAAAACTAAGCCAGAGACTTTGAGAAATCACCTTGTCTCTGCCTCTGACAGTGGGATCGATGATACTGATGTTAGTCCCAAGAAATGCTTACCTAAATTTTTCTCAAAGGTGACCCATGATGGAAATTTCATTATTTCTCAGAAAAAAAACTATTCCAGATCATTTTGGGGTAAAAATAATTGAAAGGAAAGTTTAAAACTTTTGATTCTCATAATTGAATATTTTACAAATGTTTTGTGAGGATGTATTTATTTTTAATTAAAGTTCCCAAAAACTAATTATTTTTTTTAACAGAAGACTTTTATCTTAAAACCACTTTGTTCTTTCTAAGTAATTTCAGCTGTGATAAAACATGTCAGCAATATCAGAACATATCTGGATGAACCAAGTGTGGTAAAAGAGACAGTGCAAAATTAAATCTACCCTAAGAATATGATGCATTGCATGGTAGATGATGCATTAGATAAACCTTTTCTTGACTGTTCCATCTTGAGGCAAATAGGACTTATTTGGCAGTAAAGCAGGCAGTAAGAATGTAGATGATGAAAATATCATGGATGCAAGGCCTTTTTGAACAGAAGTGTGGGAAAAAGGGGACAATGGAAAAATGGAAATCAGTAAGAGATTTTGTTCTTTGTTATGGTTTTGTGGGTCTCATTCACTTCATTGTATATGGTAGGAAATCCTTTAATAGACTCAGTCAGCCTTGTTTTACTGGCTTTCAAAATGAAGTCAAGGTCGGGGGTATTACAGTGATATTACACAATTGATTGTAACTTCTCTTACTACAGTAACCTAACTGCTGTATTAATGAACCAGTATTTATTAATGGAACTGATTGTTACCACATTTTTTTGGTGTTAAAATTCAGAATTGTAAAAAGGTTTACTTTTTCACATGATTTAAAAGTTGTCGTTTTTTTCAGACAAGGTCAGACAAGCCTTCTCAACAACATAAACTAACTTACTTTATTTTCCAAACAGGTAGTATTGCTCATGGTACTAGAAAGATATCTGCAAACACAAGCCTAACTTGGGAGAGTAACCCAGCAGTGCTCTGGTATGTAAAGATGCACCTATGTGAGCATTTTGAGTTTTACTGTAAGTGTGATTTGGAAGCAAATCTCAATTGTCCCTACTAACTGTGCTTTGGCTCATGTCATGAAGAAGCCCTGCCCTGGAGCAGCTGAACTGAATTCCTTTCAGATGAAGCTGAAGCAGAAGACTTACTCAAGAAGCACAGATCATGTGCCCAGCTGATAACAAACACTGGGACCACAGGATCTAACTGGATCTGCAGAGCAAAACTGCCTGCAATACAGATAGTGCAAACATTGTGGCCTCAGCACTGGCTGTCTGGCTTTACAGCTCTGCTCTTGCTGCTCCGCGTTACTTGCTAATGTCGGCATAAGATACGATTACTTAAACGCAAGAAAACATTATTACAGCAGAATGTAATGTTAAAATTACCTAAGCTAGCATAGAAATCCAGGTGCACTTTCCCAGAATAGTGCAAACAAGCATATCAAACTGTGTCTGGGAAAATGAATAGTTGCCTCAATAGGATGCTGCATCCTAGCTAATTGGTACCACTTCTCAGTGCCACACAGGCGCAGCTTCAAACTGCCTCAGACTCAAGAACTAGTTTGGTCTCTACATCCATCTCAGGATGGTACTGCACTGTGCAATAAAAAAGAACTCCTGGGTTTCCAAATGGTGCTGATGAAAGGGCAAAAGAGAACATTTGGTCTGTTCTTCTCTGACAATACAGTACTTCAGCAGGAACACTGGCTTTTTAAAGATATTACAATAGCCATAGCTTTTTTTTTTTATGTGGCTACTTGTACTCCTTTTTAGCTATTAGTAGAACTCTGCCATGTAATCTTTCCGCAAAGTCTAGATGGGCAACAGCAAAAGCTGAAGTTAAAGTCAAGCAGGTTGCTATTAAGGCATCAGCTCAGAACATCTGATAAGCTAGGAAAATTAATCCAAGCTTTCTGGGGCTTAATAAATTAGTTTTTCCACAGTCATAAATGTGGATTTTATGACTTAAACTATTTTTATTTAAGCAGCAAAAATGTAAGAAGACAAAGAAACAGAATAACAATAACTAATTGTGGAAGTGTAACACTATATTCTTCACGTGCGTTTTCTTTGGTGAGGCAAACCAGCTAAATTTATTTTTCCCGCAGCCCCACAGTAAATTTAATTAATGGTTTAATACTGTAAATAGTGAAGTCCTTATTGTATCAGTAGGTCTGGTTTAAGCTGCACTTATGTTGGTGACCTGGTTGTCGGTTGCTTCTTGCTCTCTTACGCTCCTCCCATCTACCAACTCTCCTCCCTTGCCAAACTTAAAGCAGCCTTTCCTTCTCATCAGCCGTCCTGCAAAGTACCTTTTACAGACTTTTCCTATGCTAGCTGCTTCCACCAGCCTTGAATTGCTCCGCTATCTGCACTTTGCCACTCCTTGCTGCCACCTTTAGCTGCTTTGCTAGCATTTTTTATTTTCCAACTGTTGGAAAACTGCATGTGGCACTGAGAATAAAACACTACCTTTTAAAGCGCAGGAAGTCCTTCAACAGCTCCCCTTCTTCTCCCTTTAAGTGATGAAACATCTTTTTTTGTTGTTGGTTTTGTTTACTCCAGTCTAAATCAAGCTCCATCACTCCAGAGCTGGAAAACATCACTTTAAGTCAGCATGTCATCTCTCTCTAGGCATATTCAGATGTCGTTGGCCTACACTTTTACAAATGTAGTTTTCTCCATTTGTAAGTGAAATCTCACTTAAACATAATAAAACAGCATGTGGAGACCAAAAGGGGTTCCAGACTAGCAATTGGTCTTTTTAATTTACCTCTTATTTTCATCCTCAGATACCATCCAAACACCTCTGGAGTTATTGGAGGAAAAGCTGTTTTCTTACTAGAACTTAGACACCAGCTTTGCACATGTTTACAGCATAAACCCAAATTATCTATTTTTCCATTAGCCAGATTCAGGTGGTGAAACTTCAAATGTAAACTTTTGGGGGTTTTCCCCCTCAACTAAATCCCCCAAACTCTACCAGTATTAAGTATACAGTTTCATTCTCTGAGGGAAATATGACAAGAAGGGTGTAGTGGTATAAAGGCAAGGACCTCCTTCTTCATCTCCAGTATATCACAGAAACAATCTCCTTGAAAATAAAGAAAACATGATTAAGCTCTAAGGTCAACAGAATGAAATATTTCATTCTAGATAATGAGACAAAGGGATCCATCAAATACAATACCTATGTTTCTTCTTTTGTCTCCACAGTAAAACTTTATGAAGACAGGAACATACCAATGTAAAATTCAGCACTTGAAATACTACTGTTGGGAAAAAAGGAATCAAGCCCACAGGAAAAAAAAGGATGCCTGAGCTGAAGCTGAGGAGGCACTATGTCAGCTGCACTTCATGGTAGTTAACTAAGAAACAGAACCAAGGGGGGGAAAAAAAGCTGCAAGAATTTTAGCAGTTAAGTAGTACTTCCACTGTTAATCACAAATTCAGTTAAATTATGACCACAGCCTTACCAATGCCCTGATGAAGTACCTATTAAGAAAGTGTATTCTTAAAGTTATTTATAAAGTATTGCATGACTTGGAGACTTGTTAAGGTCTCAGTATACAGCTGAACTTAAGGAAGTCTGAATGCTCTGTTGGATTCCTTTATGGAAGTGAACATAATTAAGAGAACAAAAACAAGATTCTTAGTTTGGATAAAATGTGCAAGCCTTTTTATCTTAACATTTTCCATAGATGGTGCATTTTTTAGGATTTTTTTAAACTGTAATATGTCTGTACTTATATTCTACAAATAGTAATTTTAAATATGTGGTAAGTGATAGAATAACACCATCATCCACTTCCATCTCATATGTTTAAATAAAATCTATTCTTCAAATTTAGGCAAACATGTAGGTTGATTTGAATCTGCCAAAGTTACATGGATTTGCAGTCATCATGACATAACCTGACACATTTACGTCAGTAGTTTTAACAAGACTCCCTGTTGTACTCTGATTGTTCTTCCAAAGCTCATGTTTCAGTGTTAATGGACCTCTCTAGAAGAGCAGAAATATGCTTCTGATCTTCAAAACAGCTATTTGCTATATCCTGTCATGACCATTTCCATGCTGTTTCCAGCCCAGTCACCCTCCTGCAGAAACATAGCTCCTGGGATTTCTCCAGGCCATTACAAGTAATTGTGGGAGATCTGGAAGAGGGGAGTATTGGGGCAAGAAGTGATGAAAATCCTGGTGGAGCTGGATGGGCAGCAGCACAGTTTTCCCTGTAAGAGATGACTCAGAAAATGTGGATTTTGAAACATTCCTACCTTTACTCTTGAGCTGACACTTGCCAAAATTGCATTAGAAGAATTTTCTTACTGTATGCAATTTGTATAATGTGTCTCAATTTTCAAACATCTCAGCTAATTTACACCCATTTTGATTAAACATTTGTGCTCATGGCAGCAAAGGACAATTGGAATTGCCATCACAGGTCAAACCACTCATCTGCTAATCCAATGTGCTATTTCTGTCAGCAGTCAATACCAGCTGCTTCAGGGAAAGAAAACACATAATAAACAATTATGGAATAACCTGCCCAGAGGCAAATCATCTTCCTAATCTTATCTACCCATGTGTGTATCACTAATTGTGAAACTTAAAATGTAGACATAGATGGAGGAGCAGGGAATTGCTAGGGAGGACTGATTTTATGTCAATAAGGGATCAGTAAAATCGGAGTCTTTAACATACATCATTGTAGCATTTTATAAGTTTTCATATTAATAATTGTAAACAAATTATATACCTGGTCTTACCTTCCAAATACCTGCCTGCATCTAAAGAATGGTCCCTAAAATCACAAGAATGGTTGTATATCCTGTATGCCCTTATTATCTTTGTTTAGTTTTAGGATCTCTCAAGGTCTCTCAAGATCTGAATTTTGCTGGGGGTGGGGGAAGGCTCTTTCCTGTCTCCATGAGGAGAGTAGGATCACATAACAAAACCTAATGTTTCAATTCATCTCATGTACACTTTACTTGAATGAGAATGAGCACTCCAGACTAAATTTTGGCATTGGGTTTTGGAAAAAATAATTTTCCCTGACTCCACTCATGTTGTAAAATACGCAGAACAAGATTGTATTTCTATATGAAAGAGTAAAGTACATCACTTAACAAAGTATACATATGGACATATGCATATGGACATATATGGACATATACATATGGACATATGTTTTGCTCTGCACCAGCATTCTGCAGAGTTGTTTTTAAATCCATTGTCTTTTCGTATTCTGTACTAAATGAATTAGAGAGAGGGAGCTCTGGAACAAAAGAAGCTACTATATAAAAACGATTTCAGCTTGAATAACCCAAATGATTATAATGGTCTCTGGATAGAGATGATCTGAATTCAATGAAACTTCATTTTTAAGAAACCAACAAAATGTCTAAACTTTTGTTTCTGTAATATAATACAATGGAAACCAAGATGCCTGATGAATTTTATCATGTCCTACAGAGACAACATATGGCTCATACTTGCAAGTGCCTTTGTGCATCAACAGCTCTTTGGTTTCGTTGCTAAGCTGTGACTTTCAAAGCTGCCTAGTAGATTTAATTTTAACAGGAACTGGGCATCCAAATCTCTCAGGTGGCTTTGGAAAAAATTCAGCCAAAAAAATTTTCTTCTTGATGGCTGAATATGCATCATAAATAGATGCCAAAGCCTTTTTACCTTGCCCAAGGGAGGAAAGTCTGTCAAAGGCAAATAGACCTTGGTAACAAGTAAACAGATCTTTTCCCAGTTGTGTAACCGATGCAGCACAGCTATATGTCACCACAGGGCTCACTTTATATAAGACCTGGTTGACAAAGCAAAATTTATTACTAACTGACAAAACATTTAATGGGTGATTATCACTCTTAATTTTCTTTCTGTTCTGGTTTCATTTGTTTTATGCCACACTGGAAAAAGAATATGATTTGATTAATTACAGAAAATAGTTAAAAGTGGGGCAAAAGAGATTATCAGCACTTCATGATTTTTAATTATATGGTGAACTGTCTCTGAAACTTTATAGAGTAAAGAATGATTGTTTGAGATCGATGTTGTGTGTTGCAACAAGCGAATTCCATTCAGGGTCAGCTTCTGTTTTAATGGGTTTTCAACCTCTTTTCAGCTTGTAGAATCTTAAAAGTTTATAATATAGTGACTTTCTGTTGCCATGGACTGCTGTATAATATTTATTAAATTCTTTTTGGAGTAACCAGCTGGAGACCCTTTAACACTTTTCTGCAAAACCCTCCTTGTTGTGTTATGTGCAATTGCTTTATATCAACTTCTACTTATGGTCTTTTAAGCAGTTTTCAGTACTCTTGCCTCAGGTGCTTTGAATTCATTTTCAAGTATTTCAGACAATGGGGTATATAGACAAAAAACTGAAAAAATTTCCAGGTTTCCTGATGCATGGAAGCTTCATAAATCAAACCTTAGTAAATTTGTCTTGGAACTTCAGCATGAGGGAGACCATAATTCTCTCTCTTTCGTTCAGCCTTCTACTTCCGTGGGATTTAAGTTAGTCAGTCAATCAGCACTAGGTTATAGCATTATTTGTCTTCTGATCTTGAAGATTGAAAATAGTCACTACAACAGGGAATGATACATTATGGACTTGTCTAATTTGGGGAAACCTCAAAGAGTACATATTTTAAATGGAACAGCTGGCCACAGCACAACAAAATGAGTTTGCTGTGAGCCCCACTATAAGCAGCTTATTACCTTTAGGGGAATCAGAAGAAAGTTATTGAGGTACAGCCAAAGGAGTAGATGAGACGAGAAGGAATGCTTTGATTTGTTTGGGATGTGAAAAAACTGTGAAAAGGCTGTAAGCAGATAAGAGGAATAGGGGTAAAAAGTAAAAGTAAGGTTTGCTCGAGTTTGTATGCTTTCCAATCCTGTCTCCGGCAATTCAGAGATTTAACTGAAAAGACTGGCCTACTGAAATCTTGTACTCAGCCAATTTTAATTTACTTTCTATGTCTTTGAAAAAAATATTTTAATGACTGTGGCTACCTTCCTAACTGGATAGTATGAGAAATGTTTCTCTTTTATTAGTGGGTTGTAATTAGTGTACTGATGCATCTTGTACCTAAAATTTGGAAGAGACCTGTGGGTCATTTCAGGCCATCCTCAGAACAAGCCTGGTTTCCCCTGTGTGTTCAGAGAATTGCTGCAGTTAAGCCCTTAGTAGACAATGAAGTTTTATCCACGGCTATCATTCTCATTAGCAACAATCCATTTCTCATATTTCATTTACATTTTGCTATCTTAATTTAGTCCACTTTTCCTGCTTGTCATAATTGCTAAACCATAAATACTTTCTCTGTCACTAAGCATTAGTTTCATATCAGTCATACCATAAATGTAGTACTATATATAATGCCATGATTGTAGTACTATAGATATATATACACAGCAAGGGATATTTTCTGTTACAAAGAATTCACAGTGTAAAGAAAGCACCATTATAAGCACAGTACAGGATCACAGAAGGATAATGTACTTTGTCTAAATAAAACAGGAAATTGGTAAGAACACTTGGAATTAAAATGAGATCTTCTGAATGCCATCCCATTGTTTGTAACTGTTTTTGTCTGCTCCCTTATCCTTCCGTTAGCTAAGAAACATATAGTTGTCAGAGTAACAGCAGGTGTAGCAGGGCTTTGCAGAAATTGCTGGCACTCTACTGGTGTTGCACGCATTTCAGATTAGGCTTGCTGCTTAAAGCTTTGATTCTTTGTGTATAATTTAGTAATTTGAGCTCTCTGAAATTTGTTGCTTTCTTTTGAACTTGCAAAATGTCTATATCTTTATGATAGTCTGATGTTCATAATACAATAAAGTATCTCCAGTGCAGTAAAAAGAGCCATACAGGAACAATATCTCTGAGCTTAATGATACATTGTCTTTGTGTTCAGTATTCGCACTCATATTGGACTGTTTTTACTGCCATATTCAAACAAATATATAATTTAATATTAATTACCAACTCTTCATCTATCTGCCTTTTATTTTCTATTAGTTTAGAAAGTGGATTAACATGAATGGTGTTTTAGGCAAGGATAAGTAGGTATAGTCTATGCTGTCCAAATTAGAACTAGGTAAACTGCTTACCTCAATTTATCCTTTGCTAAACCCTATTCTCAAAAAAGTACTAGTGTCTATTTCTATAGGTGTATTTGTTTGCATTATATTTCCCAAAGAGTATTTGGTTCCCTTACTCCAAGCTGAATATCATTTTGCCTTCATTTTCTACTATCTTTGAATTCTGTAGTATTACAGCTTTGTTCCAAGTGTTTTCTGTAGTTCCTCTGTCTAGTGAGTTTTATTTTGAAATATTTAATGAAATGTTTTATTAAAGTCTAAATCACTGCAATTTCCACTTTTCTTCTAGGGTGCCGATTCCCCATTTTTAGAATGTAATCTTACCCAAGCTTCTTCATTGTGCCATCTACCTTTCTCATTTTAACAATTTCAGTTATTTCCATATAGAGGGAGGCCAGTATCATGGCTCAGCAGACAGTTTGCAGAGAAAATTTATGTTCCAAAATGAGCAACTGGCACTAGAAAGGTCCAGCTTTGAGGATATACTATTCACCTCTGGAAGCACTCAAAATATCTCTTTGTGGGCTGAAGTATGATGGGTGTATGCTGGATCTGACAGCAACAGTCTTGAAAATGGATGGCAGCCTCTCATCTAGACATCAATATATGAGATTTCAGCAAACCTTAATGAATATACGCATGAGATGTCAGATCAGTGCAAAAATGGTGAAAGTAGTCACCTGCCCCACTATGGATCACTGCACCTTTTCCCAGATAAAAAAGTGGTGGATAACACTCTATGAACCAATGTTTGCAGACTTCTGATAGAGATGACAGCTTTTTCATTGGAATAAATTATAGCTGGGTTTAAAAAAAAAAAAAACACATACCTGAGGGAAAGATACTTTAGAATTAGAAATATGTTGAAAAAATGTGATATGCAAGTAATTCAACACCAGAAAACTCAGAGAAATGAAAGCATCTCAACTTACGTACAAGTTTTAAACATAAAATATCTGCTAACAACAGAAACAATTAATGAGAGAAGTTTCATGTCTTGGGTTATGTGTTGGATCTGCAATTGTAATACTTTTTTATTTGTGTCTCTGATTGCAGTCTACTGCCATGAGCACACAAAAAATAAAAGACTAAAACTCATTAATTTCCTGGATAAATATTCCTTTTATTTCTGGAGGAGAAGGGCTGTAATGTCAGATTCCAAATAATTCACTTTACATTGCCAAAAACTACATTTTATTTGGATATCTCAATTTGGAATTGTGTCACTTTGATGATTTTTCCTATCTAAAGAAAACAGGAACAGATACAGTTATTAGTGTTGAAAGGTCTTAACGCATGCAAATATGTACTTGAAGTTGAAGTTATTCAGGACAGCAGTAGAACCAAAGTCAACTTTAAGCATTTTATTAGCGAAAGCATCTGTATCTGGAGCACCTTTTTAGTATATCCTTAAATTGGAATTTTCTAGAGACCTACGAAGGTATTATTTAAAAAGGTAGAAACAAGAATTATGGATCATTAGAGAAAAAGAAAAAACAGGTAAACTTAGATCAAGTTAAACAAATTATTTCTTCAGAGAGTGTGCACTCAGTCTTTGGAATGTACTATCATAGAACTCTGTAAACTTGAATGAAGAAGAGTGGATGGATTTATAAAACCGATGAATTTATGATCTGTAGTAACATTGAATTTTGCGCATGTAAGCAAGTGGTAATGAAATGTCACAGCTGAAAATTTAAGCTGGTCAACCCATCTGTCATGTAGGACTCTTTCCTACTTGTCGTGGTTTAAGCCCAGCTGGCAACTAAGCACCACACAGCCGCTCACTCACTCCCCCCAGGTGGGGTGGGGGAGAGAACCAGAAGAGTAAAAGTGAGAAAACTCGTGGGCTGAGATAAAAACAGTTTAATAGGTAGAGCAAAAGAACACTGCGCGGAGAAGCAAAGCGAAAGAAGGAATTAATTCACCACTTCCCGTCGGCAGGCAGGTGTTCAGCTATCTGCAGGGAAGCAGGGCTCTATCACGCGTAGCGGTTGCTCGGGAAGACAAACGCCATTACTCCGAATGTCCCCCCCTTCCTTCTTCCTCCCCCGGCTTTATATACTGAGCATGATGTCATATGGTATGGAATATCCCTTTGGTCAGTTGGGGTCAGCTGTCCCGGCTGTGTTCCCTCCCAACTTCCCGTGCACCCCCAGCCCACTCGCTGGTGGGGTGGGGTGAGGAGCAGAAAAGGCCTTGGTGCTGTGTGAGCCCTGCTCAGCAGTAACTAAAACATTCCCGCTTTATCAACATTGTTTCCAGCCCAAATCCAAAACACAGCCCCATACAATCCAAAACACAGCCCCATAGTAGCTGCTATGAAGAAAGTTAACCCCATCCCAGCCAAAACCAGCACATTCTCCACCCCTTATTCCATACCATTTACATCATGCTCAGGTCTCACACCATCCAAAACGTTCTCATTCCCTATCATCGCCCTTCCCATCCTTTGATATAGTACACAGATATCCTTCCCTTAGTCTATGGACCACCCCGGTGAAATATTTGTAAAATGTCCATAAATGTCCATTGAGTTCATGTAGTCCATAACTTTGGGCTCCATCTGTTATGGTGGTCACTCAGGAGAGAAGAGGTGTTGTATTGCATGGAGTTATTGGGCACCACAGCTAGCTCAGGTCGGGTCACTGCTGCACTTGCACTGCTTCTTGTAAGGCTTGTCCTCAGTTGGTTCAGGTGGTTCCTGCTATAGTAATTCCTGTAACATATAACTCAAATCATGGATTAGTTTCACCCAGAATTAAATTACCTTGAGGTACACACTGGACTTCCCCATTCTTCTGCATTACCCACCAAGTGCACCCAGGTCCTTGAGCAAAAACAACCCCGCGAATAGGTTTACCTTTTCCTGAGGAAGGAATAACCCAGACTGTTTTTCCCAGCAAGTTCCTTACATGTACTACGGGAATCTTATCTCCTTCCACAGTGTGCAGGGGTTTTGATTGGGCAGGGCCAGGTCGACTGGCAGAGCCTCTAGTGTTAACTAGCCAAGTGGCTTCTGCTAAATGTGTATCCCAATGCTTAAATGTCCCAGCACCCACTGCTTTCAGTGTAGTTTTTAATATTGCGTTGTATCGTTCAATTTTCCCGGAGGCTGGTGCATGGTAGGGGATGTGATACACCCAGTCAATGCCATGCTCCTTGGCCCAGGTGTTAATGAGGTTGTTTCGGAAATGAGTCCCGTTGTCTGATTCAATTCTTTCAGGGGTGCCGTGTCGCCATAAAATTTGCTTTTCAAGGCCCAAGATAGTGTTCCGGGCAGTGGCATGGGTCACGGGGTATGTTTCCATCCATCCGGTAGTTGCTTCCACCATTGTAAGCACATGCTGCTTCCCGTGGCGGGTTCGTGGTAGTGTGATATAATCAACCTGCCAGGCTTCCCCATATTGATATTTCAGCCATCGTCCTCTATACCAAAAAGGCTTCAGCCGCTTAGCTTGTTTGATTATGGCACATGTTTCACATTCATGGATAACCTGTGCAATGGCATCAATAGTCAAGTCCACCCCTCGATCACGAGCCCATCTGTATGTTGCATCCCTTCCTAAATGTCCTGATGTGTCATGGGCCCATCGAGCTATAAATAGCTCACCCTTATGTTCCCAATCCAGATCCACCTGAGCCACTTCAATTCTAGCAGCTTGGTCCACCCGCTCATTGTTTCGATGTTCTTCAGTGGCATGACTCTTGGGTATGTGAGCATCTATATGACGTACTTTTACAACCAGGTTCTCTACCCGAGCAGCAATATCTTGCCATAATTCAGCAGCCCAGATGGGCTTACCTCTGCGCTGCCAGTTGCTCTGCTTCCATTGCTGTAGCCACCCCCACAGGGCATTTGCCACCATCCATGAGTCTGTATAGAGATAAAGTACTGGCCATTTCCCTCGTTCAGCAATATCTAAAGCCAGCTGAATGGCTTTCACCTCTGCAAACTGGCTTGATTCACCTTAGAGAAAACTGAAGCAATATGTCTAAGGAATATCAATAGAAGTATTTTAACTGCCCAAGGATGTTCAAGGTACTGAGAGGTCATTGTCATGAGGGAGACAACATCACAGAAGAAGGAAGCAAGGGTGCTGTTCTGTATTTCCTCCAAAAAAAAACTCTCAGAAGAAGGAGTATAATTGTTAAGTATCTCCACGAGATGGTACCCAAAATACAGTAATGGCTTCAGCCCAGAGACCAAACACCAGATTATCCAGCTCAAGGTCAGCGTTTTGAAAACAAATCTTCCAGGCAAAATGTCACTAATTACTGCAGAGCAGAGCATACTGAAAAAGCGCAGGCCAATCTTTAACAGATATAGCAAAAAGAAGATCATGGTGCAAATTAAACAGACTAATGTTGACCTATAACTTTTAAAGGATAGAAGTTCTGTTGAATCTGTTATTATCTCAAACCCTTCGAGCCCCACGTTGGGCGCCAAAAAGGACTGTCGTGGTTTAAGCCCAGCTGGCAACTAAGCACCACACAGCCGCTCACTCACTCCCCCCAGGTGGGGTGGGGGAGAGAACCAGAAGAGTAAAAGTGAGAAAACTCGTGGGCTGAGATAAAAACAGTTTAATAGGTAGAGCAAAAGAACACTGCGCGGAGAAGCAAAGCGAAAGAAGGAATTAATTCACCACTTCCCGTCGGCAGGCAGGTGTTCAGCTATCTGCAGGGAAGCAGGGCTCTATCACGCGTAGCGGTTGCTCGGGAAGACAAACGCCATTACTCCGAATGTCCCCCCCTTCCTTCTTCCTCCCCCGGCTTTATATACTGAGCATGATGTCATATGGTATGGAATATCCCTTTGGTCAGTTGGGGTCAGCTGTCCCGGCTGTGTCCCCTCCCAACTTCCCGTGCACCCCCAGCCCACTCGCTGGTGGGGTGGGGTGAGGAGCAGAAAAGGCCTTGGTGCTGTGTGAGCCCTGCTCAGCAGTAACTAAAACATTCCCGCTTTATCAACATTGTTTCCAGCCCAAATCCAAAACACAGCCCCATACAATCCAAAACACAGCCCCATACTAGCTGCTATGAAGAAAGTTAACCCCATCCCAGCCAAAACCAGCACACTACTATTGAAAATTTCCTAGGTCCTCCTCCTCTTCCTCCCCACCCCATGGTTTGAAGCATTAGGTTATTCAGTACTTTCAAATGCATACTGAATTTGATGGACCAGCAATTTTTTCAAGGATGGCAAATTCTGTGCTTTCCTGTAAGCAACATATATCAAGGTTCTCAGAATTAGTCCCAGTAGCATGAATGAAATGGGGAAATTTGTAGCAAAGGAGGCATAATGTGGTAGAGAGGACAATAAAAATCTGAAAATCGTGGTAAGAAGTTTCTGAGCCCTTAACTGGATAGACTACACATTAGGTTCGCTTACTGACCAGACTGGGAAATTGTGAAAAAGCAGTAAGGGTGTTCTTCAGCTGCACAATAATCTCCTGTACAGAACCGCAGGTATCTGGAGGTAAGAAGCCTAGCTAAGTCTCATTCTAGTTTGTTACTTTGTCAGTTTGTGATTATTTGTTCTAACGTAATGTATTTTCTAGCAGTTTGTCCAGTATCAATCTTGAATGGATTTCTGTCACTTTCAAGCATAGAATATTACAAAGGTCTCTGGTGTTCTTGTCATGAAAGGTTTCATGACATTTAGCTTATATTTTTCTTTACATCACGCCACTACATTTTGGCTTAACATAATAACGCAGAAAATAATGAATATCTTAAGAAATCATACAAAAAGAGCACTTCTAAACCAAATGGAATTTGGACATAGTGCAACACTACAGGATAATGCTACCATTCTTTTTCTTATTTATCAGCCATATGAAAAAAGCATTTCTGACATATCCAAATTCATTTTGTGTTATGGGACACCCCTTTTTATAATCATTACAATTTAGAGAGGAGGAAAGCTGCATATTTTTAATAAGAAATTCAGATATAGAGAAACTTATTTTAAATGTTCTATCAGTTTAAGCTTGGAAAATTGTTATAAGTTGCACCAGTTTGAAACCTATCATATAGGCTACTTCTTGAATGGATTTCTATGTAACCCATAAAGAGATTCAGTTCTTAAGCCACGAACAGACTTACCTTATTTTGAACATGATACAAATGCCTCTTGAAAACAGTAGGATTCAAGGAGTGCTTTTACCCATACTTACCGATTTGGGGCTGCACTTTAGGTATATTAGTTATTCTTGTAGCAATGGGAACAACAGTTTTACATTTATTTCAACACAGTAAAATGTGGTTGTGTCTGTCAACTTGCGAGGGTCATAAATCAGCACAAATTGCAGTTATATCTATGTGAGCGAGAAATCCAGTAAAAGTAGAAAAAAAAAAAAAATTGTTTCCAAATCAGATATGAACAAAAAAGCAAAAGGCTGCAGCTACCAGGCATTTTAAGTTTGAGGCTGGGCAGTGAAAGTATAATTGGCCATGAAGGGAACCCCATGATCTCTAGCACACTTGCCCTGTAGTTGGGCTTTACTCATTGCAGCACAAAGCTCCTTACTACCTTTGAATAATGAAAGCAGTAGTTTCTAATATGGTTCTTAAAACTGAAAGCTCCTTTTTCAGTATAAACATGGGTAAGTAAGTGCATCAGTACCAATGATATCTGGTTTTTGGGAAAGTAGTTTTCATCCATAGAATTGAACAAAAGTAGTTACCAGTCATCAATAAAACTGAATTTCAATAGACACTACAATGAAAACACACCGTTTAGTTAAAACTTATGGATTAGACTGCTTACTGAAGTGGGTTACCTGCCTCCCTCTCTCTAACAGATTCTGTTTACAGATTAGCAACTAGTACTAAACTGAATACCTATTCTAGCTGACATGGGAAAATTTACCCCTAAAATGTTAAAAAAAACCAGAATAAAGGATTGTGCTGTATCTTACACTTAGAGTATATTGTAACCCTTGCCAGGAGCTCAGCTCAGAACATTCCTGATCACAACATTGTCAACAGAAGCGGTGCCACACAAGCATGAATCAACTGTTTCAGTCATAAGTTGGTCAAATGCAGGAAGGTGGCTTTATTCCTCTTGTATGTAGTCTTTCACTGCAATACCTTTGTGGCCCTTTGTCCTTCAAGGTGCTTACCCCAAAAGAGAGCAAAATTAATCTCTTGTTACAACGAATTTCTACCTTCCTAGCAACAGGCATATAGTCAACCCATGTGTTTCACTGATATTAGGATTTAAATTTGCCTTTTGGTTTGTTTAATACCACTTCCCTTGGGAGAATTCCAGAATATTTTTATTGTGGATATTATCCATATAGTTAAAATCTATATCTGAATGCAGGTTCTATTTCAAAAGCCAATTCACCTTTGGGATAGATTTGTTTCTTCGGTATCAGTTCAATGCACCTTTCAGGCAGAACCTCAAGTCCTGGTAAATTCAAGTGAAACTCATGTTTAAAGGCATTGTCCTGAACAGAGTTTAAAAAAATTTTTTCTTCAGCACTTCAGAGCTGTTATTCAAATAGATACACCACAGACTCCACACACATTCTTACACAACCAACTTAAGCTCCCAACAATGGAGTAAGACCTGTTTTTACCATGATTCATATTACATAGCCAGCCAGACCAACCGGTGGGGAAGAACGAGGGCACAGACGAGACGAAAATTTGCCCTCTAGTAGGGCTTTTTTGACTGATGAGCCCCTCTGAATGGTACGCCTTCCATCAACTGCATCTGACACCAGAGTACGCAATATGCTGCCAACATGCAGGCTGTTGAGGGAAAAGGAGGTGAAGGACATTACTGACTGAAAATCAGAGTGGTACATCTCTGGATTATGACAGGTCTCTGAGGTATTCAAGGGCATACATAAGGGGCATGTAGATGCCCCTTGGCAAATACTGAGTTGATACTTCAGCCATTTTTTTTTCAAAATTCAATATCAAAACCAAAAAGTAGCTTAATTTTTCATCTTTAATAA
This sequence comes from Gavia stellata, assembly GCF_030936135.1. NCBI lineage: Eukaryota > Metazoa > Chordata > Aves > Gaviiformes > Gaviidae > Gavia > Gavia stellata. The sequence goes on from NC_082596.1 coordinate 85,222,209, forward strand.
CAGTCATTTTTTTGAGGATGAAGCGTGAGGAGCTGTCAAAAGATAATGTATCCTGTTCTAGTTAAGCTCTTTCTGCCCTCAGCAGTTTCCTGTGGTGATGGTAGGTCAAGTTTCCTGCCAGTTATTTTCTGTCCGATTCAGCTGGTGAGTTCCCATTCGCTCTTAGTATCATTAGGCAAAGTGCGTGGAGTATGAATCAAAGATAATGTATATGTCAGGCACAGGGAATTCCATGGTCCAGTTCACAGAAGAGAATAGCGATTGTCTGTGCATCAGCAATGAAGCCAAAGCACGACTTCATTTTTACATGAGGCAGAAATTCAGATCTTTTATTCAGATCCTCCTCCCAGAGGAGTGCATATAAATTTTTTATTTCAGGATACTTAACTGGGACTGGCCTAATTTTTTTCAGCCAACAATGTTATGAAATTCTGTACACCTTAATGGTCATAGAGATTCAAATAAAAGAAAGCATTTGATATTATTCAGGACCACCCTGAATGGACTGTAGCTATCCTATGAGTTCCCCTTTCATTCCTTGGAAAGAAAAATTTCTTTAAACTGTTAGTTTATTAGGTCAAACTTTTGTTTATTTAGCTTTGGAAATTCAGAACAAGTTGAGCAACCCACAGCCTTTGGACTGCAAGTGGACCTGTTCTCACTTATGTTGTCTTCTCTCTGTTCCACATAAATAACTTGCCCTTGATCAACCCAGTTAATAAAAAAACTGGTGACAATAAGTTGTCTTGATAATTTAGGGGTTTTTTAAGGCTAGAAATAGGAAATTGAAGTGTCTGTCAGACACAAAATGAGGTGAAACAGGGGAAGAAGTGTTTACATATAAAAAAATGTTGGAGGAAAACAAAGCAAGCTTCAAAAAAACCAGTTTTTAATATATGTTGTATAGCGTGATCTTTCATCTCAATCTGTAATTGATTTTCTCAGGATATTCACTATGACCAATGTGTTTACATTGCAGAAATGAAGATCTAGTTCAGCATTGAAACATGAATGAAGTTATGCTTTCAGCTCTGAAATATTTAATTTATTCTGATTCATCTCTATTAAAGTCTGGTGTTTTGTTTATTAGGTCTGTTGCAGAATGTGCTAATCCCTCAGTTTGCACTGCATTCTCAATTAGTAAAAGTTTGTAGTGGAGAAGTGGCTGTTCTGGTTTCCTTAAAACTCTGCAACCCTTATTCATTAAATAAGCACTGTAAATTCAAAGTGTCTGTTGTCGTTGTTGATCATGGTCTTACTAATACTGTAACAAACAGTTTGTTAGAGTATTTCTGATGGTTGTAATACCTCAGGACCTAATGAGAGATGCACATCTCTACCGTGATAATGCACGGCAAGTTACTGTCTTGCTGCAGCTGGGTTGTGATTTGTCAAGTTACTGTGCAATGGACAGAGTGACTGTGACCTGTACATGCTGTTTCTCAGCTACTCTGCAGAAAGGTCATCTAAAAACCAGCAGGTGATGTTTGGAGATAACCAGTGCAGCCTTTCTGTCCACAGGTCTGTAGTTTGACAAGAACTATATGCACTTCTGAAATCATGTAATTTGTTTTACTCGTCTTTGTCTGTGCAGTGAAGTAGGAGTCCAAGGCTGGGTCTCTGGGAGTATCGTGAGTCAAGCATTATTTGTAATGTACTTTGCCAGTGTGGAGCCCCCTCAGATGAACGTGTTGTACAGAAAGTAACCTTTTAAAAATATTGTGATTCTGGGCACTAGGTGGTTAAGAATAGTCCCTAGTATCCACAAACGAATAATTAAGAAAGAAACTTGTTAAATGAATATGTCTATCTACTATATATCTACTGACCTGATAAATGAATATACTGTCCATGCATCACACATGAATATATTTCATAAAACCCCTAGGGCCCTCACAAATTAATACCTGTTTAAAGAGTAGATCTGTTTAAAAAAAATACTTTTCACTGCTATGTGTTAGTTTGACAGGTTTTTATATTTTATTTATAAGTTAGAAACCTTATTATAAATTAAGCTTATACAGACTTTGGGCAGAATAGAAAGGAAATTTGGAAGACTTCGGGGCAAAAAAGGGACAAATCTGCAGAAAAGCCTAAGTGCTTATGAATTCCATCATCTTTAGCCAAGCTATGCATGCTTGGCACATCTGAAAACAAAGCCCAGTCACTAAAGTTTTGCCTTAAGTTGCACAATCCTGATTTTTGGATAATTAGTGCCTACACGGTATTCCTATTCTTTTATTAATTTACTTACACAGAGATCCACGCTAAGCTCAGAGTCCCCTTAGGCCAACTAATGGATAAATAAATACATGTTGTGAAACACTCCTTGCCCCAAAAGTTTGCAGTTCAAGTAGAATAGGCAGGAAAACAGATGCTCTGCGTTGAGATTCATGAGTCTGCAAAGCACAGCAGAGGTTTCTGGTGTACTAAGTTCCAGTCCAGTAGCATATATATTGGTGTATGTGGTGCTTTCAAAGGCAGTAAAAGCTTGCTACTTGCCCAGTGCTGAACTCCAGTCAAGGAAAACAGTTAGATCTAAGCTTAGAAGTAAGCAGCTAAATAATCCCATTTAACTATCCATATGCTTAAACGTGTGGATATGTGTATGTGAACAGCTTTTTTGGATCAGGACCAAAAGTCTTTGCACTTGCCACAGTATAAAGCAATACAATACTGCAGACTGCACCCCCTGGAGCAGCCTCTGAATCCTGATCGACTTATTGCTCTTCTTCTCAGTTAGATGTTTCTCTCTGACTAGATAAAATTTGTTTCTGATGTTTCTATTCTTTTCTTAATTAAGATAATGTTCTTTTAAAGTGTTTTTTAATACTGATGTTCTCTGCTGCCTATTCTTTCTTGTTCCTTCAAATGATACTTGCATGGTAGATGCAGAGTGAAAACAATCAGCATTCTTTCTCGATAAATGTAAACAACTCCTACACTACCCTGTTAATATTAATTTCATTGTTATGTCGCCTGAAGACACACATAACTGGCTCATAAAACCAATGCTGCCAGAAAATACTTGCTATCTCTCTCTTGCACAAAAACTTTGGTGATTTTCCTACATGGCTCATCTATTTTTCTCTCCCTAGACTGTTCTTTTTTGAAAAAAATCTAAAGCTAGTAACTTTCCCATGTCCCTGGCTTCCCATCTTTCTAGCTTTTTTTCATTAGACTCCATAATGCTGATCTTGTTTATCTCCACTAAGTTATTAACATATTTGTCATTTAAAGCCTATTCCCAATTATTCAGTTTATCTGGTGAACATAAACTTTCTTCTTATTCCTGGACTCTGAAGAAAGAGGAACCAAGAAAAGAATGGCAAAAATCCCCCTGGAGGAAATAAGGTCAAGTTACATATGTGATGTTCAAAAACAAACTGAATTTTTGCATACTTGTTTGTTATTCAGAATTGGTTGGGGCTATTTTATTTAAAAATGTTATTCACTATGCATAGCACCCATATAGTCAGAAGATCCAACAACTGTTACTTCTGATCCCTCTAAGGAAGAAGGTGAAAATGATACATAAAGATTAAAAAAGGTATTTTTTTTTCTTGTTTATGTCATGTCCCAAGTCTTTTGAGTTTGGAAGAGGTTTACATTTTCATGTGTAAAGGTCATAAGTATTCTTACCCAAAAAAAAGCATACAAAAATTGTATCAAATGTACCTGATATGCAGAACACTGATCAAAAAAAGCTGAAACATAGGCACAAAAACATAGCAACTGAAATCGCTGTGCATCCTATGGCTTAAATTGTTAGAGTTTAAGTGGGAAGCTGTAGTAGCAACATCTGCTCATAGTGAAGAGTGAGAATGGCCCAGAAAATCCTACCTGAAAATTCCTGGAGGAACATAACTTTCATAGAGATGGGAAATCTCTGCTGTTGCAAACAGGAAAAAAACCCCAAAACAAAACAGGGTCTCAATTTAAAGAGTGCTTAGTAAGAAACAGTGAAGTTTTGAGTTTAAGGATAATAAACCCTTGTAAACATGAGGAGAGAAAACTTTCCGAAATGCACCCTCAGCAAAAGGTCACCTGGTTCACAGTGACAAGCTAACACGGTTCAATAGTAAAGCGAAGTTAAAGGAAATGAGAAGGGTGTTCATTCAGTGGAAATACATTTGAAGATTTAATGCAGTGGCAAGTCATCTTGGTATGAATCTGCAGAGATCAGTGACCTAGTGAGAGACTCATATCAGGGGCTTTTATAAGTTTATGAGCATGTAGTCATGTGTACATGGTAGAAGACCCACAGTAAACAGCACTTTACTGCAAGGCTGGCAACAAAATTCTGTGCATTTTGGACTGTGCCAGCCCTGGAAAATGAATGGGCACAGAGCAGGAGGGCTCATTCTAAAGTGCTTTGGCTATTTAACTAAGCGGAAAACTGAGGAAAGGCAAAGACACTTTTGACATCTGTCGAACATCAGTAAACATGTCTTCTAGTTAACTCTTCTCAGTTTCAATCCTTTAACATTTGGGTTGTGCAAATGGGGAAACATGTCCTGTCAAAGTAAACTGGGAAACATACTTTGCTTTTCTTGGGTTTCATGTAGGGTCTTCAGCATATCTGTACAAGTGTAACAGAGTTGTGCCTATTGTTGACCCGGTAAGATTCCTCCGTGAATTCATCTCTACTATTGCCACTGTTTTAATTGGGGCAGTAGGAGGTATCAATTTGTGAGCCATAGGACTTCCAGATACGGGAGCAAGAACAATCACAACCATTTGGATTGTTTTTTCTTGCCTTTTAGAGCTGTTTCTGTCTCTTCAGACTGTTCCCAAGTACTTTCATAACTACGATTTAAGATCTCATAATCTTTATAACTTTCAGAGACTCCCAGTATGTGTCTCTACAGTTTCAACTAATCCTGGCACACCTCCTGATTTCTCTGCAGTGGAAGCAAACTCCTGGCATCAGGTAGATAACTGAGAAGTTTGCTCCTCTCCTTTTTGATGGTGTTATAGTTGTAGAAAGTAACAAGCATATTCTTGGTTTTGTAAAGCTGATTTTGGAATCACAAGA